>NC_056732.1:1332637050-1332992050 GCF_019279795.1 Protopterus annectens
TTTAAGAAGGTAAGGTATAGGGTGAGGATTGAGGGAAGGGACAACATTACGGTTAGGGTTAGAAGCCTTTGCTAAACCCCCCGGCCTTCTTTAGTAATGGGTACTAACCCTAATCCTAACACTGCCCCTTCCCTCAATCCTAACATTACACCTTACCTTCTTGAAAACATCTCCATAACACTGACTCTATTCAGAAGATTTTGAAGTTATTGTTATGGGGTGGGGTCATTAGTGTTGATATCGGGAGAGGAAATAGTTTTTCTTCTCAATATTATTTAATTTGATATTTTTTGTTTAGTTTGATCATGCACAATAGAACCATATACATATGTACATCATCATCATCATCATCTTCTTTCAGCTGTTCCCGTTAGGGGTCGCCACAGTGGATCATCTGTTTCTATTTCTTCCTGTCCTCTGCATCTTGCTCTGTCACACCAACCACCTGCATGTCCTCTCTCACCACATCCATAAACCTTATCTTAGGCCTTACTCTTTTCCTGTTACCTGGTAGCTTCATTCTTAGCATCTTTTTCCCAATATACTCAGCATCCCTCCTCAGCACATGTCCAAACCAATGTAATCTTGCCTTTCTGGCTTTGCCTTCAAACCTTACAACCTGGGCTGACCCTCTAATATACTTATTCCTAATCCTGCCCACCCTTGTCACACCCAGTGCAAATCTTAACATCTTTAACTGTGCCATATCCACCTCTAACTCCTGCCTTTTTGTCAATGCCATTGTCTCCAATCCATATAACATAGCTGGTCTCACTACCCTCTTGTAGACCTTCCCTTTCACTCTTACTGGTACTCATCTGTCACAAATCACTCCTGACACTCTTCTCCACCCACTCCATCCTGCCTGTACTCTCTTCTTCACCTCTCTTCCACACTCACCATTACCCTGAACTACTGATCCCAAGTATTTAAACTCATCCACCTTCACCACCTCTACTCCTTGCATCCTCACCTTTCCTCTATCCTCCCTCTCATTCACACACATATATTCTGTCTTAGTCCTGCTGACCTTCATTCCTCTTCTCTCTAGATCATATCTCCATCTCTCCAGGATCTCCTCCACCTGTTCCCTACTCTCACTACAGATCACAATGTCATCTGCAAACATCATAGTCCACGGGGACTTCTGTCTGATCTCGTCTGTCAACCTGTCCATCACCAATGCAAATAAGAAAGGGCTCAGAGCTGATCCTTGATGTAATCCCACCTCCACCTTAAATGCATCCATCACTCCCACCGCAGACCTCACCGCTGTCACACTACCCTCGTACATATCCTGTACCACTTGTACATACTTCTATGACACTCCCGACTTCCTCATACAATACCACAACTCCTCTCTAGGCACCCTGTCATATGCTTTCTCTAAGTCTACAAAAACACAATGCAACTCCTTCTGACCTTCTCTGTACTTCTCCATCAACACTCTCAGAGCAAACATCGCATCTGTAGTGCTCTTTCCTGGCATGAAACCATACTGCTGATCACTAATCATCACATCCCTTCTTAATCTAGCTTCCACTACTCTTTCCCATAACTTCATGTGTGATTGATCAATTTAATCCCTCTGTAGTTACTACAGCTCTGCACATCACCCTTATTCTTAAAAATCGGTACCAAAACACTTTTTCTCCATTCCTCAGGCATACAGAATGGGAAATGGTGTCAAAGGCCTTTGCGAAGTCTAGGTACACTGTGTGGACCACCTTTCCCTCATCTATAGGCTTGGTAACTGTCTCAAAGAAGTCCACCAGGTTTAGGAGGCATGATCTGCCCTAACAAAGCCGAACTGGGTAGGGTCCAGTGTTTGGAGGTTCCCAAAGTCTCCGTTAATGAGATCCATGATGATGTGCTCCATAGCCTTGCAGACCAAGCTAGTCAGGCTTAGAAAATGATAGTTCCCGGGGTCTGTTGTGGCTCCACCTTTGTGGAGCGGAATAACCTTGCTGTGTGCCACTCTATGGGCATGTATCCTGTGGAGAGGCTGAGTCTGAACAGTGTGTTTAGGTGAGGGGTTAGTTCATCTTTGAGCTCATGTAGGATGCAACCTGGGACACCGTACAGTCCCATTGATGCTGTGTTTTTGGCTTTGGAGAGGGCTGTTTTAACCTGAGTGTCTGTGATTTCAGGGGCACTATATTCTTCTGGTATGGTTATGGGCCCTTTTGGGGGTGAGAGGGTGGTGAAGTTTGCACTGAACCTGTCTGCCAGGATGTTGGCGATATTGGTCAGTTCAGTGTATTTTGTGCCGTTCTGCACTAACTCCGAGCAGATCTGAGAATTGCCACTTAGATTCTTGACATAGCTAAAGAATGCCTTTTGGTTATCTTTGAAGTCCTTGGCAATTTTTCTTTCGAAGCTAGCCTTGGATGATTTTATGAGGGATCATAGTTTCTTGCTGATACTGATCAGGGATGTCTTACCTTCTTGGGATTTTACTCTTTTCTGTAATAGTTTCCTCCTTCAATTGTATAGCTTGTTTATGGCAGGGATCCACCAGACTGGTTTCCTTTTCTTGGAGGAGTGAATCTTGGTTTTGCTTGGGATAGCACAATCCATGCATTCTTGTAGGTGCCCATAGAGTAAAGGATTTTGCAGCTTGGGCAGCGTTATCCTTTAGCATGGGGGCTTTAAAAATTTCCACCTCGATCTTAAGTAATGTGAAGTTTGCTTTTGAAAAGTTTTTCACGGTGGTTTCTTTGACCGGGGGTGGGGGCATAATGTGGATATCCAGAGTAATTAGTTTATGGTCAGATCTAACTGTCCACTTAGTAGAACTGTGGAAAGGCGTTTCACTGGCAAGCCACCACACAGGTCAGGAATGGCTCCTGGCTCAAACAAAGTAGTTAGTAAGTGTGATTTTTGACAGTTATAATATATGCTATATTAATTTCCACGGTGGTGCAGTGGAAGCATTGTTGCCTCACAGCAAGAGGTTCTCCCTTTTGATTCTCGGCTGGAGTGCAGGGAGAGCCTTCTGTGTAGAGTTTGCATGTCCTCCCCGCTATTGGGTGGCCATTCAAAAGACATGCGTAAATGGGCGTTCCTTCGTTGAAGGTTGAACGTCGAGCTGGCATCCCGGCATTTGTAAAAATCTACTGCCAATCATTAGTGGACTGGAGTTCCGCTGTGGCGACCCCTAACTGGGAAAAAGCCGAAAGACAAACAACAACTGTTAATAACTTGACCAAGATGTTTATAAGGCAGTTCACGGTATCAAATGAAAGCTTACATAATGTTAGGAAAGCTGTCACTGATAGCTACTGCTTAGCTATTTCTACTCTGCAAATAGTCATGCTTGTTTGGCAATAAAACATGTGTATATGCATAAAATGACTGTCTGCATCTATCTCTGGTTATAGGTTCATAGGTTCATAGGTAGATACTAGGCTATCTGCCCTAGGGCATTTATAAGCCTAGCCAGAGTGTATTTGGCTTCCGCCTCCCTATTAGATTAGCCTACTGTGCCTCTGTAAAGTAAGTCACAGAAGGTACCCTTTTAAGATTAGTTTACTGTGCCTCTGTCTAGCAGGGACACAGGAGAGATCCCAGGGGTGAATTTGCGATTTCCCATCCACGCGTCCAAATTTCGCTTGAAGAGGGTCAGCGAGGGGCTATGTCTAACATGAATTGGGATTCTATTCCAGAGTGAGGGGAGCCTCTGGGAAATGAATCTGTCCCTCCAGCATGTCCTATTTATTTTTGTGCTGAGGTTTAGGTCCCTGGAGCGTGTAGCTCTAAGGGACTTGGATTTTTTGAGGTGGAGCATGTCCATTAGTTCTGGGTTTGACATGGCTATGAACGTCAGGCATAGATCACCTCTGAGTAGGCGGTAAGCAACTGAGTAGAGCTGGAGTTTCTTTAGTCGAGCTGCATAGGACATCTGTTTGAAGCCCATGATCCTCTTGGTGAGGTACTTTTGGGGTCTCTCCAGTTGCTGCAGGTGTCGGGTAAGGTACATCCCAAAAGGGGCATTGTATTCAATTATGGGCCTGATGAGTGACGAGTAGAGGGGCACAATGATCTCTCTTGATCTAGATGCGAACCCTTTCATGATAAGGTGGGCTATATAGAAGGTCTTTCTAACCACTTTGGCAACGTGATTATCAAAGGAGAGATTACTATCTACGTTGGTCCCCAAATCTCTAATCACTTCTTCCGTACTTAATGGATTACCACCTATGTGGTAATTTTTGGGCACCTTGTTTTTCCCAAAGGGGATGACTATGCACTTTTTAGCATTTAGCTTGAGGCCATGGTTCTGGCACCAAGCATCTGTCTCTGTGAGACCCTTTTGGAGGATGCTTGTGTCAGCTGGAGATTCAATTATGGCCCCCAGTTTGCAGTCATCTGCGAACTTTGTCAGCCATAATCCCCCCGTGTTAGCCTGAACCTCAGAGAAGTATATACCGAACAAGAGAGGTCCCAGAACTGAGCCCTGTGGGACGCCACTTGTAACTGGTTTGGATTCGGACATGGCACCTGCGATTCTGACCATGTGGGTTCTATCTCTGAGCCAGTTTGCAACCCATCTTGTGATATAGGGGTTGATATTTAAGCTGGTAAGCTTATTTATGATGCCCGAGTGGGGTATTGTGTCAAAGGCTTTTGCGAGGTCCAGGTAGGCAGTGTGGACTACCTTGCCCTCATCTATCTTTGGGAACTGTTTCAAAGAAATCAACTAGGTTTAAGAGGCAAGATCTGCCCTTAACAAAGCCGAATTGGGTAGGGTCCAGTGTCTGGAGGCTCCCAATGTCTTTGTTTATGAGTTCCATGATAATATGCTCCATAGCTTTACAGACCAGACTAGTCAGGCTTATGGGGCGATAGTTTCCGGGGTCCATTGTGGCACCACCTTTGTAGAGTGGGACCACTGTAGCTGTACGCCATACTTTGGGTACATATCCTGTAGTAAGGCTAAGTTTCAACAGTGACTTAATCTGAGGGTTCAGTTCTTCTTGGAGCTCGTGTAAGACACAGCCTGGGACACCGTCCGGTCCCATAGATGCTGTGTTTTTTGCTTTGGAGAGGGCAGCTTTCACCTGTGCATCTGTGATGTCAGGGAGGTTACATTCAGTTGGGAATAGGCATTTTCTCCTTTGGGGGGGAAGGGGGAGAGAAGTTTGCGCTGAATCTGTCGGCCAGGATGTTGGCTATGTCTGTAGGTTCGGTATATTTTGTACCGTTATGCAACAATTCAGAGCATATCTTGGAGTTTCCGCCCATGTTTCTGACATAACTAAACAAGGCCTTGTGATTATCTTTAGTGTCTAGGGCAATTTTTCTTTCGAAACTGGCCTTTGATGATTTTATGAGGGATCGAAGTTTCTTGCTAATACTGATCAGAGATGCCTTCCCTTTTTGGAATTTTGCTCTGTCATGTAATAGCTTCCTCTTCTGTTGTATAGCTTATTTATGGCCGGGGTCCACCAGACCAGTCTGCTGTTTTTGGAGGAGTGAGTCTTGGTTTTATTTGGGATAGCACGATCCATGCATTCCTGCAGGTGCTCATAGAATGCATTTGTAAAGGAGTCTGCGGATTGGGCTGTATTATCCTCTGGCCCAGGGGCTTTGAAGGATTCCACCTCAGTCTTGAGAAGTGCAAAGTTGGCTTTGGAGAAATTCTTTACAGTGATTTCCTTGGCTGGGGGTGGGGACGGGAAATGGATGTCCAGGGAAATTTGTTTATGGTCTGATCTTACCAATGAGGGGTTTACCTGTGATGTGGTACATAGAGTCCCCATGTTGGTGATGACCAGGTCCAATATGTTGTTCCCTCTTGTGGGAGTGGTGACCAGTTGTTCCATTGCATTAGAGTTTATAAATTCAAGGAAACGTTGGGCGAGGGTTTTTGGGCGTGAGTAGTTTTCCCAGTCAATGTTTGGGTAGTTGAAGTCACCCAATAACATAGTGTTTGGAGAGACCTTCATATTCTCCAGTGTTCTCAGGAATGCCAAGTGGGGTTCCTGTAATAGGGAGGATGTTCTGTAGCAGACTACAAACTGAAAGGCAGTTTTGCCTGCTGTTAGTTGCACATGGATGGTTTCCGATGCTTTGGGCAGTGCCACTAACCTGGAGGTGTAGGTATCTTTGATGAATATAGATACTCCCCCTCCTTTTGTGCTTCTGTCTGAGTTTTGGGGCCGAAACGCATGGTATGAGTTATAACCTGGTAGTGCTGAGGTGCTCTCAGGAGCCTTGAACCAGGTTTCTGTTATTGCACAGACATCGATTTTCTCCATACTGAGGAGAGTCTCGAGTGCGTGCATCTTGAGGTTTAAACTTCTGGCATTAAGTAGCATTACCTTTAGTTTTTTATCTTTGGGTTGTCTATGGAGGTGGGTTTGTCCTTTGAGCCTTGCCTAAAAAAGGCACTATGGGGGTGGCAAGAGCCTTGGCCAGTATACGAAAGCCTAAGGGTGACAGGTTCAAGCCATCCCTAGCGAAGCAACGTGGCTTGTCGAGCATGTCATCTGAGGCTGACAGACACTGGATCCCCTTTGAATGACACCAATACTTTAGCCAATTGTTGAAACTGATCATTTTGTCTTTATACTGTGGCATCATTCTTGGTGAGGGCAAGATGCTACTCAAGGTCAGGGACATACCAGCTTGGGCTACATGGTCAGAGAGCTCCTCTATGTCTCTTTTCATGTAGTCCAGGGAGGTACGTCTCAGGTCATTCATACCAGCATGGACAATGACGGAGTCAAACTTGTACTTGCTTTGGAGTGACCTGAGTGCTTGCGTTATGTGGCGGATCCTGGCACCCGACAGGCAGCTTACAGTGACCTTCTCCTTGTTCAGTCTGGTGAGTGGGACGTCAGTGTGCCGGACAATAGAGTCCCCTATAACAAGTGTATTTGGTGTGTTGTTTGGCCTTATGGGCTGTGACTGTGAGGCACACTGATTTTGTGAGATATGTGATTTGTGGGTATTGTTGAGGGGTGGCTGTTGCTTGGATATCTGCTTAGGAGGTCTTTGCTGTTTAGGCAGGTTTTTATTTAGAGCCTCCGAGTATGTTTTTGTGTGTTTATGTGTTGGGTATGCAGATGCAATAGGTCTGTGTGAGACTGGATTTGTGGTGTGGGTGGTTACCTTTTCCTCCTGACTGACTGTGCCAGTCTTGGGTTGAGAGAGCTCTGTCTCCAGTTTGGCTTTGTAACTGCATCTCTCACATGTAGTAGAGTTTGTTGGAAGGAGGAGAGGGTTGTCTGTGTACATAAGGCAATTGTAACATTGCCTCAAAATTCTCAGATTCACCAGCTGGACTGGAGAGTAACCTTGAAACTGACCCTTGGACATACCAGATTAGTATAGGGAACTGTTTTTTTTACTGATCAGATTAGGGAAGGGAACTGATTTTTCACTTGATCAGGAAGGACCAATCGGGAGTCTAATACTTATGAGAAGTCAAGGAGGGTGTAGTGCTTTAGTTAGTTGGTGTTTCCTTATAAGAACTGAGCAAGTGCAGGGCTTTAGAAAGAGAATAGAGTGATTACTTTGAGAGTTTGAACAGTTCTAAGGGAAAAAGTGAAGAGCAGACTTTGTGGAGCCTAGAATAGTTTAAACCTGTTTAGGCGGCGCTGCCCGACGCTGCTCAATGCGCAAAACCGCGCAAAAAGAGAGTTGTAGGGTTTTAAGAGAGAGAGATCAAGGAGTTTAGAATTGACTCAAAATGGCCAATAAAACTACAGCTTCTAGGTAGTAACCACTCCTCCAGGGACAGGCAGGCTGTTCAGTGTTTACCACTCCCACTGGTGAACACAGACACTTCCCTTTAGCCCAAGCAAGCACTGGCCTTCTAGAAACTTCCAAACAGTTCAGAACAGCAAATCTGTAACTGAACTTTCTTAACTTTCAGAAAGTGGGAAAAAAGCAAGATTTTTTTTTTTTTTTTTTGTTGTAGTTTAAAGGTAGCAGAGATACACAGGCAGCAAAATAATCACAACAGTGCAATAAATGACCCCACAATTGAGTGCTAGGCCAAAATCAGGTAAAATGCAGTTTTTAGAGACAAAAACAATTTTAAATTAAGTGCAACACAGGAAATGCAGTAAACAGACTCTAGATGTGTTCCAAGTACTGTTACTGTTACAGATATACATTTTAGCAAGCCGGAAAATGCCAAAACGTAGGCGGCAAAGCAGTAAAACTTAACAAAAAATCAGAAGAAAATACTTAAAATCACAAAATGGCTCCTTTTCTTCTCTCAGTATTTTCTCCTCTTGGTAGGTGCTTCAGCAACAACTAGCAAGCCTGAAAAGACGCCAAAACCACGAGGCAGCCTGGTTTTAAGAGAGAGAGAGATGAAGGAGTTTAGAATTGACCCAAAATGGCCAATAAAACTACAGCTTCTAGGTAATATCCACTCCTCCAGGGACAGGCAGGCTGTTCAGTGTTTACCACTCCCACTGGTGAACACAGAGACTTCCCTTTAGCCCAAGCAAGCACTGGCCTTCTAGAAACTTCCAAACAGTTCAGAACAGCAAATCTGTAACTGAACTTTCTTAACTTTCAGAAAGTGGGAAAAAGCAAGATTTTTTTGTTTTTTTTCTTTTTTGTTGTAGTTTAAAGGTAGCAGAAATACACAGGCAGCAAAATAATCACAACAGTTCAATAAATGACCCCACACTTGAGTGTTAGGCCAAAATCAGGTAAAATGCAGTTTTTAGAGACAAAAACGATTTTAAATTAAGTGCAACACAGGAAATGCAGTAAACAGGCTCTAGATGTGTTCCAAGTACTGTTACTGTTACAGATATAAACTTTAGCAAGCCGGAAAATGCCAAAAAGTAGGCGGCAAAGCAGAAAAACTTAACAAAAAATCAGAAGAAAATACTTAAAATCACAAAAGTGGCTCCTTTTCTTCTCTCAGTGTTTTCTCCTCTTGGTAGGTGCTTCAGCAACAACTAGCAAGTCTGGAAGGTTAAAAGCCGTATTATGTGGACTTCTACTTGCCTATCTCTGATCTAATCTGTTTAAAGGAAATAGCTACCATGATACTATAGTGTGTGTTTTGTGTGTGTGTGTGTGTGTGTGTGTGTGTGTGTGTGTGTGTGTGTGTGTGTGTGTGTGTGTGTGTGTGTGTGTGTGTGTGTGTAGAGATAGAAAGAAAAACAGAGAGACAGAGACAGAGAGAGAGGGCAAGACAGATTGACGTGGGTGATTTGATTTTTATAATTAAGGAGGTAAGAACTCAGGTTAGATTTTTTTTCAGGAATATACAAAACAATGAATAGATTGGAATCACCCTTTACTTTTGAAAAGCAGGACAAAAAAGATATGTTTCGGGATGTTAAATTGTTTGTCATACAAAACACAAAATCATCATGAAGAAAACAAAAAGCATCTCAACAGTTCTTAAATGGAGAAAGTAACCTTCTGACAAAATCAGTAAAACCTCTCTCATTACAGTAGATTTGTGATGCTAAACAGTTGTGTCCCATGACAATTCTGAAGATAAGTTTAAAATAATGTGCAAAAGAACTGTGATTGAAAAGCTAGAGCCAGGGAATGTTAAATAAAATCCCTTAACAAAATACAAGGTCAGCATGATAACCAAGACATAGATGATAGTGGTAGGATAGTAAAACAATATATATAGCATGGAAAATCAATAATTCTGTTAAGGTAAGAGAATGAAGATATGAGGACAATAGTGTTTCAGGGTAAAGACATTGAGACAGTAATTGGTGTTTTGAATTTTAGTTATCTGTCTGGAAGGTTAAAAGCCGTATTATGTGGACTTCTGGTATGACACACTCTAATCCAAAACATTGTTTCATGTGCATGTTCACTTCCCTATTTAAATAAAACTGTAGTACATCTTTATGCAAATACAAAATTAGTCACTTTTATTAAGGGGAAGAACCAGTATCATGGATGACTCGATTTTGAGCTATGATTAAAAGAAAATGAAAACAAAGAATGCTCAAACTGCAAAATACTGATTCAGATGGTATCGGCATGGCTATAGCAGTGTAACTGACATAAGAAGGTCACTAGCTGGCTGTCACAAACCAAAGTACTGCTAATACTATGGGCATATTGGTAGCACTTGAAAAGATGACCCTTGCACAATTTTAAAATGGTAGTTCAAAACTGGATAAATTTATGACTCAGATCTCTCTCACTAGGGAGGTTAAATAAATATTACAGTATAATGCCTGATATCTAGCTGCAAAACAATAACCTGAAAGAAAGTCATAATTACAATGTAATTTTTGGGCCGCTACTGGAAAAACAAACTAATTTTGAAGTTAAACCATGCAAACAAAGAAGTGGATCCTAGGAGTCCCTGAAAAGATGAAAAAGCAAAATTGTAGTCTATTCATTTATCAGAATCTGACTCGGTGGCCAAGACGAGCAAAGGATGAAGTGCACATGAAAACAGCCCATAGAGTATTCACACAGGGATTGAATGTGTAACCAAGGAAACCAAAAGTAATACTTAACAAATTGGAAACAGGCATTAAAAGAAAAGTTTATCTTCGTTATTTGGAAGCCTGGCAAGGAAGGTAGAGTTAACACCTTTATTCAGTTATTACTTGTGACACTGGCAAACTTACATTTATACAAAAGCAATCAAACTATCTTAACAAGTTCAGATTTACAAATATTATACATTACATATATCTCATATAATCAAAATAACATTACATAATTTCTTCAATTTCTGACTTTTCTTAAACTTCATTCTTCCTCTAAAGCATTTTTCTGCATGTATTGTTCCCCAAATTTCCATTTTTAATGTAATTTACTCCTACCCTTTTCTAAGGATCTCACTACCTGTTATTTTTCTTTAAACATGAGACATCTTTATTAAATTATCACTTATGACATAGGCACTCATACATTTATAATTAAAAACAAACCATATTGACATAATCCCTGCTGCAAGCATTTTACATCACAAACCGTATTAACATAATCCTGGTTGCAAACATCATACATCAGTTATAATCTACCATAATCTACCCAGTCATTGACACTCAAACATTACATAGCTCATTCAAGTCCTGCCTTCATTTAAACCTCATTGTATGTATTCTTCCAACAATTCCCATTTTTCCTATGTAATTTGCACCTACCCCTTTTAAAGCTCCCATTTCCAGTTGTTTTATC
Source organism: Protopterus annectens (assembly GCF_019279795.1). Lineage (NCBI taxonomy): Eukaryota > Metazoa > Chordata > Ceratodontiformes > Protopteridae > Protopterus > Protopterus annectens. The sequence goes on from NC_056732.1 coordinate 1,332,648,199, forward strand.
TCTGTTACTATATTCACTACTTCTTGTACAGTTGGTATAGACTTTGAGTTCCATTTACTAGTAATTGTTTTTTGGCAGTGACCATAATTAGACTCAGCAAGGCCTTACTGTGTCTAGGCAATTCGAATTCTGTATCATAGCGCAGAAAAATCATTTCCCTAGTTACACCAATTTTCTCACCCAGTATCTCCAACAGAGTAGTCTCTAGGGAATCTTTAAAGTCTGCCAGCTCATTACACTCCCAGAAAATATGTTTCCAATTACCTCTTCCTTCCCCATCACACCTCCAACATTTGCTGTCTACCTGAGGAAAAATTCTCTGGGGTCTACTTGGTTTATAAAATATTTATGTAATAAACATTTCCAAGCAAAAATTCTAAATCTTCTAGATTTTGTTGCATATTTGCAAGACATGCATATATCCCCCCATTGTTTCTTTGTGAATTGCTTATCCAATCTCTGTTCCTGATCCTTTCTAAACTCCTTTGATTTATTCTTATAGTTATCGTGCAATATTTTATATGCTGTATTAATTATTGATTTTTTAATGGCAGCTACTGTTCTAAATCCTACTAAAAACTCAACCAGTACTGGTCTTTCATTTAGAACCCCCCCATTTCTTTCTCCTTGCCTATACTCTGATATCAATCCTTGATAGGGAAAGCAATGTCTAACCTTGGTGTCTTCCCACTGTATTACCTTTCCCTCACTAGTTACTTGCTCCTAATACCTTGGTTCCTTTGCCAGTTGTCTACAATAAATTCCAACCCCTATTGTCTGAATCCCTAATTGCAGTCATCCCTATTGGCAGAATTTCCTTTTTCCATTACCGTGTTGGCTTAGTTCTTAGAATACGTTCTGCTACTTTATGAATATAATATTCTGTATGATTATTGCTATTTTCCTTAAATATCTGCATCCAAAATCCCAGTCTCTCCTTGTTTCTTCATCTTCCCCTCATTTCATCATCATCCCTTTCCTCTTTGAATTACAGATTTCTGCTTATACTATATATAGGAGCCTTAACTGTGTACCTCTGAAATACCAATTCAAATCGGGTAACTCCAATCTGCCTTGTTTTATTGCAAGAATCAACTTATCCCATTTGACTCTTGCTGTCTTCCCCACTTAGCTAAAATCCTTCAGTTCTTTATTAATTGCTATCCACAGCTTTTACACTGGTTTATAAAAATATGCCTGACCTGTGTATAAGACTAAAGAGACTACAACCATTTTAACGGTTTTTATCTTGCTATTCATAACCATATAACAGAGTTTCCAATTTATCAGTTTTTATATTATTTTTTCTTTAATCTCTTCCCACATATCCTTAGTTGTCACACTGTAATCATTTATAATCCATATTCAAAAGTACTTCATTTTATCATGTCCCCATAAATATGGATATTGCTGAACCATTTCGTGTGTGGGTACATAATTAACCACTATTGCCTTTGTTTTAGCTTCATTAATTTTGTATCCTGAAAAGATTTGAATCTGTCTCAAAATGTTCCACAACACTGTAATGTCCTTTCCTGGTTTTGTCAGGTATAAAATAATATAATCTGTAAATAGAGCCAGCTTTTCTTGACTACCATACCAATTATACCCTTGAATTTCTGAGTCCCTTATTTTCTTTACCAATGGTTCTAAATATAATGCAAATAGCAAAGGGTGAAGGAGACACCCTGCCTGGTTCCTCTGCTCAAGCAGAAATTATCAGACAGGATCCCAACCACTTTAATTTTCTCCTCTGGTCTCTCATATATCCTCCAAATCAACCTTATAATTTTATCATGGAATGCAAATGGTTCCATTGCCTTACAAGTCCCAGATTACTCTGTCAAATGATTTTTCTGCATTGAAGACCCACCAACAACAGTGGTATTTCCTTATATTTTGCTTCCACCTAGATCACCAATGTTCTGTTAATGTTGTCAAATGTTTGCCACCCCTCCACAAAACCACACTGATCCATACTGATCAATGTTGGCACCACGTTTGCCATTTGTTTAGCTATTATAGACATAAACTCTTTATAATCTTGGTTTAGTATTGAAATAGTCCTGCATGTAGCTGGATCTGATGGATCTTTACCCTCTTTAGGTATCACAGCTACCATCACTTTCTTCCAGGATGTTGGTACTTCTCCTCTTCTTAAAATACTGCAAAACAAAACCTTCCAGATGTTCATAATTGTTTCCCTCCTAGCTTCAAACCTCCATGGGAATACTATCTATTCCTGGAGACTTTCTTGTAGATTGGTTATACATCACCATTTATATCTCATCTCCTCCTGTCCTGGCTGTTAGCAATTGAGCCTAATCTACCTCTAACCTTGGCATATTTGATGCTTTGATAACCATTTGTATGTGTGCATTTTGTTGATTTCCATATGTATCTGCTTTATACAGACTTTCATAGCATTTCCAAAATATTTCTAATACTTCTACAGGATCTCATGTTACCTTCCTTATTATAGGCTCACTAAGCTTGGTGACAGCCCCTTCTAATTTCTGTTGCCTGAGTCACTGTGCTACAGGTTTTTGTACTCTACAGTTTTAATCAAAAACAGTTGCTTAACAGCAGTCTTTCTAAATTCATGCATATTATTGAGGTAATCCCTTATTTTCTGTTTAGCACTCTGCAGTTGTTCCTTTTCTTGTTCTGTAAGTTTCCCCCTATTCTGCAATACTTTAACATTAGTCAACACCCCTAAATAATTCTTGTTATTCTTAACCACATCTCCCTTTCTTTTATTTCCAACCTATTTTTAAACTCCACTTTAATTTTATCCCACTCCCTACCTATATTTTTGGAAAACATTTCTATCTTCTCTAATAGCTCCTGAATAATTTCCACTACCTGTTCCTTAAAGAAAGGTTATCCATGCTAAGATGCATGGTGCAGCCTGTGATTCTGCTAAGTGATGTCTGTTTTTTTATAGAATTTAGACATATCAGTCAAATATTTTGGGCAAGGGACCACTACACCTGTGATTCAAAAATGTGGTTTATGTGGCTTTTTGTAATTCTTATACTAAGCTTTATGTTGGCAAAATGATCAGGGTTCTTAAGAGGAGAATTTATGAGCACACTTTAGCCATAAAGAAAAAAATAATTTTCCAATGCCTTAGCTAGAGACTCAGTAGTTTGTGGAGATTTTAAGAAATTTTCTTTTTTGTGTGTGTTGGAGCAGAGCTCCAAAGGAGGGATATCTATACCAAGCGATTGCAGCCCCCCAAACATCTCCAACGCCCAAGTGAGAACTGCTCTCTCCAAAGCAAAAAACACAGCATCCATGGGACCTGATGGTGTCCCCGGCTGTGTGCTCCACAAACTCAATGAGGAATTAAACCCACAGCTAGGACAGCTGTTTAATCATAGTCTTACCTCTGGATACGTACCCAGGGAGTGGCGCACTGCAACTGTGGTCCCACTTCACAAAGGCGGTGCCTCCACCGACCCTGGAAATTACCGGCCCATTAGCTTGACAAGCCTTATCTGCAAAGCCATGGAGAGGATCATAATGGACCTCATAAATAAAGACATAGGGAATTTGCAGACTTTGGATCCATCCCAGTTTGGCTTTGTCAAAGGCAGATCATGCCTTCTAAACCTGGTTGACATTTTCGAAACAGTCACCAAAGCCATTGATGAGGGAAAGGCAGTCCATACAGCCTACCTCGATCTGGCGAAGGCCTTTGATACAATACCCCACTCGGGTATCATTGAAAAACTCATCAGCTTAAATGTTAACCCATACATCACAAGATGGGTTGCAAACTGGCTGAGTGACAGAACCCACAGGGTCAGAGTTGCTGGCGCCATGTCAGACTCAAAGCCTGTCACAAGTGGTGTACCACAGGGCTCAGTCCTGGGCCCACTCTTGTTTGGCATCTACTTTTCCAAGTACAAGCAAACACAGGAGGGTTATGGCTGACAAAGTTTGCAGATGACTGCAAACTGGGCCATAGTAGAAAACACATCTGACACAGATATCCTTCAGAAGGGTCTCACAGAAACGGATAACTGGTGCCAGAGCCATGGCCTAAAGTTAAATGCCAAAAACTGCATAGTCATACCCTTCGGGAAAAACAAGGTTACCCCTAGCTACCAAATAGGTGGCAATCCACTGAGCACAGAAGAAGTTATCAGGAACCTGGGGACCCAGGTTGATAGTAGTCTGTCATTCGACACCCATGTAGCTAAAGTAGTTAGGAAGACCTTCTACATTGCCCACCTTATCATGAAGGGATTCTCATCTAGATCAAGGGAGGTCATAGTCTCCCTATACTCATCACTCATCAGACCAATGATTGAGTACAATGCCCCATTCGAATGTATCTGACCCGACACTTGCAGCAGCTGGAGAGGCCACAAAAGTTCCTCACCAAAAGGATAAAGGGTCTCAAACATCTGTCCTATGCTGCCCGACTGAAAGAACTCCAGCTCTATTCAGTCGCACCGCTTGCTCAGAGGTGACCTTTGCCTAACATACAAGGCCATGTCAAACCCAGATTTGATGAATATGCTTCACCTCAAAAATCTAGATCCGTCAGAGCCACAAGGGCGGGAGACTTAAACCTCGACACGGCTATTAATAGGACGTGCTGGAGGGATAGATTCATCACCCAAAGACTCCCTATGCTGTGGAATAAAATCCCGGTATATGTGAGGCAGAGCACCTCGCTGGCCTTGTTCAAGAGAAATCTTGACCAATGGATGGGAGATCGCAGATATACCCCAGGGATTACCTCAGTGTCACTGCTCAACAGAGGCACAGCAAAATAATGGGTATAGTTCCCCATACTAAAGGGGTGGCGTAAGCCACAAAACTATGGGCTAGGCTTGTAAATGCCCTCGGGCAGATAGCCTAGTATGAACCTATGAACCTATGAACCTATTTAGTGGAGATCACAAGATCATTTTAGAGTGTTGAGAAAGTCTTTGGCAGATTTTATTGGTGGCAGATCAGCCACCTGGTCTTAATGAGATGGTCAATATCAAGTGCTTTTTACAAGCACAAAGACCTTAATAGCCACTACTTTCTAATTTTTTATACAGCACTATTTGTTAGATGAAAGTGCATTTTAAATGTTTTAAATGTTTCATCTTTGATATTTGCATGTACGTTTATGTACACATGCACATGTTTGTATATATACTTTTTATTTTGACTGTCTCTTTAATTTTCAATGAGTGGTTTTACATCATGTGATACTTTGATATTTCTATATATTGGTTTCTTGGATGTATTAGTTCATTTCTGATGAAGTTCAGTTTGTATTAAAGTGAACGAAAGCACTAGGTTGGTGTCTGGTTTTCTTTTGCTCCATGGTCTACAGTCAACAGTGTGTTCTTTTACTTTTTTCCTGTGGGCTTGTATTCTAAGTGGTTTTGTCTTATCTTTATAACTCTACCATCTGGGAGAACACCTGAATGCTTTCAGAAAACATTATCTCCTAGCCAATTTCTCTTTTTTTTTCTAGCCACTTTCTCTTTATCAGATTGTAATCAATTTCTCTTGTCTCCCTGGAAACATAGACCAGATAGAGAACTGCTAATAAGCATATATTTATTTGCTAGAAAAAGCCTTATAATATTCAATATTCATTTTCATTCACTTGTGTTTTCTTAAAACATGTTACTAGATCATAGTAAGAGCCTTAATCCAGTCATTGCTCCATGCAAGAATGAGAAAAAGCACATACATTCTTCTTTTGTCATGGTGTTTTAACCAGACAATGTTTTACATCGCAGTGGCTACATTTCATAAAACTGAACAAGGAGAAATAGAGAAAAAGGGAGAAAAAAAAACAAGACCATCTATTTACAATAGTATCCCCATTACACTTAAAAACAACTGAGAAAAGTTTATAGCATGAAAAGAAAATCACACACTATAAAAATAGTACTATTAAGAATAAAAATGTTGTTTTATTTACAGTTGACTTTCTCTCTCCTCTTCTCCACCCCTAAGTATTTTTCTGAACATAATGACATGAAGTCGGGCATTTACTTTACATTTCACAACAAGTCAAAAAAAGTCCAATATTTCCAAATTTTCTTGCTCTTTCATATTTCACCTTCCTCTCTTTAACCCAGCGTAGCTAGAGCCTCCCATACAGTATAGCATTAGAAAAATGAACCAAAGATTACTCTGCTAGGAAATCCTTTCCAAGATTAATTAATTCTTATTAATTATTATTGTCTATTAATATTTGTTTAATAATTCTTGAATCTGTATTACTGCTATTTACTGTTCTACAATTGTTTTGCTATGTTTCTACTCCTTCACTTGATATGTAACAAGAGCTACTACCTAATGGCACCTAATTTGCACCTGTATTCTTTCTTCTTCTCCATGTCAATGATCACCTATAATGTATAAATTATTGATTCTTATGTACACCATTTATCACTGTTCACTCTGTGGAGCTTTTCTCCCCGGGCCCCCGCTGAAAAAGGACATGTGTCCAGTCGGAATTTCCCGGCAAACAAACATAAATAAATAAAATAAAATAAATAATTATTGCTTTGTAATCCCACATTTGTCAGCTTCCAAGTTACTGATTTTATTCCCTTTCATTCCATCTCCCAAATCCTGTCTCAATGTACTTGTCTAGTCAGCGGTCATGCTCTCTTCCTTCTCTCCAGCATTTTCCATTGAAACAATGTAAAAGGTTTCACTGTCACAGTCTCTATGTGGTCTTTATTGCCAGAAGAACAAGAATCAGAATCTCCTTCTGTTTCACAGCTCACTTTTTGTTGGACAAACATTTGTATTTTCTCCTTAGCATATACTTCATCAAAAAATTATTTTTCCCCCCAGGGAAGAATATTTTGAAGACAGCTAGGTACAGCAGTTTGAATCTCATGCCTGCTTCTTGACATTCCCTGAATAGTGGAATAAATGTACTCTACTTCTGTCTGTTGTACAATGAGTAATCATTCTCTACAAACACTCTGCTGTCTCCTACTTTTAGTACTTTGTCCTTCTGCCCCAGTTTTGTCAAAACCAGCTCCTTCTGCTGATAGGATTGAATCTTTACTATTAAAGGTCTAGGTTGCTATTGCATAGCCAGGTTTGGAGCATACACATGATGTGCCCTTTCAATTAAAAACTCCTGCTGTGGAATACCAGTCTAGTTGCTTATTTGTGCTTTCATAAAATGAATACAGTCTGTTCCTTCCAGCTTCTTCATTACAGCTGAAAATCTTAGGTTTTCCCTAAGTGCTATGTCCTCTATTTCTATTATTTGGATGGCACAGTGGTGCAGCGGTTAACATTGCCACCTCACAGCAAGAGGTTCTCTTTCCTGCATTCATGTGGGTTTTCTTTGGGTTCGGGTGTGAGTTTTCTTTGGGTGCTCCAGATTCCTCCCACATTACAAAGACGTGTTTGAAGCGTTTCTCCTCAGGATTCTGCTGAAAATTGGCTCGTTCCAAGTCAGACTTTTCCCGATAAACTTTACATAGATAAATAAAATAAAAATAAGTATTTTTTTAATCATCTCTTCTGGAGAAGCCTCATGTTCAGCCAGCCTTTTCTTCCTTTTGACCTCTGATTTCTGCAGTTTTATCACCTCAACTGAATATCTGTTTAAAGCTTCTTCTATTTTTCCAGCCTTTTGTTGTTTGAGTTGATATAATCTATCAATGTTTCATTTATTTTAACCAGGTCTTTGTGCAGTTGTCTTATACTTTCCTCTAGGTTACTGGAAGTTATGTCAGGAGCTTTCATGCTTTTTGCTGAACAGCTGCAGTACTTTTCCCAGTAAGTGTTTTTCCTCACCTTTTGTAGCTGAATTTCCTTCAGGTCCTCTGTATTTCTTTTTTCCTGGCATCCAGGTAGTGTGCTTACTAGCCAGTTACTGAAATTTACCCAGAAACACAAAAGTCCACTGGACTTCTCTGCTGTGTTTCTGTTTTCACACTGGGAGAACTAGAATTAAACTGTTACTCAATGTGCAGCCATCTTGGAAGGCCAAACTGATCACTTTTGTGAGAGCAACCAGAGAATGTGAGGTAAAGAGAAATAGATAGAAGCTGCAATATCCAGCATATTTTGTTAACCACCCAACTGGTACAAAAACATTAGACATGCTGGGGTGATTGTTAACATTCCTGAAAGAGTGTAAAGTGGTTATAGTAGTTCATCAGAGATCACCAGAAAAAGTGGCAGCCAGTAGAAACCAGGAAAAGACCATAAAAAGAACAATGATCACAGAAGGAAGGCAAAACATGTTTCCCATCTTCAGAAACAGTACTGAAATAAAACAATTAGAACATCATTTAAAAGTGAGTGGAATCTTAAGCAGTGATTGATTACCTATAAGATTATGTGATGGTAAGATGATCTAAAATAGTAGGAGCAATCTGACTTTGCCATTTTTATGTTAAATACATTAGAATGGATGTATACAACTAGGTGAGAGTAAGAATTCTAGTGTGATAACAAGCTGCTGTATTTAATGGTGATATTATGAGTAAATGCATACTTAAGTGCCATCTTTTAATAAAGGGAAAGTATTTTGCTAGTTAGACTAGGCAGTCTCATTTTTCCCATCAAGAAGAACATGTGATGTTAGTTAGCCAATGGCACACCACTGACCGGCAATTGATGGCCTAGTCATAATGAGTGCAAAACATTCTGGGAATTCCCCATGATTTTAACCATGGTGGAATTTTGCCATGAACTGGAGAAGAATCAGCATTCTGGAAAAAAGATACTCTATTCACTGAGGACCTGGAAAGCTGGGAGCACTTTTGTTATCTCTAGGGACTGGAGATACTGTGAGGTTAAATTCTCAGAGATATTAAACTGTGAGAATATACTACTGCTTCCAGTTAGCTAGACCACATCTCAAGCTATTAAGTGAGTAGGTAAGTTGCATTTAATATTCTGTGACATCAAGTGTTTTCCTTTTTGATGAACCTGCTGTTAAATAGCTATGTGCTAACCTGTTTTACAATAATGTGTTAGTCATTTAAATTTTGAATGTTTACTAAATCGATTTGATTTCTTATTATTAGTGCTACAGAGTGATGGCTCCATAAACACTATAAGTTATTTTACACAGAAAATACATTTTTTTCTAAAACATCACCTTTACTGAATTATCACTTATTATACAGGCAAATTTAAATTTATATAAAAGTAAAGAAACCATATTAACAAGTTCACATTTATAAATATTATACATCACATATATTGTTCTATACAATATAATCAATCCAATGTTACATAAATTGTTTATTTATTGCCTTTTCTTAAACTTCCTTCCTCCTCCAAAACATTTTTCTGCATGGATTTTTCCCACAATTTCCATTTAATCCTGCTCTTTCCTAGAGATCTAACTTCCTGTTCTTTCATCCTTGTTACAACATTCACTACTTCAAGCAAGGTTGGCTTGGACATTGAGTTCCATTTTCTAGTAATTCTTTTTTGACAGCCACCACAATTAAATGTAATAAGAGCTTTCTATGTCTAGGCATTTCAGATCCTGTACCCAGCTCAACAAATCATTTCCTTAGTTACACTAATCTGCGCAGCCAGTTTTCCTGACAGAGTACTTTGAAGGGAATTTTTAAAGTATTCCAACTCATTACACTCCAAAAACATATGCTCCCAGGTACCTCTTTCTTCTCCATCACACATCCGACGTTTGCCATCTACCTGAGGTAAAATTCTTTAGTGTCTTCTTGGGGTATAGAAGTGCCAATGCAAACAATTCCAAACAAAAATCCTAAATCTTATAGATTTTGTTGCATATTTGGGAGCCATGCATTAGTCCTCCCTTTGTTTTTTTGTGCATTACTTATCTAATCTCTCTTCCAAATCTTTTCTGACATCCTCTAACTGATTCCTATAGTTATCATGCAATATTTTATATGCCCTATGAATTGTCCCTTTTTAACAGCAGTTCTGGATTCAACTAAAACTCAATCAGTGCAGGACTTTCACTTAGGATTACCCTATCCATTTCTCTTTGCCTATACTCTGATATCCATCCCTGCTTGGGAAGGCTGTCTCTAGCCTGCAATCCAAATGTCTTGCTGGCCTTTTCCATTCTATTACCTTTCACTCTCTAATTATTTGTTCCCAATACCTCGGTTCCTTTGCCAGCTTCCTCCAGTAAATTCCAGGCCCCTATTGCATATACTCTATACCTGTAATTATAGTTATACCTATTTACAGAATCTCCTTTCTCCATTCTTGTGTTGACTTAGTTTTTAGTATACTTTCTGCTACTTTATGCATATAATACTCTATATGACTGTTGTTATTCTCCGTAAGGATTAACATTCAAAACCCCACTCTCTCCTTATTTCTTGAATCCCCCTCCATGCTTCATTATCATCCATTTCTACTTTGAATTGTACCTCTATGCTTGTTTTATGTATATGAGCTTTAGATTTGTAGCTCTGAAATACCCCTTCAAATCAAGTAATCCTAAACCACCTTGATAAATTGGAAGGATCAACTTATCCCACTTGACTCTTGCACTCCCCCCCCCACATAAAATCTTTCAACATTTATTAATTACTATCCACATCTTTTCCTCCAGTTGATAAAATATGGCTGACCTTTGTATAAAATTAAAAGGACTAAAACCATTTTACTGCTCATATCCTGCTATCCATATACATAGGCAAGACCTTCCAGTTTTTCAGTTTTTGTTTTCTTTAAAATGTATGTACTCACCATAACTATGCATCTGTGTTGTCCATTTTCATTCTTCCTCAATGAATGGGTTCAGATCCAAACCTCAGATGTGATTCAGCCACTTGCTCTAGATTCTAGGATCTGACTGTTGAGATCCTCCCTTACTCATAATGCCCCTGACCACTGTGTTACCTCAGATTGAGTTTGCTGCTACTATACAATATCACAACAAAGTATCTCAATATCAATATGACAGAAAAGTGATAGCTGAATGATCAGGAGCTCAAATAGGAACAATTGTTCCTAATAACAATTCTGTTAGGTCTCTCCCAAATACATGAATATGGGAAGGTGGGGGAGAGTTGATGAAGAATGAAAATGGAGAACACAGATGCATCCCTATAGTAAGTCCATAACTTATAAATATGATGTTGTCATTTCCATTTATTCCTCAATTAATGGAACAGAGTCCCCAGCTACAGTAACTTTGGGTCATTCTCATGGAAGGATGCTCCAGAGAACTACAGAAGCAAATGCAGCTCTGTTTTTGGAGATAATGTCCAATCTGTAATGAGCAATACAAGTATGACCATGGGACAGCTGCACAAATGTCACTAATGGAAGTTCTAGCCAAAAAGACAGTTGATGTAACTATTGACATAGTTCAGTGTGCTTTTGGTTGTCTTGGCAAGGTTATCCCTCTGCAGGAATAAACATAGGAAATAATGTCTGTTATCCATTTGGGTAGTGTACTTACTTTTGCAGACAAAAGTGGATCAGTTTTCCTAAATTCCTCAGTCTTGTGAAGGTTAAAGTGAAGTTACCCATGTACATCTAAGAGATGAAGGGTATATTCTCCTCTATTGTCAAATTTGGGAAATAAAACTGGTAAACTAATCACTTGACTGATATTTGTTTCAGAGGCAACTTTTGGTAGAAAGGAAGATTAGTGCATAAAGTAACTCTATCATTGTGAAAAATCAAATATATTGGTTTCAAAGAGAGTGCTTGGTGTTCAGAAACTCATCTTGCTGAAGTTATGGCCACCAGAAACACTGTTTTCCATGACAGAAACTTAAGGTCTACTTTAGCTGAAGGTTCAATAAGTGAATGCACCAAAGTCTGTAATACCAAAGTCAGGTTCCAAGGTGGAGTGGGGTCCCTAATTGCTGCCTAACTAAAAACATACCTTTGAGAAAGGCCTTACATAACTTAGAAGAAACCAGGGGAAAAACATTATCTCCAATGTCGTAGTTGGAGATGGCTGCTAACTGAACTTTGATGGTGGAGAAACTTGCCCCACTTTGAAAGATGGAGGCAAGGAAAATCTAAAACAGCAGGGAATGGAGCAGTGAAAGGCTCCAACTCTCTCTGATGAGCCCAAAAGGAAAAACTTATTCCATTTACTCTTATAAATCGTCCTAGTTGAAGGTTTGTGAGATGAAAAAATTATTTGGTGAAGTGGGGGGGAAAGCCTGGAATGTCTAGCTATCACTGGAATTGGATAAACCATGCAGTCAGCTTGAGGCCTGCAAAATCCAGATGAAACATCCCTCATGGGTGTGACAGGAGGTCTGGACTGAGATCCATTGTCCATGGAGGACATACTAGGTGAGACCATAGGAAGGGAAACCACACTTGCCGAGGCCAGAAGGAGACAATGAGGATTACTTTGTTCCTCAACCAGAGAGCTTTATGAATAAACCTGGGGATTAGAGGCACTAGAGGGTAAGCATAAAGGAGTCTGGATGGCCAAATATGGATTAGAGCATCTTTTGGTGAATGTCACTGAGGATTAATTAGTTCAAAGAACCTGCTGAATTTGTTGTTGAGGGGAGAGGTAAACTGATTGCAGCATGGTTGACCCCATTTGTGGGAAGATCATATTTGCCATTGATTTATTGAGAGACCACTCATGAGGCAACAAGATGGACTTGCTGATCTTGTCCGCTAAGATGCTGGACTTCCCTGGTATGTGTGTCTCTGCAATAAAGTGGTTAGAGGAGATCACCCACTGCCAAACTTACATTGCTTCTCGGCAAAGGAGGTAAGACCTGGCTCCCCCCTGCTTGTTGATCTACCAGACTACTGACATGTTGTCCATTTGAATAGCAACAGTTTCTAGTGGAAGAGAGCTATTAAGGATCTGCAAGACTAGAAGCACTACTTTCATCTCCAGGACATGTATATGCAAATTTGTCTCTTCTGGAGATCATGTGCCTTGAACAGTCTGTCCTATGTAATGCCCCCACCCCTCATCTCAACTGAGAGGTGACCATGGTCAATGTGATGTGTGGGGGAAGAAGAATAAATGGACACCATTGACAAATTTCTTTGGAGTGTATCCACCACAGCAGTCCTTTTCTGTAAACCTGAGATAATTTTTATCAGCTTTCATAAGGAATGTCACTGGAAAGACCATTGCACTACTAGAGTTCATTGAAGAATTCTCATATGAAGATGTGCAGTGGATATTAACATTATAGCAGCAGCCATCAATCCTAGGGCTTTGAGTACCATTTTTATACCTTGTACTGAGGGTGAGAAGGATGAGAAAGAACCTATCTGACATGCAATTTCAAAGTAAGAATTCTATTTTGAGGCAGGAGAGCTAGACAATCGACTTTGTCCAGATGAGCCCCTATAAACTCTAAGACTTGAACTGGTTGAATATATGACTTGGCCAAACTGATAGTAATTCCCAGAGAGTGAGATAGTTGGGGAAAGTAATCCCTGGCTCTTTCCAGAAGATGCCTGACTGGTGCGTTAAGGAGCCTTCATCTAAGTAAGGAAACACTGAATCCAAGCAGTCTTAGATGAGCTGCTACCACTGCCATACATTTAGTGAATACCCTGGGGGCTGTGGTGAGACTGCAGGGCAGGGTACTGAACTGGTAATGACTGGCTCCCAGCCAGAAGCATAGGTATCTTTGAGAGTACCTGTTCATTTTGATGTGATAATATGCATCTTGAAGATTGATAGAGCACATCCAGTCATAATGCAGGAGAGGCAGAATAGACTGAAACATGGCCATCTGGAATTTGGAATTCTTTACAAACTGATTCAGATAACTGAGATCCAAAATGGGTCTTAGGTATCCTGTTTTCTGTGGCACTAAAACAAACCTTGAGTAAATTCTAGATCCTCTTCAGTCTGGAAGGACATCTTGGATGACTCTTTTATTCACCAGCTTTTGAATCTGTAGAGTTGCTAACCCTCTGACTGGGTGGAACATCAAGGAGACATTTTCTTTTCTTTTGGGAAACTTTTAAAAAGGGGAATGAAATATCCTCTAGATATGATCTTTTGCACCCAATAATCTTTTGTAATGGCTATTCAGGCTTGTAGGTGCAAGGGCAAGTGCCCCCCATGACTGCATCCAAAGAGGGACAGTTGGGTAACCTTTCAGGAGCATGGAAAGGATCTGTCTGAAAAGCAATCTTGAGAGTCTTGATTCTGTGGACCCCGTCTGTCGCATGGGCAGTGTCTTCCATTGTAGCTGCTTCCCCTTATGACTCTGGGGGAAAGGTCTCACCATGATTCTGGGAAAGGTCCTTGAGATTTCTGGAACCACATCTTTTTACCAGTGTGTTGATTCCTGGAAAAGGGTCTCTGCAGGGTAGAAAAGCAGATTCCCATGGCAGACAAGGTCTTTCCATCTTGTTCACTGTGGGAAAGTGTCTCTTTAAATGGTTGGCCCAAACAAAGAAGATCCATCAAAAGGAGCACTGATGAATGACACCTTGAAGGACTCCAAAAAATCTCACAACCGCATCCAAGCATGTCTCCTAATGGCTATGCCTGAACCAGCTGCCCTTGAGGAATCTTCAGCTGCACGCGAGATTAACCTCAAGGATGAGTTTGTAATGGTCTGCAGGATGGCCATTTGGGAGGATAAAGACTTTTGTTCCTGAGTGGACATGGACTCAGGGGTAGAGTTAGATAGTTCCTTAACTAAGTTCCTCTGTATCCAAGTGAAATGTGCCAGGTAATTCAGTGACCATAAGGCAAAGGTCACTGAAGCATATACTCACTTCTCAAACTGTCCAACACCCTAGACTCCCTATTGGGGGATGGACAGTGGCACTCTGTTCAGCCAGCTCCTTTTTGGTGGCTGCAGCAACAACCAGGGCATCTAGAGAGATTCAGTTGGTCCAGTGCCGTCTGTCGGGGGGGGGTGCTTAAAATTTTGTCTGGTCATTTGAGGATTGGTTCCATGGAGTCCAGTTCCTTCCATGCCTTGTGAGAGAAAAGGTTTATAAGCTTATCTGCAGGTGGGTAACTCATGAAATAGACAGTCCAGCTCCAAAGGCTTCCAAGAACACTGATGCCTCTCGGGAAGGGGTTTGGGAAGACCAACCAGAATTTTGGCAAAAGGGGATCTCGAAGATGTCTCCAAATGAAAGCTCCTCAGATGGAGATCTAGGGCACCCTTCCCCTTCATCAAAATTGGTGTCTTCTGTGAGGGACTCCTCCAGGGAATCCAAGTGCCTTCTCTTGCACAACCTCTTATGAGGAATCTCTTCAGTGGGGTGTTCTGGAGAGGTGTCAGAAGAAGATGGCAGTTCCCTGGCAGGAACTGCTTTGAAGCTCATATGGGCTGACTGTCCCTGAGGTGTAGGATGAGTAGACTCAGACGCAAGATCTGAAGAGGGAACAGGGATTGGATCTAAAGGCACAAGAGTAAAACCTTCTCTGGAGTGAGAGAAAACCCTCTCCACTACTTTGAAGGTGTAAGGGTCAGAAGAAGCTGAGGACAATCCACCTTGAGCTGAGACTCTTGGCACAGATGATCCAAGGTCTTCCACGGCTTTCCACTCTGAGGGAGGAGTCAGAGCCAGGCTGTCCAATGCCAAAGCACCAAGGGGAAGCAATGGTTCTGAAAACTTTGCAGTTGAAGTCGCCCCTTGGATATGACACCAACCCTTTGGCTCCAAGGACCATCATGCTCTAGGGGGATAGGAGCTGATTGGATCAGGGAAGTTTCCAGACTGGAAGACAGATGAATCTTCAGATCCAACTGTTTGGCTGTCAGAGATCTCGGGTCCAAGGGCTCTGAAACAACAGGTTGAATCAGAGAAGGGGTGATAGGCTGTTAAAAAGGCTCAAGGCTCACGGATCCAATGGGAGATGGAGATAGCAAGACCCTCATCTGGATCCTGTTCTGAGGAATTTTCTCATCATCCTATCCACCTCAGCCTCAGAAAGACTTTGGGAGGACCTAACGGAGGAAGAAGTGGAAGGTGGTCTGGAAGACTTTTTAGGGGTCTCCTAAAGTAAAGGAAACCTTAATCTTGGGGATATTGTCAACAGGGAAAACCTTGAACTATGGAGCTTAGGAGACTTGGCAAAAGTAGACATCAGATCTAAAGACTTCAGATCCAAACTATTTTAAATTTTCTTAGGTGGCTCAGAAGGAAGCACTGACTTAGGAGACCATGCAGAAGAGTGCTTTTGGTGCTACCTATGTTCCTTTGATTTATGAGAGGGGATTTGAGCCCCTGATGTTGAAGTACCAGATGAAGGAGCAGAAGTTAGAAGGAGGCCTTTTAAAACAAACTTGTTCCTCATATTACTAATGGCCTTGGTATTAAACATGGCACAAATGGAGCAAGAGGTGTCCAAATGTGCTGGGCCTAGACAATAGATGCACTTCCCTGTGAGCATCAGAGTTAGGGGTCTTATCCTCACAGGAAGTGCACTTCATTTTTTAAATCCAGTAGGATTTTCAGCTATACTGTACAACAACATTAGGTAGAAGCCTACAAACATGGGATAAACGGAAAGTTGTAACAGCAATGGTATAACTAGAAAATACCTCAAAGTGAGGGGAAAAGAGGAAGAAAGGTTACCAACAATGATAATGACGATTACCAAGAAAAATTTTACATTTGGTAGCTAGTAAAGTTTATAAAAGGGTAAGAGAGATATTAATAACAACAAGGAAAAAAGGTTTAAAGACAAAAAAATTTAAATTTTTAAACTCACTAAACCCACAACGTAGCTTGAGATGTCATAATTCTGACCAAACCATAGATCGGTAAATGAGATCTGGGGTAAGAGAGTGGTCAGAAGCATTATGGGTAAGGGAGGAGCTTGACAGTCATATCCTAGAATCTAGAGAAAGTCATTGAGTCAGATCCAAGGATTGGATTCGTACCCATTTGTTAACGAACAAATGAAAATGACAATAACAGATCTTTTGTTTAGTCTTTTCCCAAATATCCTTAGCTGCCAAAACTGAATCCTTTTAACCCATATTCCTAAATACTTCATTTTATCATTTCTCCATAAATATTGGTATTGCTGAAACAATTCATGTGTGGGCACATAGTTTATAGCTATAGCCTTTGTTTTATCTTAATTAATTTTATGTCCAAAGAAAATGTGGAACTGTCTTAGAATGTTCCACAACAATGAGATATCCTTTTCTGGTTTTATTAGGTACAAAGTATGCCATCTGCAAATAATGCAAGCTTTTCTTGATAATCATACCAATTATATCCTTGAATTTCTAAGTCCCTTATTTTCTTTGTGAATGGTTCTAAATATAACAGAAATAACAAAGAGTAAAGAGGATTCCCCCACCTGATTCCTCTGTTCAGACACAACTCATCAGAGACAACCCCTCCCACTTTGATTTTTGCCTCCAATCCCTCATTATCCTCCTAATTAACCTTACTATTGTATCTGGGAATGCAAATGGTTCCATTGCCCTACTCATACAATCCCAGCTTACTCTGTCAAATGCATCAAGACCCAATAGCAACAACAGTATTTCCTTATATTTTGCTTCCATCTAGATCATCAATGTTCTATTAATGATGCCAAATGTTTGCCTTCACTCCACAAAACCATGTTTTGGCCACACCTTTGCCATTCTCTTAGTTACTGTAGACATAAACACTTTATAATCAAGGTTTAAATTTGAAATGAGGCTATGTGAAGCTGGATCTGGTGAGTCGTTATCGTATTTAGGTATTACAGCCACCACTGATTTTTTTCCAGGATGTTGGTGTTTCCCCTCCTTTAAAAATATTGTTAAACAAAAACCTTCCAGAGCTTTATCATTATCACCCCTCCTAGCTTTCAAACTTCCATCAGAATAGAATGTATTCATGGAGACTTTCTTGCAGATTGGTTATACATCACAATTTTTATCTCATCTCTACCTGTCTTAACTGTTAATTGCTGATCTTCATCTGCCTCTAACCTTGGCATATTTAAGTCGTCCATAAATATTTCCATTTGTTTTTTTTTCTTGATTTCTCCATTTCTCAGCTTTCCACAAATTTTCATAAAATCTTCACAGTATTGCTAATACCTCTACAGGATATATTTTTATTTACAAATTTTCATAAAATCTCTAAAATATTGCTAATATCTCTACAGGATCTATTTTTATTTTTATTGTTATAGGCACCCTAGGATTGGCAGAACCCTTTATACTTTTTTGCCTAAGTTGTTGTGCTAAAAGATTTTTTCCCTGGAGTTATTAAGAAAAAGCAGTTGCTTAACAGCAATCTTTCTAAACCCATGCATATTATCCTGGTATTCCCTTATTTTCTCTTTAGCACTCTTCTTGTTCTGTGATATTCCCCTTATTCAGTAATACTTAAAACTGTTGTCAGCCCCTCTAAATAATTCTTGTTACTTTTTAACCATATCTATTTTTCTTTTATTTCAACTCTATTTTTAAACTCCACTTTCAGGTTACCCCACTTACTAGCTATAATTTCTGCAGTACTTTCTATCTTCCCTAATAGAAATTCACATATTTCCACTACCCATTCCTCAAATTCCTCTCTTTTTACCAGGTAGGTGGGGAAGCACCAATGTCTCATTTTTACTTCATTATCCTGAGCTTTTATTTTAGTTATTATTGACAAGTGTTCTGAAATAGTTTTTAGATGTGTGCAAAGCTCTCAATATTCTGAAATATAATTTCTATTTAGACTAGCCAGTTACTATATCTTGGGGAATAATATGCAAATTCTCTCCAAGTTCTTACTACTGATTTCATATCTTCCATATGAAATATTTTCATAAATGTCTTCAGAAATCTACCCTGTTTTGTTATATTTTCCTTCTAGGTCCCCAGATACGTCCTCATTGCTATATTATCAAATTCCAGTCCCCACCTATAAGTAATAGTCCCTGCTGTAAGCTGATTATTTCTCCTAAAATGTTCATAAGATCCACAATAGCAGTTTTAGCTAGAATAAAAATATTTGGCTTAAGCTTCATCCCTTGCCAGTAGCCACTTGCTACCACAAATCTACTATTAGTATTTCCCCCTCTCTTCTATCAGTATTGAAACTCTTCTACCATTAACATATGTAATTATCTTTTCCTTTGTCCCTGATATTTTGCTGAGTATCCATCCTGAAATCCTTTCTTTATCAAATTCACACATGCTCAGATTATTCCAAATGTATCTCCTGTAGCACTGCTATTTGCACTCTGCATTTTTAATATACTTAAATATTCTTTCATTTTTGTCTATATCTGTGAAACCATTCACATCCAAAGATAATATGGAAAGTGTCACCATTATAGCAAGAAGTCATCATTCTCACCTGTTATATTTCACAGCTTTTTGAATGTCTGTTTCCAGCTTTTGTGATACACGTACCCACTAATATTTGGTAAGTTGAACTTTTATACAGCTTTTTCTTATCATCTTGATTTGAACATATGCCACATCTTACAAGATTTTTTATTTTAATGAAAACCCTCAAACAAAAAATAAACATATCCCAGACATCCCCATAACATATAGATTTAATACAAATATACAAAACTATGTACATCTTCAAATGGTGAAGTTTAACCCTCCTAATATAAACAATTGTCTCAGACAGACAGCTGCAAAGACAGACCTAATCTAAAATAAAGTTGAGGTTATCCATGCTAAGACATGTTACTGCCTCTGTTCCTAGTTACACTAAATTGAATTTTTATTTTTAGCCTCTCCAAGATATGAAAAACAACTCCAAGATATGAAAAACAACTTGCATACTTTCAGAAAACATTCACTTTTAGCCTTGAGGAAAGCAGTGCTTTGTCCTTTTTATTGCCCTATAATCAGCTTGTCTCTATGGAAATGTGAAAAAATGTAGCCCTCAGCTACAGGTTTCAAAGGGCAAGCTGAAACATTTAATGGTAAAGGAAGACTTTCCTTACATTCAGTGTTCTCTTATTTGTTTGTTTCACCATAAAACATATTAGATTAAGCCAAGGGTCTTAATCCAGACATTTACCTACACAAAAGTAAAAGAAAATATATCAGCTCTACACATATTATCATCTGTGTACTTTTGCACCTCATCCCCCTCCTTAACAACCCAAGATTACAACCTATTAACTTAAACATGCTTTTGTATAGCCTATTTTTCTCTTTGTGCATTGTAATGTCTACATTTCTTAATACTAAAAAGATGAATGAAAAAAGATATCTGTTTACTTTAGTATCTTTATCACATACAATAACTAAAAATGCTTTACTATAAAACATGCAATTTATATCATGAAAAGTTTTACATAAATAATGTTAAGAATATGAATTGTTTTACTTACAGTTACTGTTTCCTTCCTCTTTCCCTTCCTATTAGTGTCTTTCCAAACATTAATGACACAAAGTGAGTCAAATGCTTGTCAGTTTAACAGTTAACAAAAATCCATTCTTTCCACTTTTTCTTGAACAACCACATTTCACAAATGTCATTGATGCTTTGTAATCTCACATTTATTTACTAATTTCCAAGTTGCTGGTCTTCATCCTACTCATCTCCCAACTCCAGACTCCATCTCAAATCCAAGGTACTCCTGATTCTTCCAGTCAACTCCTGTGCTTCTCTCTGTCTCCCAAGCATTTTCCTTTGGAACATTAGAAAAAGTTTCACTGGCAAATTCTCTCCATGTGCTTTTATTATCAGAAGAATGAGAAACCGAGTTTCCTTCTACTTGATGGCTCACTTTTTGGTGGACAAACTTTTGTATTTTCTCCTTAATCTTTTCTGCATCAAAAAATGACTTTGATCCTTCAGGAAATATATTCTGAAGATAGCTGGATACTGCAGCTTGAATCTCATACCTGCTTCTGGACATTCCCTGATTGCAGGAATAAATGTGTTTCTTTTCTACCTGGTGTATAGTGAACAGGCATTTTCCACAACCACTCTACTGTCTCCAACTTTTAATACTTTGCCCTTTTGCAACAGTTTTGTTAAGATCACCTATTTCTTTTAGTAGGATTGCTTTCTCGTTGCCAAGTATGGACCATACACATGGTGTGCCCTTTCAGTTAATATATCCTGATGTGGAATAGCAATCCAGTTGCTTGTTTGTGCCTTCACAAAATTATTACAATTTGTTCCTTCTAGTTTCTCTGGTACAACAGAAAATCTCAGATTGTTCCTATGTGCTCTGTCCTCTAATTCTACTATTTTTGAAACATATTTTCTTGTGCAGTCTTATACTCAACCAGCCTTTTCTTCATTTCAACCTCTGATGTTTGCAATTTTATTATCATATCTAAATATCTGTTTAAAACTTCTTCCATTTTCCAACATTTTGTTATTTGAACTGATATAGCCCTTTAGTGTTTCATTTATTTTATTTCCTCCTACTGCTGCAAAATCAACTGTCTTCCTAACATTTCAGTACATTTGACTTATTTTTTCCTCTAGATTACTGGAAGCCATGTCTTGCACCAAAGCTGGAGCTTGAAATGATTTTTGCTGAATAGCTGCAGGATTCTTCCTAGTCACTGTTTCTCTTCACTTTCTATAGTTTATTTTCTTTTAGGCTCTCTTAGTTTCTTCTTTGCCATAATTACTGTACTTACTAACCAGTAATTGAATTTACTAAAAGTTCCTGGCCCTTGTCCTTCAGTTTCTTTTTTCACTATGGGAGAGCTGAAGTTAAGCCGTTGATCATTGTGCAGCCATCTTGGAAAACCCCTGGAAAATACAAATCTTACTCTTCATATCATCAATACTAACTGACTGAATAGAAAACTAAACGTGGAAAAAAAAAAACACGAACTATTTACAAATCCAACAATCATATTTACAGATTAACTCCAAAAGAGAAAAAAACATGAACTATTTACAAATCTAATAAACTTATTTAGGGATTAATTATAAATATATAGAACCAGCCCTTTTACATATCAGTGTACATTTACTCATTTTAAAACACATAGCCATCAATGTTTTTCCTAAATGTCAACATGCTGATCTTGTTAGTCAATTAGTTCTTGTCACATATTGATTATTCCTTGTAAGTTTCATCTTTTCAGTACAAAAGAAACTGCTCACCGGTACTCATTACCAGCAGTAACAAAATATAATACATACAATGTAGACCAATAAATGATGCATCGTATATCCCCTAAGTACTATCCAATTTCTCTCTCCAGATCTCTCAGCTCCATAAATCTATTTTGATACATAAGGGATCAGCACATTCCTGTATTTACAAGTCATAAATGGCCAGATAAGATGTATGTTTTGTATCACAGTGCATCATATATTTATTCTACCTACTCCATTTTTCATACGTATATTACATACTCTCCCCTTTTCAATTTGTTTCATTAAATCACTTACTTCTATTGATATAGATATTGTTTTAATTTCCTTCTTACAGTATTTTTATTATTGTTTTTTTTCCCCAGCATTAACAAAGTTAAGAGGGCCTAACTATGCCTAGGTAGCTTCAAGTATGGTTTCTAGCTCCACAAAAACAGTTCTTTAATATTATTGTACATTTTCCAAATATTATTTACTAAGCTTTGCAAGCCCACCTTCCATTTTCTAAATTATTACAACACAAAAAATATGTTCCTAATTTCAACATTTTCTTGTGCCACGTCACCAGCATCTTTTAACTGTTGTTGCAAACACACTGGCTAGTCTACTTGACATATAAAAATATCTGTGAAGATACTGCATTGTGAAAACTAGAAACTTTATAGCTTTAGTCACATATCTAAGGGTCCTGAATATTTTCTCCCAATGCTGCAAAATAAATTGTCTTCCTAACATTTGATTCCATTTCTCTTAATTACTCTGTGCTTTGTAATTTTCTCTTAGCATCTTATCTTTCAGTTTTTTATAACTTACAGTCTGCTTTATTTGTTTTTAATATCTTTGGTTCGTCTTTAAATTCCTCCAGCTACATGACACTATTTTATCTTGTTTTTCTCCTCTTGTCTTATAACCCATTACTATTGGTGCCAATTTAGCCATCCAGTCTTACACTTTTTGAATTTAGCCATCCAGTCTTGCACTTGTTGTTATTTCAGTGTATATACAATCCATTTATATGCATACTTATTTGTAACTTTGATATCACCCAGTTTTGTAGTTTGACAACAAAACTCCAGTCTTTCAAAATCTTCAACTTATCCTGTTTGTATTTCTATTATTTGTTTCTGTTTTGGTCTTACCCTACATTTTGCATAGTGTAGCACAACTTAATGTATGTGGTAGAATAAGAAGTTATGTACCTACCATAACGTTCCATGTTAGTTGTCTCCTCTCGCCTTCTTTCTTGCTTGATGGGTTGCTTTAGCTCGAGAACTCCTTTTACCAGCTCGAGGCAGCCCCATATCCCATGATGCAAGGCAGGAAGTACCCAGATCTCGTTTGTTGACAAAAGGGCAATAGCACCAAGCATAAACAATACTTCCCAAAGGAAGAAGAAACTTACAAATGGAAAAAGGACCAGGTCTAAATGGTCTTTAGTATTATAGTTTCTTATACAAGGTCTGTCCAGGCCAGGGGGAAGGAGGAGAAAGAAGGCGAGAAGACAACTAACATGGAACGTTATGGTAGGTACATAACAATGTTAAGTTGTCAATCTCGCCTTCATTCTTGCTTGATGGGACCTAGCACCTCTATCCTGGGTGGCTCAATGGAACAAACTCTTGAGGACTGTAGAGCCAAAACTGGCTCTGTCCCTGGAGGCCAAGTCCAATTTGTAATGGGAAACAAAGTGTGAGGAGTGGCCCAAGTGGCTGCACAAATAGTGTCTAAAGGCAGTCTAGCTTGAAAAGCTGTAGAAGTAGCTAAAACTCCTAGTTGAATGTGCTTTAGGTTTTGAGCACAGCTGTTTTCCCCTGATAGTATAAATTTCAGTGATGACCGAAGAAAGCCATCTGGACAAAGTCACTTTAGAAACAGGAAGGCCTTTTTATTATCCGCATAGGAAACAAAAAGTTGATCAGATTTTCTAAATTTTTGTTCTGTCCAAATAATATCTAAGCTGACGGTGGACATCAAGATAATGTAGCTTTTGTTCAGCTCTATCTGAATAGTTGGGAAAAATACAGGAGATCAATAGATTGATTCAGATTGTTTTTGAAGCGACCTTAGGTAAAAAGGATGGATTAGTTCTCAAAGATACTCTGTCTTTGTGAAAAATCAAATAGGGGGGTCGAACCGAAAGAGCATGAAGTTCAGACACCCTCCTGGCAGATGTAATAGCCACTAGGAATAAAGTCTTCCAAGAAAGATATTTCAGGGAACAAGAAACAGCTGGCTCAATGTGGGGTAGAATCAAGGTTGTCAGCACTAAATTTAAATCCCACTGAGGAGGAGGATTCCTGATTGGAGGCTTTAGTAGGAAAATCCCTTTCAAAAGGCCCTGCAGAGTCTATGGGACATAATATTATGATCTGCTATCCCGACATGAAAATTAGAAATAGCAGCCAACTGAACTCTGACTGTGGAAGAAGAGGAGCCTGCATGGAAAATCTCTGCTAAGAAGTCCAGAACTGCCTGAACAGGGGCAGTAAAAGGATCAATATTTTGGGCCTTAGCCCAATAAGAGAAACGTTCCATTTGCTTGTGTAAATCTTCCTGGTAGAGGATTTTAGTGAAGCTACTATGATATCTCTAACTGGGTTAGAGATCAAAGGAAGCCTGGCTAAGGAAGGAAGTGGAGCAACCATGCTGTGAGGTTGAGAGAAGGGATTGACCGGTGCAGCTGACCGGATTGGTGAATCAGTAGATCTGGTACTGGGTCCAGATGCCACGGCTGCACCAAAAGGTGACGATGGAGGAACGGGAACCAAACTTGTCGAGGCCAGTAAGGGGCAATGAGAATCAATTTGGCTCTCAAAACGGTAGCTTTCTGGATCACCTGAGGGATCAGAGGAAATGGAGGGAAGGCATAAAGAAGTCCCTGGGGCCAATCCTGGGTCAGAGCGTCTTTGGAGGGATGGCCTGATAGAGGGAAGAGGCTGAAGAAGTCTGGACATTTGCTGTTTTGGGGAGTAGCAAAAAGATCGCAACATGGACGACCCCATTCCAGAAAAATCTCTTCCGCTATGGATTGCTTGAGAGACCACTCGTGAGGCATGAGAATAGCTCTGCTCAATCTGTCCGCTATAATGTTGGTTTTCCCAGGGATATGCGTTGCTACCAGAAACCGATGAGAGGAGATCGCCCATTGCCATAGTCTGAGCTTCTCGACACAAGGGGTAGGACTTGGTTCCGCCCTGTTTGTTGATATACCAAACTACAGACATGTTGTCTGTGTGGACTGCAATTGTCCCTACGGGAAGAAAGTCGTTGAGGGCTTGCAACGTTAAAAGCACTGCTCTCATCTCCAGGACATTTATGTGCAGATGGTACTCGAACGGTTGCCACGTCCCATGAACCATCCTGCCCTGATAATGACCCCCCCCACCCGATCAGGGAGGCATCCGTGGTGACAGTGGCTATCGGGGAGGTACAAAGCACCTGCCTTGGTGAACCTGAGACGATGTGATCCACCAAGCAAGATGTTCTTTGCATGTTTGTGTCACCAGAATCTGGTGACGC
This sequence comes from Protopterus annectens, assembly GCF_019279795.1. Taxonomy (NCBI): domain Eukaryota; kingdom Metazoa; phylum Chordata; order Ceratodontiformes; family Protopteridae; genus Protopterus; species Protopterus annectens. The sequence goes on from NC_056732.1 coordinate 1,332,673,708, forward strand.
ATTGGGAGTTGCTGGTATGACCACTGTGTGAACAGCATCCACTGAAGGAGGCGCATGTAGAATCGAGCCAGGGAAGAAGAGTGATGGCCGCAGCCATAAGACCTAATACCTTTAGAACCATTCTGGCCTGTACCTTTTGCTGGCCAGAATGATCCTGACATGAGTCTGAATGTCTGAAACTCTTTGTTCTGTAAGGGTAGCTGACATCCGAACAGTGTTTAAGTTTGCCTATGAAGGTAATAGACTGGCAGGGCGATAAAGATGACTTTAGTTGACTGAGATGCCCAAATGAGAACAAAGGTCTATTGTGTAATCCCTGGCTTGTATAAGCTGATGCCTGGTGGTGGCTGACAGGAGCCAGTCGTCGAGATCACGGAAACACCTGGAATCCTTGACGTCTCAGGTGAGCCGTGACCACTGCCATGCATTTGGTGAACACTCTGGGGGCTGTAGTGAGACCAAAGGGCAGGGCTCTGAACTGGAAATGACTGGACCCCAGCAGCGGAGAAATCTCCTGGGCGTCTGTGAATTTTGATGTGATAGTACGCATCCTGAAGATCTATTGAGCACATCCAGTTGTCCTTCTGTAAGAAGGGCAGAATTGACTGAAGAGTGACCATTCGAATCTTGTCTTCCTGACAGACTTGTTGAGTCTGCTGAGATCCAATATTGGTCTCCAGTCTCCCGTCTTTTGGGGACCAAAAGAACCTTGAGTAGATTCCGGGCTCTGAATGGTCTATTGTGACTGGCTGAATGGCTCTTTTTGCAGTAGTTTTGCGATCTCTAACTCTGCAATGTCCCTTAGACCGGGTGGTACGTCTGGAAGGGAACTTGAGGGAAGGGACTTTCCTCGAAAGGAATTATGTAACCCTTGGATATGATCGACTGTACCCATCTGTCTTGAGTGAGGGAATGCCAGGCTTCTGGGTACAGTGATAATCTTCCCGACTGCCTCCAAGGAGGGACAGCCGGGCAACACCTCAGGGATGCTGAAAGGCTTTTCAGGAAGAGACTCCCTGTTGCCCTGGTTCTTGGACCCCTCTGCCTCTAGAGCGGCGTCTGTTGTTGTTACCCCTCTGCCTCTAGGGGTAAACTGACCACGTGAATCCGGCGTGACTCCTTGGGATTTACGGAACCACATCTTCCCACCCTTCTGTCCTTTGGGATAAGGCCTAGAAGGGGTGGAAAACGGACTCCAACAGCAGAAAGAGTCTTGCCGTCCTGCTCACACCTGGTCAAGGTTTCCTTCACCTGAGGGCCAAACAAAGCTGACCCATCAAAGGGAGAATTTGTGAAGGACGCCTTAAAGGGATCCAAAATCACATAGCCGCATCCAGGCTTGGCGTCTAAGAGCCACACCTGTGCCTGCGGCTCTACTCCATCAGCAGCATAAGATATTACCCGCATGGAGGAGTTAGCAATGGAATTGAGGGTTCCTAGCTGCGAAGCAATCTTTTCTTGGGCCCCTGCAGCTGTAGGATCCTGAACTACTTCTCCCAGCTCCTTCAGGATATCTCTCTGGAGTCTGGTGAAGTGACAAAGATAATTCAGCGAACATAGCAAAGGTCGCTGAGGAAAACATCCGCTTGCCGTACCTATCCATGGTCCTAGAGTCCTTATTAGGAGGATGGACGCGGAAGGATCTGCAAGTTCCTTTTGGTGGCAGCCACCACCATGGCATCAGCGGGACACCCTTTGTAAGGAATTGTTTGTCACTAGGGGCAGATAAAATTTTGAAGGCCTCCTAGGGACTGGCTCTACAGAGTCAGGAGCTGTCCACGCCTTCGTGCTATAACTTGCATAAGGGGAAAGGCGGAGACACCCAGGAGGTGGAGGGCCGAGATCCAAACGCCTCTAGGTATACTGACTCATCCTCAGAGGGATTGTTGGAGGGCCAGTTTCCTCTGTTTCAGAAGTTCTAGGATGTCTGAGAAGGAGACATCCTCAGAGGGGATCTAGGGGATCCCTCTGACTCATCTAAGTCAGTATCGTGACAGACTGGGGAGTCTACATGCTTCCTCTTACAAGTCCTCTTCCTAGGAGGATCTCCAAACATCAGGAGAATCCTCGAAGAGAATGGGGAAACCTGAGGCGGAGGATCTCTGGGTCCTGTAGCAAGAGACGTGGCAGAGATGTCAACAGGTACAATAGAGGGAGGAGCTACGGGAAGAGACTGCTGACTGATACCAGTGGCCAGTACACTCTTCATCACCTCGAATGCTCCCCTCCCAGGCAGGTCCGAGAGACCCGCTCCAAGAGCTAGGAACTCCAGGGGCCACCGAAGGGAAGTCTCCGAGGCAGATGTCGGAGCCGAGCTCACCAAGGCCGAGGCTCCAAGGGAAGAGCGGGTTCGGACAAGGGTCCGATGCCACTCACCCCTCGGAGGAGACCATGGAAGCCCGACCACGAATCCCTCTAAGGAAGAGGAGATAAGAGTAGGGGCTGAAGGAACAGAAGGGGTATCCGTCCTCCAGCCGTAGCAGTAACCCTGCCGAAGACTCCAACTCCAAACTCTGAGGTAGAGTTGAAGGAGGAACTGTAACGGGTGTGGACCAACAGTCGTCTGCTGAGACGGACTGTGTAGCATTTGGGCCAGTACCTGTGACTTGAGCAATCTACTGACCACTCTCTCTAGGTCATGGTCTGACAACCTGGATGACCTTGAAGATCGGCTCCGATGGCTCCCCTCCGCTAGAAGAGGAGGCCCAAGGAAGGAGACCTCGACCTCTTCCTGGAATGGGTCATCGGAGCCGATATTATTGATCCTGTCGGCACCGATTTCGGAGCCGCTCGATGTATCGGCTCCAGCCGGAGCCGATACAGCAATACGGAGTAACGGCATCGGAGCCGACACCGATGCCTGTGCCACATGGGTGTCGGAGCCGATCGGAGCCGACACCGATGCCCGTGGTGTCGGAGCGGTCGGAACCGACCCACAGTGGTCAGCAGATTCGCACCGATAGCCATCGGGCGTCAAGGCTTAGATCAGAATCGGCTCCAGCCGATCTCGACTAGTCGGAGCCGAGGCCACAGGCTTAGGAACAGAAGCCTGGGTCTTGGCAGATTTTGTTGATTTTGTGGGGCCGACTTAGCCGGAGAGCCCTCCGGCAGAAGACCCCTCAGAATCAACTTATTCCTTCTCTCCTGCAGGACTCTCTGGCTGAAGGAGTGACAAATAGCACAGGAGTCCTGCAGGTGAAGAGGGCCTAAACAGTACAGGCAAGAAGTGTGACCGTCTGTCAGAGACATCTTCTGACAGCACGAGTCACACTTCTTAAAACCTGAAACCCTCTCTTTAGACATGGTGCCCAAAAACACACACACACCAGTCCAATTAAATTAAATTAATCCCAAAAATTTAGTAAACTAACCAACACACACACCCTAACAGGGGGATGGGAAAGGAATTTAACTGACTAAAAAATTTAAAGAGACAGGGATTTCTGTCAGAAAAGTAAGTTTAAAGTTAAACTATCAAAAATAAAGGTTTTAAGTAAAAGGGCTTAAATGTCACAAAGTGAATTACTTACCAGGAGCTGGTAAAGAGAAGACCTCCCAAAGATCTGGGTACTTCCTGCCTTGCATCATGGGATATGGGGCTGCCTCGAGCTGGTAAAAGGAGTTCTCGAGCTAAAGCAAGTGAACCCATCAAGCAAGAATGAAGGCGAGATTGACAACTTAACATCAATATGATTATAAATCTGGTAATCCAAAACCACCCTGCTCAACTGGTAATATCAATCTCTCTCATTTTAGTCTTGAACTTTTACCACTCCATAAAAACTTTTTAATGTTTTATTCATGCTTTTGCATATTTTTATAAGCTCTTTTATATTATGCTCGTCTTGCATATTGTACAAGTGGTACTTGAAACATCTTGATTGCTTGAATTTTATTAACCAAGTCCATACTTATAATTTTAAATGTATTAATGTTTTGCTTTAGTTTTGTTATTGTTTCTTCCTACATGTTTTTATCACCCATGCAGGATCTAATTCTATCCAAACTCCCAGATATTTAATTTTTAAATGCACCCAAAGAAATGGATACTTTTGAACTAGATCATGACTTGGCACATAATTATGCATTATTGCTTTTGTTTTCCTCTAATTCACCTTGTAGCTCACAATCATATTTATACTGTTTTGGTATATCAAATATCATAGTTATGTCACTTTCTGTTGGTCTGTAACATGTACAATAAAGACTGTAAGTTCTTTAAAGCCATTAGCACATACACCAAAGAAATGCTAAGTGGTTCTATCCTTCTAGATTTGACTGTTATACTTTTTAATTGGCTAAAATTTAAAAATATGGTCTGGACTGTGACAGTTCAGGACAACAAAAATTACTACAGAACAGTTCCAGCAACTTTTTATTAGTTCTGTTGTTGGGTGGCTATATGTTTTTGTACAAGCCATTGATACAATCACTAGCCAAAAAATTAAACAGGCTGCTTATACTTTAAGTTTCATTGTTAAAGTATTCATATTGGTTTTACAGTATAAAAAATAACTTCTATACATAAAAGATTGACAGCACATTGTGAATTGTTATACATATAAGAATGGAAACATGATCTCAAGGGTTTTGGGCAGGCTAGGTAACCTTATGCAACAAATTTTATACAGACAAGAATATCTTTTAGACTATCCATTTTTTAAGATTGAGTTGTCAAACTTTAGAAGTAAATCCAACATCTTGAAAGTTTGTTTTTGTATTTATAAAAGCGTATAGGGGCTGTTTATATGGATTTTTAATTAAACCAGAATACTGTAAACAGCAAATGTTAGAAATCAGTGGGACACTTGAGATGAATTTTGGTAATCATTTCTGCCCTAAAAATGATTGTTGTGTAATTAGAAGAGGTGACCATCATCAGACAAGATGCAGATGTTCATAAATGACTTAAATATTCAAAGATATGCCATATAATATTACTGTTGTCACATGGAAGGTCAATGGCATTTCTAATCATAGGACCAAAGGATCATAGGAAGTTACTAGGCTATCGGCCCTGAGGCCCTTATAATCCTAGCTAAGCATTTACCCATGTTTAGACAAGTCAGCATCTAAAGCCCCTGTCCAGCAGGGACACGTGGAATCCCAGGGGTGTATTTTCTGTTTCCCATCCAGTTATCCAGGTTGCACTTGAAAAGGGATAATGAGGTACTCTGCTTAATGTGGAGAGATGGGGGGGAGGTCTCTGAGACACAAATCTGTCCCGCCAACAAGTCCTATTGATGTCACAGACCAGGTTGAGGTCGCATGTGGGTCATTCTACTGGAGCTTGACTTGTGGCTATGCAGCAGTCCCATCAAGACGGGGTCTGAGATTGCTTTGTATGTCAGACAGAGATCACCTCTGAGGAGTCTGTATGAAACTGAGTAGAGGGACAGTGATTTTAGCCTATCTGTGTAGGGTAGATGTTTGAGGCCCTGGATTCTTCTGGTGATGAACCTCTGTGGTCTCTCCAGCTGCTGTATGTGCTTTGCGAGGTACCTGCCAAAGGGGGCATTGTACTTAATAATTGGCCTTATAAGGGAAGAATACATGGATGTTATGACCTCCTTGTCTCCAGATGAGATACCCTTACTTATGAGGTGGGCCATGTAGAAAGCTTTCCATACAATGAAAGCAACATGGTGGTCAAAATTCAGGTTGCTATCAACCTAGGTGCCCAAATCCCTCACAACTGATGCCATAATATGTGGGGATATCACTTTCCCCAAAGGGGATGATGATGCATTTTTTGGCATTCAGCTTGAGTCCATGTTTCTGGCACCAGTCATTTGTTTGGGTGAGACCCTCTTGAAGGATGTCCACATCACTTGGGGAATTGATGACCATGCCCAGCTTGCAGTCATCTGCACACTTGGTCAGCCATAGCCCACTAGCTTTGGCCTGTACCTCAGAGAAGTATATCCCGAATACCAGAGGCCCCAAGACCAATTCCTGGGGTACGCCACACATTACTGGTCTACTGCTTGAGGTGGCTTCCCCTATTTTGATTAGGTGGGTTCTATCAGTGAGCCAGTTTGCTACCCATCTGATAACATATGGATTTATGCTTTAGTTGAGTGAGTTTATCTCTTATGCCCTAGTGGGAAATAGTGCAGAAGGCTTTGGCCAGGTCAAGGTAGGTGGCATGCACCATCTTCCCCTTGTCCATGACTTTGGTGACTGTCTCAAAGAAGTCAACCAGATTTAACAGACATGACCTTCCCTTGACAAAGCCAAACTGTGTGGGGTCAAGTGTTTGAAGGTTGCCAATGTCCCTGTTAATGAGGTCCATGATAATTCACTCCTTGGCCTTGCAGATCAGGCTAGTTAGGTTGATGAGTCTATAATTTCCCAGATTGGTGGACGCTCCATCTTTGTTTAAAGGGATGACAGTGGCTGTCCTCCACTTGACTGAAACAAAGCCGGTACTCAAGCTTTGATTGAATAGGGTGCCTAATGGGGCTGCAAGTTCATGCCTGAGTTCATGTAGGATGCAGCTCAGGATGTTATCGGGTCCCAAGGAGGCTGTATTTTTTGCCTTTGAGAGGCCAATGATGACATATTCCTTAGAGATTAGGGGAGGGATGCAGGTACTAGGGATGTCCTGATTTACTGATGGGGTGACAGAGGGGTGAAGTTTTCATTGAATCTGTCAGCCAGTAGGTTGGCTATATCTACAGCATTTGTGTATGTGGTGTCCTTGACCACCAGTTCTGAACAGATCTGGGTGGTTCCTTTGAGATTGTGGACATATGTGAAAAAGACCTTATTGACTGTCTCTAGTAGATGTTGCCAATTTGGACTCGAAGTTGGCTTTAGAGGATTTCACTAGTGCTCATATTTGCTTGTTCAGGCTAAGAGGAGATTGCTTCCAATTGGTCCTGGACAGCAATTTTTTTCCTTTTGTTATATAGTTTATCTATTGCGGATGTCCACCAGACAGGTTTACACTTCCTTGCAGAGGATGAATTTGTCCTGTCAGGTATCCCTGATTCCATGCATCTGTATAATTGTTTGTATAGTACTTTGGTGTAGATTTGGACATTGGTGCCAGTTCCAACAGAAGAGGAGGGGGCTGTGAAGCTGTTTATACCATCCTTAAGGAGGTTCTAATCAATCCAGTAAAAAGCTATTGAATGTTTCATGTACTGAAGAAGTAAAAAAACATAATCATGGCATTGCTGGAAACATATTTAAATAAAGTAGAATATTCAAAATTACAAAGTAAAGATTATAAAGGGGGACTGCTGTGAGCTACAAAAGAGCCTGATGAAGGGGAGTGGTTCTTTTGCTCTCAAGATTTTCCCAATGCAAATACATAAAGTTCTGGAAGAGAATCAAAGCAGGTATGCAGGTGTGAATGGATGGTGGTGGGGGAAATATCTGACAACTATTTCTTTGTATATGTCTGTCAGAGTGGATCATGTGAAACTGAAGTTTATAATGGTGAAACTAATGTTTTTTTCAGCAGGCCATCATACTGTTTATGGGTGACTGGAATAGTACAGTTGTGTAAGTAAATTCACCATAACAGTAGATGTTCATATGATCACTGTTGTAGTAGCTAAAGAAATTTAGATTATGTCCTGTATAGGATATAACAGCTGGCTAGTTTCCAAAGCTTCATGGCACTGTCAAGAGATCAAAAATCATTAGTCAGCTTGTGCTGAGCTGACTAAAGGTCAGGTTTGGGTGCCAAACCCTCCAGAGCTTTCATGTCAACAGAGAGAAGGAGGCTAAGACCCTAAGAGGACAATTCTTGGAAAATAAAAATACATGTCCGCAACCTGACAAAAAATATACACAAAATAAGGGGGGGTGGGTGGAGGGAGGGAGTGGCTAGGGCAGCAGTGATCATTCAACATCCACTATTATGGTAAGTTTACTTGCACGACTGCACTGTGTTTATCATTATGATCACTGCTGCAATAGCCAAAGCTATATGAGTAGATTACCATAGCTTAGAAGAACTTGAAGGAGGAAGGAGAGAGGTATATGGGCCCCATCCTAGCAAAACCTGTCCAAGACCTGGATGAAGGAACCTAGTTTATAGTGCTTTATAAAAATTTGCACACACAAGACCAAGTTGCTGCTTCTAGAATCCAAGATTTCCAAAAAGCCATAGATAAAGCTAGGGCCCTGGTAGAACTTGATTCTGACTGGAATAGTTTTCTTGTAGTGGGAATAACAAAAGATAATAATAGCCTGAGACAACTATTTGGAAATAGTTTGCTTCGACAAAGCTTGTCCATTCTACTTACCTTTATGAGAAATAAAAAACTAATTGGAAGTTCTGAAAGATTTTGTTCTGTCAAGATAGTACCTGAGTTGTCTATAGACCTTCAAGGTATGAAGTATCTTTTCTTCCTTATTTTTAAGTTCTGGAAAGAAGACGGGGAGATGGATAGATTGGCTTAAAATAAACTCAAATTCCACTTTAGGCATAAAAGAGGGATTAGTTCTGAAAAGAAAACTTGTCTTAGTAGAAAAGGAGATAAGGTCAACCCATCATAACAGCTTGCAACTCAGATACTCTTCTTCCAGAAGTCAGAGCCATGAGTAAGACTGTTTCCATATCAGGAACCTCAGGCTAGCCTGATGAGGGGGTTCAAAAGGAGCAACTGTTAGTTTTAATAACACAAAATTAAGATCCCAAGGAGAAGGCACTGGCTTTCTGGGAGGCTTCCTATGCAGAATCCCTTTCAAAAACATTTTGACATGAGACTGCATTGAAAGAGGGAGATACATAACCAGACATGCTGAAAAGGATGACAAATGATTCTTGATTGAGAAGTAACATCATAACACAGCACCCATACAAATATTGTAAAACTAGAGAAACAGTAGTCCTGAGTGGATGCAGGTTCTCTTGTTGGCACCAGCAAGAAAACCTTTTCCATTTACAAATATATGAATTTCTAGTAGAAGCTTTCTTGTCTCTATCAACACCTGCTGCATAACTTACATAAAAAGCATTAAAACTCTTTCATCCAGAGAATCAATTGCATTTAGTTTGGCTTGGGATGTATCAAACAACCCTGAGTTTGTGTAAGTAAATCCAGTCTGTGAGGAAAGCTTGTAGTAATTGCCCTTGGCCATTTTCAAAAGAAGGGAGAACCATTGCTGCCTGGGCCAGAAGGGAGTCACCAGAATGATCTTTGAGGAATCCTTCTGAATATTCAATAGTACCATGGACATCAGTGGAAGGGGTGGAAATACATACAGGAACATTCCTGTCTGAGAAAAAGAAAAGGTATCAGTCTTCCATACCTTTCTGCATACAGTCCAGGAACAGAATTTTACTAGATGGCTGTTTAGAGAAGAGACAAAAAAAAAAGAAGTTATGTCTTACCATAACGTTCCATCTGTGTTGTTCATCTTATTTCATTCATCACTGATGGGTTCAGTTACTAGCCCTCGGAACTGAGTCAGCCTTTTTACCAAGCTCGCGCCAGCAAAAAACCTCTCGAGCTATGCTTCTGACCAGAATGCCCTTCTCTCTGTTACTTCAGATTGAGTTTGCTAGGGATAGAGAAGTAAAGCCGAGGCCACTTCTGCACAAATACCCTAGGACACCACTAGGACCCAAAGCAACCCCAAGGAGCCTTTGGAGGGGGAAGGAGGGTGGGAAGTGATGAATAAAAGAAGATGAACAACACAGATGGAATGTTATGGTAAGACATAACTTCTTTATCTGATGTTGTTAATCTTCTTTCCATTCATCACTGATGGGATAGAATCCCAAGCTACCTTGAGGTCCATGGGCAGCCCTTATGGAAGAACATTTCTGCTTACCAGTTGAGCCGAAGGCAGCTCTTTCTCTGGAGATCAAGTCCAATTCATAATGATTGATAAAGGTATGAGGCTTGGCCCAAGTGGCTGCTGTGCAAATGTCATCCATGGAAGCTCTGGAATGGAAAGCTACATATGTTGCCATAGATCTAGTGGAGGGAGCTTTAACTTTTGGCATAGGTTCTTTTATGAGGGAATAGATGAAACATATGCAGTCTCTTAGCCATTTAGATAATGTAACCTTGGAAACAGCATTTCCCATTCTAGGCCCAGAAAAGGAGATGAAAACCTGCTCAGATTTACAGATAGGTTTGGTCCTGTCTAGGTAAAATCTCAGTTGTCTATGTACATCCAAGGATTGTAGGTGGTACTCTCCTTTATTTGAAAATTTTGGGAAGAACACTGGTAGTTCAATGGTCTGTTTAATGGAGAATTCAGAAACAACTTTGGGAAGGAAGGATGGATTCGTCCAGAGTGGTACTCTGTCTTTATGGAAGACCAGATAGGGCCTCTTGATATACAATGCCTGCAGCTCCGAGACCCATCTGGCTGACATGATGGCTACTAAGAACAAGGATTTCCAGGACAAGAACTTTAGTCCCACTTTGCTGTGAGGTCAAATGGTTTTTGAGTCAAAGACTGAAGGACTAAAGTGATGTTCCATGGTTCCACAGGCTGTCTGACAGGAGGCCTGATATGAGAGGTTCCCTTGAGAAAGGCTTTGCATAGACATAAAGAGATGAGAGGGTTGCCATCTATACCATTGTGGAAATTAGAAATTGCCGCCAGGTGTACTTGTACGGTAGAAGCAGAGGCTCCGTCATCAAAAAACTTAGCCAAGTATTGCAGTACCACAGTTACTGGAGTTGAATACAGATCTAGCATGTTATCTTTAGATGAGATGGAGAACCCTTTCCCTTTATCCTGATATAGTCTTCTGGTGGATGGTTTATGAGAGGCCAGAATGATGTCTCAAACAGGTGAAGTGAGATTAGCTTGCCTGGCAACTTACTGAAGTGGAGAAACCAAGCTGTCAGCTTGAGACTGGACAGATTCAGGTGGCTCAACCGTTGGGGGTGAGTAATCAGATCTGGAAGAGGGTCCAGGTAACATGGTGGATATACTAGGTGAGGCCGAAGGAAGGGGAACTAGACCTGTCGAGGCCAGAACAGGGCTATAAGGATCACCTTGCATCTCAACTGAAGAGCTTTCTTTAGAAATTGAGGAATCAGTGGAATGGAAGGATAAGCGTAAAGAAGTCCCATGGGCCAATCATGGATTAGAGCATCCTCGGGGACCTCCCCCTCTGGGGAAAACAGGATGAAATACCTGTTGCACTTGTTGTTGGATGGGGAGGTGAAAAGATCGCAAAAAGGCTGGCCCCAGTGGCTGAAGATTTCTGTCGCCACCTCGGGACTGAGGGACCACTTGTGAGGCAGGAGGATGCATCTGCTCAGTTTGCCCGCAATTAAGTTGAAGCTCCCTGGGATAAGAGTTGCTATCAGAAAGCGGATGGAAGCTATCGCCCACTGCCAAATTCTCATGACCTCTCAACACAGGGGGTAGGACTTGGTTCCTTCTTGCTTGTTGATATACCAGACCACTGACATGTTGTCTGACTGAATTGCAATTGTCCAAGAAGGGAGAACCGGATGAAAAGAACAACAAGCACAGTATCCACCAACAAGTTTAATAAAAACTCAAATCTCTGACGTCTCGGCCAAAGCCTTCAAGGAGAATAAAACACTCACTGTGACATAGCAATTTATACATCTAAATATAAAATAATTACACAATTAATCAATTAACTCACTCATCAATTAAGTAATGCCTTCCAGTTGAACTCCTCATTAAGCCCAAAAGGAGACATAGTTTTAAATTTTAAAATGTACAAAGCTTCTTTTTGTAATAAAAGAGTTTTCACATTAATATTATGATATACAGAAACACAAATTTGTTCTAACACAGTGCCTTTTAAACCAACACTGCTCTTGTTATGAAACTGTGCAAAATGTAAAGCTACAGGACTATCAACATTAGCATTGTTTATGTCCCTAATATGCTCTAAGAGCCTTGTTTTAAATGCCCTTTTTGTCTCTCCTATGTAAAATTTATTACAGGGACATCGTAAGGAATATACAACACCTACTGAGTTACAGTAAAAACAATTGTTAGTACTGAATTTAACATTATTAATAGAAGTAAAATAAGGTACAATATGCTTACAGGCTTTACACCTTCCACAAGGAAAAGTTCCAACTTTAGAAGGTTCTCTATATATTTCTGAAGAGGGTATACTAAACTTACTTTTAACTAAAACGTTTTTAATATTTCTTCCCCTATGGTAAGAAAATTTTAAATTCACATTCAACCACTGTTGAACATTCTTTAAAGAACATAAAAAAAGCCAAAAACGTCTCAATATATCAAGAAACTGCCTAGTAAAACAACCAAAAGTAGTTACAAAATAAATATTTTCATTTTGGTTATTAATATTATCATATCGTACCACTTCATGATCAAAAATATGAACATTTCTAAAACCTGTCGGTTTAACCCCTCTAACCAACTTATCAAAACTTTTATTCAAAATTTCCTTACTATACCCTCGATTTATGAAGGAATTAACCAAAGACTTCATTTCTTTATGAAAAGTTTCAGGCTTATTACAAAGTCTATATATTCGTAGCATCTCCCCATAAGGTAAAGCATTTAAAGTGTGGGGTGGGTGCCCACTAGTACCATGTAAATATTGATTAACTCCTTCAAATTTTCTATTTAGTGAAGTAACAATGTTCCTACCATCAGAAATATCTAACACAACATCCAAAAATGGAATAATATGTCCAATATTCAGCCCATCAAATTTTAACAGATATTTGTTCTCATTAATATCGTTAACAAATTCCTTAATTTCTTCTTCATTAGCTTCCACTAAGAATATCAAATCATCCACGTACCTATAGTATTCAATCACATGTGTATGAAAAAATTTTTTTATGTTTATAAATAACTTCCAATTCAAATAATCCCATAAAGAGATTGGCATACATGGGGGCAAATGAAGCCCCCATAGCCGTGCCCTGTAACTGCTGATATAAAACATGATTAAATTCAAAAAAATTATGAGTCAAACAAAAATAAACCAATTCAACTATAAATTCTGTAGCAGGAAAATCACCTAAAAAGAACCTAATGGCCTCTATACCAAACTGATGTTTAATATTAGTATATAGGCTCTTAACATCAATAGTGACCCATAGCATATTCTGATTTAATTCTGTCCTTTTTATTTTTTCCAAAAAATCAAAAACATCACAAATATATGAAGGTAATCTAATAACATATGAAGACAAAAAATGATGTAAAAAATACCTAACTTATGCAAAAAATAATAAGAACCTGAAACTATAGGCCTACCTGGAGGCCTAGATAAACTTTTGTGTATTTTAGGTAGGCAATAGAATAAAGCCATTTTAGAACCTTCCACCTGAAACTTTTTCTTAATTTCTGTTTGACAGAAATAACCCAATCTAACCCCTTTATTAATAAGATCCACATATTCTTCAATAGATCTAGTATATACCTTTAAATCCACCACTTTATATGTATTAGTATCACATAAGTGATCCATACACTTAGACAAATAATCTGCAAAGTGCATGGCTACCAATTTGTTCCCCTTGTCAGATGGCTTGAAAACAATCTCACCCATCTTTCCAAGAGTTAACAAAGCTTTCCATTCATCACGTTGCAAATTATATTTAATACTAGATTTTTTGTTCATATATTCCCTATAAGCTAACTCAGTAAAATGATTTACTAAACTCACAAACTGACATACCTCTCCATTTAAACTATTAGGCATAAAATTACTATGTGAAGGAAATAGAAGTTATGTCCTTACCATAACGTTCCATGTGGAGTGTTCATCTCGCCTTTGTTCTTACACCTGGGTTCGGAGCCGATCCTCGGCTCCATGTTGGCCGCTTGGCAAGCTCTGCATCGAGAAGAAGCTCGAGACCAACCTAACTCCCACAATCCCCCTCTGCCTTTACCTCAGATCTAGTTTGCAAGCAAACCAGAGCCAACATAGAGAATATAACACAGAATATAACACATTCATGCCAACAAGAACAACATAGTTGAAAATATAACCACAACAACTGCAAAAGGCAGAAGCAGGAGAACCAAACCAGACACCTAAACTGGACGTTCTTCCTGAGGGTGGGAGGGTGGGAATGTAAGAACAAAGGCGAGATGAACACTCCACATGGAACGTTATGGTAAGGACATAACTTCTATATGTGAGAGTGTTCAATCTCGCCGTTTGTTCTTACACCTGGGTAGCGTCCCTAGCTCCATGTTCCTGAGGAACTCACGGGAGAACGTTCCTGAGCACAGTGGAACCAAAGGTTGCCCTGTCCCTAGAAATCCTGTCTACTTTGTAATGAGTAATGAATGTATGTGGTTTAGACCAAGTGGCAGCCGCACAAATAGTGTCTAACGGTAGGCGGGCTGCATGAGCCAGGGATGTAGATACTGATCTTGTAGAGTGCCCTTTGGGCTTGACAGGTAAAGTTTGCTCCGAGGCAGCATAAACAAAAATAATACAATCGGAAAGCCATTTGGAAAGGGTGCGTTTCGTAACTGCCATACCCTTCTTACTGTCTGCAAAGGCTATAAAAAGCTAGTCTGTTTTTCTGTGATCTTTTGTTCTATCCAAGTAGAATCTGAGTTGCCTATGAACATCTAACTTGTGTAACATATACTCCAACTTATTGGAGTGGTTTTTGAAAAAGGTAGGGAGCTCAATGGACTGATTAATGTTATTAACGGAGCAAACTTTGGGAAGAAAGGACGGATTAGTGCGAAGATATACTCTATCAGAGTGAAAGATCAAATAAGGGTGTTTAACTGAAAGAGCTTGAAGCTCCGATACCCGTCTGGCCGATGTAATGGCCACCAAAAAGAGGGTCTTCCATGACAAAAATTTCAAAGGACAGGAAGAGGCTGGTTCAAAAGGTGGTAGCATCAGCTGAGATAAGAGAAGGTTCAAGTTCCAAGGTGATGTAGGAGTTCTAACTGGTGGTCTAATATGGAAAGATCCTTTTAGAAAGGCCTTACAAAGTCTGTGAGCCATAATAGGAGCCCCACATTCTTCCACATGAAAGTTTGAAATGGCAGCCAATTGCACTCTCAAAGTGGCAGGAGAAGCTCCTTGGTGGAACAGTTCGGTCAAAAACTCCAAGATCTTATTTAGAGGAGCTATCACGGGGTCCAATTGTTGTGTATTTGCCCAGTGCACAAAACGCTTCCATTTACTAGTGTAAGTCTTTGTAGTGGAAGCTTTATGAGAAGCCACTAGTATATTCTGAACTGCAGGGGAAAGAAAATCAGACCTGGCTAAGTAGGGAAGCGGAGCAGCCAAGCTGCTAGTCTGAGGGAGAGTAGCGACGGGTGGGGAGCCCCTGACGAGTGGGTCAGTAGATCCGGCTCTGGGTCCAGAATCCAGGGTTCCCGAATTCGGTGTACCAGAAGAAAGGGAAACCAGATTTGACGAGGCCAGAATGGGGCAATGAGGATAATCGTCCTTTGCAGGTTGTTGGCTTTCTGCAGAAATTTTGCAATCAGGGGGAAAGGAGGAAAGGCGTACAGGAGACCCGGGGGCCAATCGTGAACCAGAGCGTCCCTGGGGACTTCCCCTGGAGGGGGTAATAGGCAAAATAGCTTCTGCATTTGGCGTTCATTGGAGACGCAAAGAGATCGCAGGAAGGCTGGCCCCACTTGCGAAAAATTTCCTTCGGAACTGACTGTTTGAGGGACCACTTGTGAGGTAACAGGATAGCTCTGCTCAACCTGTCCGCTATGACGTTGGATAACCCCGGGATGTGCGTTGCTATCAGAAAGCGACCCGTGGACTCCGCCCATTGCCAGATTCTCATGGCCTCTCTGCATAGTTGATAAGACTTGGTTCCCCCTTGCTTTTTTATGTACCAGACTACGGACATGTTGTCCGTCTGAACTGCAATTGTCCCTAGAGGAAGAAGGGGAGCAAAGTGTTGCAACGCTAGAAACACTGCCCTCAACTCTAGAATATTGATGTGCAGATTGTACTCCAAATTGGTCCATTCGCCTTGGACTGTCTGTCCCTGAAAGATGCCCCCCCCCACCCTATCAGGGAAGCGTCCGTGGTCACCATAGCTGTTGGCGTGGGTAGCACAAATGGTCTTCCGCTGGAAAGATTGCAAGTCCGGAGCCACCAAGCCAGGTGTGATTTGCATATGTTTGTGATGTGAATTTCGTGTGTCAGGGGTAACTGTTGGAACGACCATTGTGCAAACAGTAGCCATTGAAGAACTCTCATGTGCAGTCTTCCCAAGGGTATCGCAATGAGAGAAGCTGCCATGAGACCCAAAACCTTCAGAACCAGTTTCGCCGGGGATTTTCTGGATGATAGAAGAAGAGATATATGGTTTTGTAGTGAGGCTATCCTTTCTGGAGGAAGCCTTAGAATTAAGCAACGCATATCCAATTCTGCTCCTATGAATGAGATATGCTGTGATGGCTGTAGTAAAGATTTTTCGAAATTTACGGAAATTCCGAGATGAACACAAAGTTGTAGTGTGTAATCCCTGGCCTGAATCAGTCGACGCTCGGTGGTGGCAGAAAGGAGCCAGTCGTCCAGATACGGAAACACCTGGAATCCCAGGCGTCTCAAGTGAGATGCTACCACTGCCATACATTTGGTGAAAACCCTGGAGGCTGAGGTCAGACCAAAGGGCAGGGCTCGAAACTGAAAGTGACTGGCTCCCAGCCGGAAGCGCAAGTGATCCCTGGATGCCCTGGCCATTTTGATGTGGTAGTATGCATCCTTTAGATCTATTGAGCACATCCAGTCATCCTTCTGTAAGAATGGAAGGATCGATTGAAGCGTGACCATCTGGAACTTTTCTTTCTTGATGAAGGTATTGAGTTTGCTTAGGTCCAGAATTGGCCTCCAGTCCCCTGTCTTTTTTGAAACTAAAAAGAACCTTGAGTAAGTTCCGAATCCTCTTTGGTCCGCTGGGACTGGTTGGATGACTCTTTTTTCTAGCAGCTTTGAAATTTCTATAGCTTCAGGGCCTCGCAGATGGGGCGGCACATCTGGGAGTCTTTTCTGCGGAATTGGGGGCAATAGGAAGGGAATTCTGTAACCTCTGATAACAATGCTTTTTACCCAATTGTCTGATGTAAGACTTTGCCAGGCCTGAGGGTATAAAGCTAAGCGACCCCCGACTGCCTCCAGAGCAGGACAGTCGGGCCTCCTCTCAGGAGTGCTGGAAAGGTTTCCCGGGGAGTGTATCCCTGTCACCTTGGATTTATGGACCCCTCTGCCGCCAGGGCAACGTCTTCCACCTCTGCCCCCTCCTCTGCCTCTAGAGGGGGCATCACCCTGTGTGCTTGGGAAAGAACCTTGGGGTTTTCGAAACCACATTTTTCCACCACGTTGCCCTTTGGGGTACGGTCTGGATGGGGTAGAAAAATGGACTCCGACAGCAGACAGAGTCTTTCCCTCTTGCTCACACCAGGTAAGGGTCTCCTTTACTTTGGGGCCAAAAAGAGTGGCACCATCAAATGGGGCGTTAGTAAAGGAAGACTTGAAGGCTTCTGCAAAGGAACATAAGCGCATCCAGGATTGTCTACAAAGAGCAATCGCTGAAGCTGCTGCCCTACTCGACCCTTCGACTGCGTATGAGATCAGCCTCATGGACGAGTTTGCAATAGAAGTAAGGGTATTGAGATGTGCTGTAATTTTCTCTGAGACAGCAGCATCTGTAGTACCCTGGAGGGTATCTCCCAACTCTTTGATTAGATCCCTCTGTAACCGTGTAAAGTGGGTCAAATAGTTCAGGGAACGCATAGAAAAAGCCACTGAACTAAAAATGCACTTCCCATACCTGTCCATAGTCCTAGAATCTCTGTTAGGCGGATGGACAGATGAGGAAGATTCAGACATCTCCTTTTTCGTGGCCGCTGCCACCACCATAGCATCCACTGGTACTCCCTTTGTTAGATAAGCCTTATCTTGGGGGGCAGTAATATATTTATTAGGCTTTCTAGGGACTGGCTCCACCATGTCAGGTGTCTCCCATGCCCTTTGAGCAATCAATTCCATTAACTCATCGAAGGGCGGAGTGACCCAGGAGGAGGAAGGGCGAGCACCGAATGCCTTCAGAAAGACTGACTCATCCTCAGAAGGGGGTAAGGATTGCCAATCACCTCTCTGCTTTAGGATCTCCAGGATGTCAGAAAAGGAGACATCCTCTGAAGGTGATTTTGGGGACCCTTCTGACTCATCCAAGTCAGTGTCCGATGTCAAGGATTCTTGTGGAGAATCCAAGTGTCTCCTCTTACACAATCTTTTCCTCGGAACTTCCTTGGGGGGTGCATCCGATGAAGCCTCCGAGGAAGAGGGGGCACCCTCTAGGGGTGGCTGAGACACTGGTGCTCGATGCTTAGATGTAGCCGTGGGTGCAGAGGAGGATAACGGACCTTTATGGGAAGGAGAAGCTGTTTCTGCTGAAGTGGTTGTCTGAGCAGACAACACCTTCCTCATGAGGTCGAAGGCCCCCGGGTCCCGAGTCGAGGTATCCCCCGGTTCCGAAGAAATCGGAGGAACCCCCGAGACAGGCACCGAAGGTATCGACCCCAAGGACGGAGCCGAGTCGATCCGAGCCGAGGCTCCGAGAGGGAGTGTCGGAACCGAAACATCGGTCCGACTCTCGGTCCCGGATCCAAGGATGGATCTTTGGCTCCGAGATTCCGGTACTGGGTCCGACGGAGTTGAGGTGAACGGTGCCGACCGAGAAAAGGACGGTTCCGGCACCGAGGGCTCCACAATCATCAGATCAGTGTCTCCCGGCTCCGAAGACTGGATAGGCCTCGGAGGAGGAACAGGTGGAGATAAGGGAAGGCCTTCGAGTCTCGACACCAACTGGGAGGAGACAGAGATGAGTTTGGATAAGGCCGAATTCTCCATCAATTTCTGCACCACGCGGTCAACATCGGTGTCGGAGAGGGGCCTGGAAGAATGCGTCGAAGGAATCGAAGATGGAGCCGACCTCAGAAGTGCAGGAGGAGGAAGCTCCATCACCGGTTCCAAGACTCGAGGCTCGGTAACTGACAACAGTTCAACACTCGGCCCCGAAGTCTGTGGAACCGGTGATCGAACTTTGAATGAAGAGCTCGGAGCCGATGACATGGGCTCCGACGTCTTCGATTCCTTCAAGGATTTAGATGCCTGGTCTGATGCATCCAGAGCCTCTTGGAATGCAGGCTTCAAAAGGCCCCTATCCATAAGTTTCCTGCGCCTATCTGTCATGACCCTTCCACTGAAAGAATGACAGATGGAGCAGTCTTCCTGCAGATGGAGAGGGCCAAGACAGTAGATGCAGGAACTATGATTGTCTGTGATAGACATTTTCTGTCCACATTGGCACTGTTTGAAGCCTGATTTAGCTTTTTCAGACACGTTACAAAGTCAAATCCAGTAAACAGTGAAATAGCCAGTACAATTGTCCAATCCAGTAAAACTTGTCAAATCCAATAAAATTTGTCAATCCTGTAAGTAAGTCAATCCAATTGTCAATTCCAGTAAAGTTAAAGGGTGGGGTAGGCCCCGAGGGAATAACTCTAATAAAGTATATAAAAACTATATACGGAACCGAGAAACCCTCGATACACTACTCACACACACAGACAGTCAACTTTAAGAGATGTTTTATCTAAAAATACAAGAAAATATAAGAAATAATTAATCTTAGCTTTGAGGTGGTCCGAGCTCATCAAAAATGATGCGAACGTTGCAGCGGCAAACTAGATCTGAGGTAAAGGCAGAGGGGGATTGTGGGAGTTAGGTTGGTCTCGAGCTTCTTCTCGATGCAGAGCTTGCCAAGCGGCCGACACGGAGCCGAGGATTGGCTCCGAACCCAGGTGTAAGAACAAACGGCGAGATTGAACACTCTCACATCATTAGTTGTATCAAGCTTATAATATGCATTAATATCACCATCCGACAAGCAAGAGTAAAAGCTATCGGAAGAACTGCTAACACTATCCTCACAAAATGTGGGAGAAGAAATGTCAACATTTTTAAAAAAATGTTTAAGCTGTAATTTTCTACCAAAGACATATACATCTCTCTGTAACTCATGAAGTCGGGTGACCACCGTGGGGATAAATTTCAAACTCCTGTTCAAAACAGACATTTCCATATCACTGAATACATAATTTGACAAATTAATAACATACTCTTGAGTATTTAAAACAGTATTAGCACTATAAGCAAAATTAGAGTCACCGTCTGCCCCGTTTGAATCCACCCTGTCCATATCGTTGCCCACCTGGATTAGATGATTGCTCCCATGTCCGTTTCTGTCCCTGTGCATTGGGGAAAGATGTGGCAGCATCCCCACGAAAAGTTTGTCGAAAATTATCCCTTTGCTGGGCCGCCGGAAGAACAGGGTAGTCGGAATCATAACAATCCTCTTCGTACGAGGTGTAGCCGCCTTCTGAAGCTGAGGAATAGTGTGATGAATTCACAGCCATGCCCGGCTGAAACCTAACTTGTTTGCGAATCTTGGTACGTTGTGTCCTTGAAAGGAAAGCCCTATTGGACTCGTAGTCGCGTACATCACGCAACAGCTTCCCTTTTTTTCGGTCAATCAGCGTGGCCTCATATTCTTTGAGTTTAAAGTTTGTTTGCTTCAAAAACTCATCAAATGTAGAAGCCGGAACAGAATTAGTGAGATCTAAACACAGTTTCTTAATACTGGAACACAACTCTTTTTGTTTCAATTGATTGCGCTCAATAAGAATGTGCAACCATTCGGTAACACATTTGTGTGCTGCATTAACCCATCTTTTGTGAAAGACACAATCTGTATCCAAAGTTAGGTCAAATGGAGTAGAGGGGTCTTTGAAAACTCTGAGACCTCTCGGGGTAGTTTCAGTCTCCAAATATTTTTGCAAACCGCATACATTATAATATACTGCAGTTTCTTTCCACATTAGTTTTTCCAGTTCCTCAAACAGCAATTTATTTTCTGTATTCACAACCAATGGAACCTTTCTGCCAACACAGGAGAATGGGTTGGAAGACCGCATACGTCTCTCTTCCTCCCACTTCTCCCAAACAGTATTACTTTCAGTTAATAATCTCTGGGAAGCTTGCCGCTCACCTCTATCAGCTGGAGTAGCTGAATTAACAAGAAAATTATCAGGAGACATTTGATTTCCTTCCATAGTCTCTCTGAAAATGCGAGGAAGATGGTACTGTGGGTCAGTAGACATCAAAAAATGAACCACAAAGCAGCCAGATGCAAAGAACAACAAGCACAGTATCCACCAACAAGTTTAATAAAAACTCAAATCTCTGACGTCTCGGCCAAAGCCTTCAAGGAGAATAAAGCACTCACTGTGACATAGCAATTTATACATCTAAATATAAAATAATTACACAATTAATCAATTAACTCACTCATCAATTAAGTAATGCCTTCCAGTTGAACTCCTCAACCGGATGAAAAGCCTGCAATGCTAACGGCACTGCTCTTAGTTCCAGAACGTTGATATGTAGGTGGGCCTCTGAGGTAGACCATGTACCTTGGACCGTCTTTCCCTGGAAATGGCCCCCCCCCCCACCTGATCAGGGAAGCATCCATGGTCACAATGGCCCTGGGCTAAGGGGATTGAAATGGGTGAATCTGCGTCTGGCCTCATCACCAAAGGAGGTCCCACTTGCAGGAGTTGGTTATTTAAATCTGGTAACTGAGAGGGTGATAATTCGGGAACCATTGACAAAGAAGGAGCCATTGTAGGATTCGCATGTGTAGCTTTGCTAGGGGCACTATTGGAATTGAAGCTGCCATGGAATCTAGGGCCTGAAGAACTTCTCTTGCTGAAACTTTTGTTTGACAAAGTATCACTCGGAGCTGGAGCCTCATTTGCTGGATTCTGTGATTTGGGAGTGATACTAGGATTCTGTGATTTGGGAGTGATACTAGACAGGACCAGGTATTGAACACTGCTCCAATGAATTCTATTTGTTGTGTAGGGGTAAGATTTGATTTCTTCCAGTGGATTGTTATTCCCAAAATCTTTGCAGAGAGAGTGTATAATGCAGTGTTGTTACCAGAAGACACTCGGTGGGGGGCAGTGAGGAGCCAGTCGTCCAAATATGGAAACACCCGGAATTCTTGAAGTCTCAAGTATGCTATGACCACTGCCATGCACTTCATGAACACTCTGGGGGCTGTAGAGAGACCGAACGGCAGGGCACAAAATTGATAATGACTGGCCCCTAGCTGGAAGTGAAGCAGACTCTTGGAGCATTTGTCCATTTTGATGTGGTAATACACATCCCGGAGATCTATCGAGCACATCCAATCGCCCTCTCTTAAAAAAGGGAGCATGGATTGAACCAAGACCATCCGGAATTTGGTTTGGGTGACAAACTTGTTTAAGCTGCTGAGATCCAAAATGGGCCTCCAGTCCCCTGTCTTTTTTTTTGGCACCAAAAAGAATCTTGAATAGAATCCGGATCCATGTTGGTCTGGTGGGACTAGTTGGATGACTCTTTTTTGAGACAGCTTTATTATCTCTGAAGCTATTTATTTCCTTTGACTGGGTGGAGCATTGGGAAGTTTTTTTTGGAAGATTTGGTTGACAAGAAAGGTGAATGGTGTAACCTCTGGTGATTATACTCTGTACCCAATGATCGGTGGTAACAGAGTTCCAGGCAGCTTGGTGCAGAGAAAAATGACCCCGAACTGCTTCCAGAGGTATGCAATTGGGCTGCTCCTCAGGAGCACTGGTAAGGCTGTCCAGAGAAGGAGTCCCTGGAGCCTTGGTTACGAGGACCCCCCCCTCTGCCTTTGTAGGGGTGTTTTCTGGAATTATTACCTCCTCTGCCCCTGGGGGTATCATAATCATGTGCGGTATGGAAAGGACCCTGAGAGTTTTTGAGACACATTTTCCCACTCCTCTGATTCCTAGAGAAGATACATTGAGGAATGGGAAATCGTAGGACTACGGCAGACAGAGTCTTGCCATCTTGCTCGCACCTGGCTAGCGTGTCCTTCACTTTGGGGCCAAAAAGGGAAGATGCTTCCATGGGAACATTCAAAAAGGAAGACTTGAGGGGGTCCATGAGGTTACAAATGCGAATCCAGGCATGACGCCTCGTGACAATGTCTGAACCCACTGCTCTAGCTGCCCCTTTGGTCGCATGTGAAAGCAACCTCATGGATGAGTTGGAGATTGATTCCAGGGTTGCGAGCTTTGAGGCCACTTTGTCCCTGACCTCATCAGACAGCTGTCCTGTGACTGTCCCAGAGAGTTCAGAGATCAAGTCCCTCTAGAACCTTGTAAAATGTGTCAAATAGTTCAGTGACCATTTTGCAAAGGTCCCTAAAGCAAAACATCACTTCCCAATTCTGTCCACCACCTGGGACTCCCTGTTGGGTGGGTGGACAGCAGGACTTTCCTCAGCCAAGTCCTTTTTTGTGGCCACCACCACCACCACCATAGCATCAACTAGTAACCCTCTGGGCCAATGCGGGTTCTCCGTGGGAGGGGAAAACATTTTGTCAGGTCTCCGAGGGATCGCCTCAATGGAGTCAGGGTTCTTCCAAGCGCGCTGCACAATGAGCTGGATGAGCTCATCAGCAGGCTGGGTCATCCAAGAGGTATAAGGCCAGGCACGGAAAGCCTGCAGGAACACGGACTCCTTAGATGAAGGGTTGGAAGGCTTCCAGTCACCTATCTGTTTTAGCATTTCCAGGATGTGACCGTGGGGACCCTTCACCATCATCGTAATCCCCTTCTGTTAAAGACTCCTTGTTGAGTCCATGTGCTTCCTCTTGCATGTCCTCTTACGAGGGCGCTCCTCAGTGAGGGTCTCTGAGGAGGACTTGGAAGAGCGGGTACCCTGGACTGGGATGTCTTGCGGCTTCTCTGTCTGGCACCCTGGGGGTTGTCTGTGGCAGCTGTAGCTCAGGGGCTGAAAACTGGGGTTTGGACGTCAAAGGAGTGCTTCTAGAAGTGAGAGCCCTCTCCATCGCGTGGAAAGCAGGTTCACCCAAAGGGGAATGGGAGCCCGGAACAGAGAAAGACAACCTCGGGCCTGAGGTCACACCCCGCTCCGACGAACCCACCCCCATGTATGGAGCCTCAAGCAGGATTGGTGCAGATATGGCTATTGGCACAGAGGATGGAACTGAAGAAAAACATGGCTCTGTGCCCCAAGCTGAGGTACCCGCCTTCCAATCCCCAGATAGAGGAAGAACTGGTTCTGCAGGAACTGAAGACCAAACGGGCAAACCCAGAGCTTGAGTGAGGTCCACTATAGGCGCTGAGGTGATGGGTTCCAAGAGGAAAGTCGGAGCAGAAGGATTTGGAACCAGAATGGTCAAAGGAGGAGTGTAAGACAGAGTCTGTGGAGAACCAACCCAACTCCTGCAGGTGGGTGGGTTGTAGAAAGTGTGGGTATCTCCCTGGCTTCCAACAGCTGGACCACATGATGCACCACATCATGTTCTGACAGGTTCTTGGTGGACCTAGTGGATACTCCAGACAGGGAGTCAGGTCGGTCAATGAACAGGCTATACATCTGGCCCAGGAATGGATCTACGGAGGGGGAGTATCAGGTCCATGGTGTAAAGTCTGGCGGCACTGAAGTCTCAAGTTTTGAGACTGGGATTAACAGGACCAAATCCAACTTGGTCGGAAAAACGCTCGGTTCCGAAGTGGCACTCGGAGCTGAAATGGTAAGTTCCAAAATCATAACTGACAAAGTCATCGAAGGCATGCCCGGAGCCATAGTGGCCACAGGTGCCGAAGTCATAGTAGGCGTAGTGAGGTCTATCATCAGTGCCAGAGGCAGGATTGGTGCCAAAGCTAGCAGCGATATCGTAGGTTTCAAGATGCTCGGAGCTGACAAGGATTGAGTGGTAGAGGGAGGTTTATGCTCCGAGGATAACTTAGGAACCTTTGATTTCACGGCCTTACCCTGATCACCCGATGCTGAGGAGGGAACTGAGTGGGAACTCTTTTTGTCTTTTCTAGGAAGGGTTGAGATCTCCATCACAGAAATGGCCTCTGAAAAGGGAGACTTAAGTAACCCTTTCAGTATCAGTTTATTTTTGCACTCATTAAGAGTGCATTGACTGAAACTCTGACAAATGTCACAAGGAGGTTGCACTGAAAGGTGGGGCACCCCCAATCAGTATACACAATTATTGTGAGAATCACTATTAGGTAACTTGCCTTTACATGAAGCACAATGCTTAAACCCTGAAGTACCTTTCTAATCCAACATCTTGACAGAGAAACACTACAGGCAAACAGTTTAACCAGTCTGTACAAATAAGTCAAACACAGTTCAAAAACAAAATAAACCACACAGTTGTAACACTATAGCAACAGAGAGAAACACCTTACTTGAAAAGAATACTAACAGGCTAGGAAAGGAGGAAACATACCAGCTATGATATTGAAGGAATACCACAAGGGTAAGGGGAGAAGGCTGCACCAACAATAGTACTTAAAAGTTTACCAATGATAACTACGGGTAAAGCAGAGAAGAAAGATCAAGGTCTGACAGAAGAAAAAACACCAGAGATGCTAATTGCTCACTAAAAGAGAAAAATATCAAAAGTTTTCCACACAAAATATCAAACAAAGTTCCACTTAGCTGAGAGCTCGGCTGAAATGCGGCTTTACAGCTACGCGGCAAACAAGATCTGAGGTAACAGGGAAAAGGGCATTCTGGGTAGAGGTTTAGCTCGAGAGTTTTTTGGTGGTGTGAGCTTGGTAAAAAGGCCGACTCGGTTCTGAGGGCTCGTAACTGAACCCATCACTAATGAATGGAAAGAAGATTAACAACATCAGATGATATATTTGAAGTGTTCTTCACAGAAAGATCAAATCTTGGAAAACACCTGAATCAGTTTCCATTTGTGAGGGTTTATCAGAAGGCCTGCTTAACTTGTCTACTACACAGTTTCACTCTGATGAGATGTAAGATGCCTGTAGAGTGAAACTGTGTTGTAAAGCTATATCCCATGCACAAGGGATAACATCTGATTTGCCTTGCTATGTACCACATCACTGTGTTGTCTGTAATTACTTGAAGAGGCCCTGGGGACCACAGATGATTCAAAGATTTGAGAGCATTTGTGAGAGCTAGCATCACTTTTATATCGATGTGTTTTGGTCTGTCTTCTGTGTTCGAAAAAGCGTACACTTTCATATCCATTAATATAGCTCCCCAAGCAAAGACTAAGGCATATGTGGTAACAGACTGCGCTGGAGTAGGAGGGGAGTATGTGAAATCTGTATTTTGATAAATTACATATCCTGGAAATGAAATAATAAAAAGTCAATGGATACTGATGCTAGAACAATAGAGATTTCAGATACTATTGCATGTTTCTCATGTGAAGTCTTGTAAGAGGTATCATAAGAATCATAAATGCAATGAGACCCAGAATCCTGTGGAGTTCCTTTGCTGAGATAGAAGTCTGAGTAGAAAAGCCAAGAAAAAATTTAAATATAGATTTATTTTTCCCTGTGGCAGAAAAGATTGTTGTACTGAGGTGCCCATCATGCGCTCCAGAAAAGCAATCCTGTGAGAAGGAGTTAGAAAAGACTTATCAATATACCTTCAGAATCCTGTTTTGTGGAAGAGATCCCTTGCCCAAGAGCGAGATTGTTGACACTTTGAAAATGACTTTGTAAAGATAAACAAGTTATCTAAATAAGGAAAGATGTGGATACCCCACATTTTTCAGCAGACTGTCACAGGAGCTAGACACTTTGTAAACACTCTTTGAGCAGTGGATAGACCAAAGGGTAAGGCAAAAAAGTATAATGTGATCCAGACATACAAAACCTTCAGAAACATCTAAAATCTATATAGAAATGTGATTATATGCACCTTTTAACTCTAGGATCAGTAAGAAACTCAAATGAGGAAGGTGTGATAAGTTGTGAAGTGACAGTATTTTGAACTTGGGCACTATTACAAACTTATTCAGGAAGGAAAGGTCCAGAACTGGTCTCTGTCACTCGTCTGGTCAGGACAAAACAGATGACCAGTTGTGGGTTCGGTTCAAGCAGCTTTATTATACCCAAGCACATCTGGAATGTGGGTTTGTAACTTAAACTTAAACATATAAACAGACTGGCTACCACACTCATACATGCTCACTCTGGTTGTTTTCTCAAAATGGCACTGCTTCCTGCACATGCTCACTATTTATATACACGTCTACATTTGGACATGCTTCTTAAAGTTACAACACACACTCTGTTCTACATTCTCCTTCTTTGAGAAATAGTTTATACATTAATAACATTGATTGACATGCAATTGTACAGAAATGATTCTTTGATATGCAGTTATATAAAACTAAATACATATAAAACAATCATGTCCAGGTTGCTGTGTATTTCACACTGGGTCTAGACATATGACCAGATTGTGTGACATAAAAATTCTAGCAATGGGGACTGTCTTTACTAAATGTTCATCCTTGGGGACATCAGGGACATCATTAGGAATGGGATCTGTGACAGAACATTGTCTGGATTGCCTTGAGATCTAGAGTCTGTATCACAGGTACGATGCTGTGATGTCGAGTCTGACACAGGTAGAAGATGCTTGCGGTTTCTCCTGTATTCTATACCCCCAGATTCTACTAGATAGGTTCTCGGCTCAGCACATACCTGTCACTTGGCCACTCTAATCAAAGCCTTTCACTGTTTGCATATTCACTGTCTCTCCTTTTTCCAATGGACAATGAAATCTGCTCTTTTTGTCATACCTGGACTTCTGAAAGACCTCTTTCTACACAGCTGGACTTTGATTGCTCTGTTGTTTTTAGCATTAGGCACCAGCAAGCTGAAATTGATAGGCAAGGTTGTTCTAGTTTGCCTAGCAAGAAGTCTCTGAGCTGGCGGGCCAAGTAGGTTGCCACTGGGTATATTCCTGAGATTGAGTAAATTCAAAAATATATCAGTATTGTCATGCTTTGACCTCCCAAGCAATTGCTTTGCACTCTGTACTGCATGCTCAGCCAGACCATTTGACTGTGGGTAATCCTGACTACTAGCAGTATGGATAAAGTCCCACTCTTTTGCAAATTTCTGAAATAATTGACTGGTAAACTGGGCACTGTTGTCAGAGATAACTCCATGTGGGCTACCATGGACTGAGGAATGATGTTTCAACTTAGTAATAACAGTGGCACATGGATAGCCCAAAAATTTCTCCATTGCACACCAAAAACTTAATTTGCAGAATTTATATCAAAAGGCATACCGAGGAATCTGTATCTACCAAATGGAGTACTGAATGTAGTCAATAGTGAAGATTTGCGATCAAGCATCACTTGCCAAAACGAACTCTTTGCATCCAAAACAGACAAAACAGTGGTATTTGGCATTAGGGCAGCATCTTCTTTGACTGTATGCATAGGATGATGAGGTCTCTCTAATGCTTTGTTCAAGTCTCTTGGATCAATGCATATTCTGATTTCATCCAAGCTCTTCTTATGAGCAGCTACCATGGAAGACACCCACTCAGTCGGCTCTGTGACTGGACAAATCACACCTTGCTGCACCATCTTATCCAACTGGACCTTGACTTTGTTCTGCATGACTATTGGAACTCTCCTTGCTGGTCTGACCACTGGACTGACCTCTGGGTCTCTTTTCATGGAGTACACAACTGGAAGTTTGCCTAACTTGTCATCGAAAACATCAGCATACTCTGAAAAAATAGCATTGGTTAACTGGAACTAGGACATGTGCTTACATGATGGACTTCTTTGGTAACAGAAAGCAGTTTCATTCTCAAACTGTCTCTAAGACCTGATAATGACTGCACAGGTCTTCGGACTACATAGAATTCTTGCATGTGGTAACTGTTCGCAGCCAAATAGTATGAAAGCACTACTGAGCCTTCGGTATGAATACCTTCACCTCCACAAGCAACAAACTATGCACAATTAGTCAAATTAAGCTGCTCACCAGCTCTCACTTTAACAAATGTTTCTAATGACATAACATTACGCTTTAAACCAGTGTCTACTTTGAGCTCCATGGGTTTACCATTAATCAGGACAGGACAGAACAATTTATTTTTGGCCAATAAATTCACTGTATTATCCTTTTCACCAACTACTGATACACCATCCACATAGAAAGTAGGGTTGCAGCTTTCTACATGATTGGCTTGCTTTTTTGAGGGACCTTTCTTTATAACTGAATGAGGCTGGCTTGAATTGCAAAACTTTTGAAAGTGGTTCCATTTTTTACACTTGTGGCATTGCTGACCAAATGCTAAACGTCTCTCTTTTAGACTCATGATTGGCACCACAATTACGACAGTTAACAATAAAGCTTGACTTAGGTTCTGCTGATTCACCTTTGTACTGCACTGAGCATGTCCATTTTATGGAGCTAGTCTTGGAACCCACTGGAAAGTTACTGGCTCTCCCTGTGAAACCTGCAGGGACTGCAGCTGCCATGTACTTAGGCCTGTTTCTGCCAGCCACGTGTTGCATGCTGTCTACGTTTACTCTAGAGCCTGCTGAAACCATGCTTTTATCACTTGCAAGCATGCTGGTGTGCCTTTCTGTAAGCTCATGGATTTGACAAATCTCTATAGCTTTGCTCAATGTTAAATCACTGTCACAAAGCAAAATCTTTCTCACTGCAGCATTATTAACACCACTCACAAGCCTGTCCTTTATTAACTTAGCTTTCAAGTCAACAAATCTGCACGTTTTAGCTTTATTTCTCAGATCTGTGATACAAGCTGCAAAGGTTTCTCCAGGTTTTTGGTCTCTAGTATAAAATGGGTGCCTCTCTGATGTAACATTTGTCTGGGGGTTGTACATTTCTCTAAATTTAGGTTTCAAGCACTCAGGGTCCTTTCTTAACTGAGCCAATACAATAATATGGAGGTTCCCCCCTCTCCTGTATATAGTGCTGGTGCATGCACAAATAAATGCTATCTTTCAATGGCATCAGAGCCCACTAGGTTAAGCAAAATGAATGCCCTTGTACGTGCATCTTTGTCTGAAAAAGCTGCTTGTATAAAAACGTCATATTCCTGCTCAGATACTCTCCAATTCTCTGCAATATTACGGACAGATACAAGTGGACTGGGCCTGCAAAATGCTTCTGCCATATCAACCCACACTAGTAGAGGCCCTTGAAATTATAAGACAAACAAAATTCAGATAACTTCTTGAAACCACAAATTATGGCAAACGACAGTAGGAACAATCCGTTTATTATTAATCCAAAAACGTTAATAAGCTGAAGCGCTTTTCGTCCGAGAAATACACAAACTTCATCAGATAAAATTACAAGTGAACTGATGCAGTTTAAATAATGTAAACACATGATCAGCTGATATGTTAATATCCAACATTAAAGCAATATGCCCCATTCATTCAGTTTGTATTGCGGAAACTTTCTATTAAAATATAGAACTATCCTAATAAAAACCTAACTTATTATGAAATGATTAAAGAATTAAAAAGTAAAAACTTCATTTTGAAAGTTACTAATAAAATATTACAACACACACCTGTATCTGCAGAGACCAGTCTTAAGCAAACAGCAGCAGCTAAATATATTCTTTCCAAACAGCATCAAAATCTACCCCATATTGTGTATTAAATATAAGTTCATACATTAAATTCATACATAAAATTGTATTTTATGTTAAGACTTGTTGAAACTATCTACAAAGGCTCTTAAGTTTTATTATAGCCATAATAGAACACGTCATTGAGACCCGGCAGGTTATATGCATATAATCTAATCTGCCATAGCAATTCCAATCTTTCCAATTCTATTTCTATTGGTCCCCCTCTTATGTTAGGTACTAGTTGGTCCAAGATCCAAAACTTAAATATATGGGTGGGATATTCAGACACATGTTTAGCTAATGCGTTTTCTTGCTTGAGTTTATTTATTTTATAAACATGTTCATAGATTCTGTCTCTTAATCTACTGATAGTTTTGCCCACATAAAAACATGGGCAAAACTGGCATTTAGCTAGGTAAACCACCATCTTAGAATTACAGTTGAAGTTACCTTTACTTCTCAGATCTAAGTTGTTAATAGTTAATGAATTACCCACTATAATATATTTACAATAAGGACAGGAGCCGTAATTATGCATGCCCCTTCTATTATTATTGTTGTTACTATTATTTTTATGTATACCCTCCAGAAGTTCTTTAAAATTTCTATCTCTTCTTACCGTGAATTTGGATGCTTCCCCTATTTTCTCTATTATTTCTTTACTTTCCTTCAAAATATTCCAATTTTTGTATATAATACTTTTTAGAAAGTAAAAGTCAGAGCTGAGAGTGAGAATAAGACTATGTTCAAAACGTAAAGTTTTTTCACCCATCATTCCATTTAAGGTAAGATCCGTTATTTCACAGTTAGAGTCCCTAGTAGTATTTACTAGTGAATCTTGGATTTGTACCTCTATAATCCCTCTTACAATTGGTGTATAAATGCCTATACTTCTCTTCTCTTGAATTTCTTCTATGATATTATCTAAGAAGACATTTGGATATGCCCTTCTGAGAAACATATCTTTTAAATTCCTGCATTCATCATTGAAATAATCCTCCCTTGAAATCATCTGTGCTGCCCTCACCAGTTGTCCTTTCACTACTGACTTTTTTTGAAACATGGGATGGGCACTTGAATAATGCAAGAAAGTATTAGAAAAAGATGGTTTTCTATAAATTCTTGTTTCGTACTTTTTATCAGTATTGTTTTTAATCAGGAGCACATCAAGAAATGGAATTTGTTTCTCTTCGAAATTGTATGTAAATTCAAGAAAATCAGTGTTTTCATTAAAATATTTTACGAGATCTTTAGCTTGGTGTTGATTTCCTTTAAACAGTATAAATATCTCGTCTAAATATCGGGTATAGTATATAATTTGTGAATTTATATGTTACTGAATTTATATGTTACTTACTAAATATATAAGACCTTTCCCAATAATTCATGACCAAGTTTGCAAAACTTGAGCCGCAGGGTGAACCCATCACCGCCCCACTCTTCTGATGAAAAAAGATGTTCTTGAATGTTATATAATTATGTGCTAACACTATACCTAGTAGTTCTTCTACTAGAACCAATTCAGATGTAGATGCACCTTTTTCTTTTAGATTCAAGATTCCCCACTCAATACCCAATTCTTGTGGTATTGAGGTGTAGAGGTCTTTTACATCAACTGTTAGTAGGTTATTATGTCCATCTAAACTTATATTATTTATCTTTTCTAGAAAAGACCAAGAATCCTTACTTATACATATTTTGGAAATTACATATTTCTTAAGGATCCCATCAACTACTTTTGCACATGCATAAGTTGCACTATTCCTGCCATTCACTATGGGTCTAAGGGATGGATCACTCAGATCCTTGTGTATTTTTGGCACACCAAATATAACTGGAGCAATAGGTGATGGCATAGTTAGATAGTTATATAGCTCTATATCAATTCTCTGTGTTATAAATAAATCATTTACATAAATTTTAATCCTATTATTAGCTTGATTATATTAATTCAGAGACACTTTATTATAAAATTCGGATGCTAACATTGCTTCAATTTTATTTTCATAATCCACTTGGTCCATAAAAACCAGACCTCCAACTTTATCTGGTTTCATAATACGGACCCTAGTGTCTTTCAAATAATTTATCCAATTTAATTCTTCATTTGAAAGATTATCTCTACTTATATTGTTTTTTCTCAAATGATCTATATGTCTAAAATCAAGCTCACACATTTTCTCAAACATATATAAAGAATTATGCAGTTGTGGGTTATAAGTACTTGCAATTCTAAATTCATTTTTATACATTCTATTCATGTTACCCAAATTCAACTTTCTCGCAAACATTTTCAAATCCAAAATACAGTTCATAACATTCAGTCTTTTAGTAGGAATAAATGTGAGGCTTTTTGCCAGCAAATTAGCTAGCTCAACAGGGACATACACTGATGAGTAGTTACAGATGGAAAAGCCCCCTCAGAGTTCGTAATAATCAAAGGGATATTATGCAAAATCATATCAACTGATTTATTTATTTCCATTTGTGGTTAGAATACATTTTATATAGCCCACCTAATCATGAAGGGATTCACATCTAGATCAGGGGAGGTCATTGTGCCTCTTTACTCATCCCTCATCAGGCCCATAATTGAGTACAACGCCCCTTTTGGGATGTACCTTACCAGACACCTGCAAGAACTGGAAAGAACCCAAAAGTATCTCACCAAGAGGATCAAAGGGCTCAAACAGATGCCATATGCTGCCCGGTTAAAGAAACTCCAGCTCTACTCAGTGGCATACCGCCTGCTCAGAGGAGATCTGTGCCTGATGTATAAAGCCATGTCCAACCCAGAATTAATGGACATGCTGCACCTCAGAAAATCCAAATCCCATCGAGCTACGCGCTCGAGAGACTTGAACCTCAGCACTGAAATAAATAGGACATGCTGGAGGGACAGATTCATAACCCAGAGGCTCCCTTCACTCTGGAATAAAATCCCAGTCCAGGTTAGGCAGAGTCCCTCATTGACTCTCTTCAAGAGGAATCTTGATGAGTGGATGGGAGATCGTAGGTTTACCCCGGGTATCACTTCTGTGTCACTGTTAGACAGAGGCACAGTATACTAACCTCGAAAAAGGGCATAGCAAAATTAATTTAAAATGGGTGGCGAAAGCCAAACACACTCTGGCTAGGCTTATAAATGCCCTAGGGCAGATAGCCTAGTATGAACCTATGAACCTATGAAAACCTTCCCTACTCTACTATTCTCATTTAGATATTTTCAAACCCAGAACTCTGCTACTACACGATATATATATATATATATATATATATATATATATATATATATATATATATATATATATATATATATATATATATATATATATATATGGGTCTACTTTGTAATTTCAAAATACTGAAATCCCAAATTTCAGTATTTCGAACTTACAAAGCCGAGCGCTTTCATTTCCAAAACCGGCAGAAGCGTGAAATTCAAAATACCGAAGTACTGGTATTTCGAATTTCTGCTTCTGGTGGTATGGAATGTGGATGTTTAGGCTTTATTTTGGTAAGTTTGGGTATGTTAGCATGTTGGTTAGGGGTTTAGTGTGTGTAAGTGTGTGTTGTGGTTGTTGTGTGTGTGTTTGAGGGACTGTAAGATGTGTGTGTGTGTGTGTGTGTGTGTGTGTGTGTGTGTGTGTGTGTGTGTGTGTGTGTGTGTGTGTGTGTGTGTGTGTGTGAGTTTCGTTTGTGTTACTGTTTGTGCGATCTCGGAGTTAGAATATATAAGTAGGGTGCAGGGGGGCTTGACCCCCTTATTATATGTAGTTTAGATTAGTTTGTTTGATTGGGGGGGGTTTGTGTATGTTTATTTGTGTGCTGTATGTGTAGCGTGAGTGCAGGATTTTGAATTTCACGGTTCTGTGTTTTCGAGTTTGTGAGTTTTGGTTGGGTTTACGGCTTTGTGGTTTTGGAATACTGAAATTCGGGATTTCAGTATTTTGAAATTACAAAGAGGACCCATATATATATATATATATATATATATATATATATATATATATATATATATATATATATATATATATATATATTTATATATATATATATATATATATATATATATATACATACATATATGTATATATATATATATATATATATATACATATATATATATATATATCTCAGTCTGCTTTCCAAACTAAGATGTGTTACCCTCAATTCCCTTACCCATATTAAACTCTAATGTGGCGTCCATCCTAATCCAGGCCCAATCCTCGCCACATTCTTTACCTCACTTCCCCCCCCTCCAAATCCACATTCTGACACCTCCCCTAATTCCACCCCTAACTCCTATCTGCCACTGAAAAAAGTAACTCTGACCTTCTCATCACTAACGTCAACCTCAGAAGCTTGATAAACAAAGTACAAGAATTTCATGCTGCTATTTCCCTTTATTCCCCTGATATAACTGTCATTACTGAAACACGGCTTAAGCTTCATATTAAATATGAAGGTTATATCATCCGCAGAAGTGATAGAGTATCTAGACGTGGTGGTGGGATTGCCATTTTGTTTAAAGACAATCTTAAATTGGCACAACCTAACTCTACTCTACCTGATATCCTTAACAAAGACATTTAAGTAGCACGCCTATATATGAATAATCATAAGTGCATTATCTTTATAGCAATCTACCTGCCCCCTGCTAACCTCCAAAATATGAAACTATTATACTTGGAGATTTTAACCTTGACTGGACTACATACTCTTCTACCCGCCCCACCAACTTTATAAACCTGTGCAATTTCTGTCAAAAAATGAACAACCCCACACACACATCGACAAACACACCAACAGGCAATCCATTCTTGACTGGATTTTAACAAACAAATCCAATATTAGCTATGATGCTAGGTGTCTCCCTGACGCACTAAGCAATTGCTTCCCTACCTATTTGATTAGAAAACATACACACAATTCCTGTAACATTTAATTTCCCTGCATTCGCAATAAAAAAAACACTTTTATCCTACGTTATTTAATACTCTTCTTCAACAATATGACTGGGCACCTCTAAATACTCTTCAATTGGACCATGCAGTACAAGTTTTCAATAGTGCTTTCCTACAAATACTTAATGATCTAGCCCAAATTAGATAAATTCATACCGAATCCAAACAGCTTCCCTGGTTGTCAAAAGACACAATTCTTCTGCTAAAACAAAGAGACAGAGCCTGGTACCTCTTTCAGAATAATAGAAGTAAACAAAATCTCATTTCCTACTAACAAATTCAAAATCAAACCAAAAAACTAATTAAACAAGACAAAAAAAATATACTTCCAAACAAGCCAGCTAAAATACCAGAAAAATCCCAAAAGATTCTGGCAAACAATCAACCTCCTTCTCAACCCAGAAAAACCCACTACCCCAGCCCCAACTCTGACCAATCAAAATGATTGCATAGCCACTCAATTTAACTCCCATTTTATTAACTCAATAACCTCTATATTAAACAGAACCCTTAATATGCCTTTGTCCATACCTCAAACCTCCAACAACAATTCTACCCTCCTCTATCTCAAACCTATCCAACGTTATGTTAAAAACCTCCTTTCTAAACTAAAATCTTGCACACTAGCTGCAGACCAGCTACCTGGTGACTTTGTACAACTAGCTGCTACTTCCATTACTTACCCTATATCTATTTTATTTATTTATTTATTTTATTTTACATTTGTTGACCGGGCTAGTCTAACTGGATACATGTCCATTTTCAGTAGAGGCCTGGCAAGAAAAGCTCCAAGATTAAACTAATGTAACAGGAATAAAACACAATAAAGCAACATAAATACATGTTGAATACACTAATACAGTAATGCTGTAGGCTAACATGGTAGAAACTGGTATCAAAGCAGTAAAGCCACATAATGCTAAAATGATTAAATACAATATTGCTGTAGGCTAACATAGTACAAACTAGTATCAAAAGAAAAACGTGTGCAGGTTTTGGCAAGACAGTAGTTCTAGAAGCATATATCTGAGGTATATAGTTTGACATTTGTTTTGCAGAAGAGTAGGGAAGCGATGAAAGGCTCTAGCTAATTATTATGCCTGTTCAGAAATTTACACATATATAACATAGTTGGCATATATAAAAAACTGACAATGCAAGAGCCAGGAGCAGGAGAAGGGTTCCAAAAATGTACTATGGTAATCTAATTCTTTTCTCATTAGCATTCTATCCCTGCACAGTATGTACCATTCCTCTGGAAAATATCTCACATCATACCCTTACATAAAGGCGGTTCCTCTATTGATGTATCCAACTACAGACCCATAGCCATTTTGTCAGCACTAGCCAAAATATCATAAAAACGTATACACAAAAAAATCATAGACTACTTTCTGTCAAATAATCTATTATCTAATACACAACATGGCTTTCGACCTAGGCATAGCACCATTACAGCTCTAATTAGCTTTACTAATACCGTAAATCAACTCAAAAACAAAAAACAACTAGTCTCTGCTACCTTTCTAGATATGTCAAAAGCATTTCACACTGTATCTCATCAAATACTTCTCAATAAACTGGCTTTCTACCACTGCAGCTCAGAAGCCCTAAGCTGGTTTCATAGCTACCTGTCAGATAGGAAATTTTATTCACAATTTTTACCAATGCAAATCCAGCCTCAGTCATACAAAATGCTGACGATGCTTCCCTAATCTACTCTACCCCCTCTATCAAGAAATTCCAAGAAAAAACTCAAGTAGCCCTCCACAATATTGAAAACTACTTAACAACCCATCAACTTATACTTAAACCCAATACGACCAAGTTTATGGTCTTTTATAATACCGCAACAACAACCAACCAACCACCTATCTCTGTTTCCTCCTCCAATGGCACAAACATAGAACCCGTTGAAGATTCAAAACTTATTGGTGTCACAACTGATAGTGGACTTAAGTTTGACAAACACCTTGCATTAACAATTAAAAAGGTTCATGTCAAACTGGTTTCTCTCTATAGGGCTAAATTGTATCTTACTGACCATGCCAGATTTGAAACAGCCAGAACCCATCTCTTATCTTCCTTGCTTTACTGTTTACAAATATTTACCAGTCCTCACAAATCTGAACTGAATAGGCTTGAATCTTGCTATAACAAAATAGCTATATTTGCCACTAATCAGTCTCAAAGATCTCACCATTGCACTGCCCTTCTCCAGTTGATCTGGTTAGAGCTCCCTCACCTGCTTATTCTGACTCAGCTATTAACTACCCATACAGTCTTATACAAACCTGACAACTGCCCTGCTCTATCTGACCTTGTCCAACCCTACACTAACTTAAAATCTCTTAGGTCTGCTGAAAAGTATTGTTGAAGGTTAACAAAACCCCAAACTCTCACGGCGCCTACTTATACTCACATATCATTGCCAAACACTGGAATTCTCTACCTCAGCATATTCTGTCCATCAATGATACACATTCATTTAAACAATCCATAAAGGAATATTTCGCCAAACATAGGCTTTGCTCATGTTCTCCACCAAGCTAACTAATTTAACCTCTTACTGTCTAACTTCCTTCTCTGCACCACCCATTGTCAATATTTCTTGGCAACTGAGCCTTCTTAGCTTCAGTTTGTGATATTTTTATCCTAAAAAAAAAATATATATATATATATATATATATATATATATATATATATATATATATATATATATATATTTTTTTTTGTCTGTATGAATAGTATAAACTTATTGTACTACCATCATTATATGCTTTTAGATACAATGTCAAGGAACTTGCGTTTGAACTCCTATTGTAATTGCACATGTACAAATGTATAATTATTTAATCTTCCTTGGAGCTTTTCTCCCGGTTCTCCTCTGAAAACGGGCCTCTGGCCCATTTGGACACTACCTGGTTATCAAATGCAAATAAATGAAATAAATAAATAACTTACTTCATCAGAGCAAGGCAGATGTGTGTGAATGGTTCCTGTTGTTGTCAGGTCCACAACAGAATACAGAATGCTATGTCTCCCTAAGAGACTTCTTAAATTAATATCTTAAATATTACTTCTGTAATAGCTTGCAGAATAACATAATTTCTTCTCACTGATTCCTAGTTCTCAGGTCCAAAACAACCATTGATGGCAGCTGGTAGCATTTCACCTCTACAGTGGATATAAAAAGTGTACACACCCCTGTTAAAATGCCAGTTTTTTTGTGATATAAAAAATGAGTCCACAATAAATAATTTCAAAACTTTTTCCCACCTTTAATGTGACCTATAACCTGTACAATTAAATTGAAAAACAAATCTGTTAGGGGAAAAAATATATAAAATAAAAAAACGTACACTAAGCTGGTTGCATAAGTGTGCACACCCTTAAACTAATACTTTGTTGAAGCACCTTTTGATTTAATTACAGCATTCAGTCTTCTTGCTTAGGAGTCTATCAGCATGGCACATCTTGACTTGGCAATATTTGCCCATTCTTCCTTGCAAAAGCACTCCAAATCTGTCAGATTGCAAGGGCATCTCTTGTGCACAGCCCTCTTCAGGTCACAAAACCAAAAAACAAAAAATAATCCAAAAATAAACCACAGTCAAGGATAGTAGAAATAGCGTACAGTCGTTTATTATCCGCTTTCAGGTCTTCAGGTCACCCCACATATTTTCTATTGGATTTAATTCTGGGGTCTGGCTGGGCCATTCCAAAACTTTAATTTTCTTCTGGTGAAGCCATTCTTTTGTTGATTTGGATGTATGTTTGGGGTCATTGTCATGTTGAAAGCTCCCTAGTTTTAGACATTGTGTCTCCTTGCTGCATTGAAACTGAAATATATAATCTTTTATTGCATAGCCATAAAGCAATTTAATTTCAGCTATTTTTCTGAAGTTTTGCTGGACTGAAGTTAACCTCCTGTGTTCCAGTTTCCATTGTTAAAATATATACATTTAAACAGTTACAATAGTGCATGTACACTTCTGTTCTATTCCAGTAGGGCACACTGTGGATGCATTTCAAGCACATTGCAAAAATCTTCTTCAACACATGTCTGTACAAACAAGTTTGATATACACATGACATACAGTTCTAATACAGTTGTAACACAAGCATCTTATATGAATCATGTTGATATTTACAAATGACATATAATTATTTAGAAAATTCCAGATATCTGTGCTGGCAGTGTCTACCTTTGTCACAGAGGCAACTAGGTCTGTTTGAGGAACTCCCCAAAGATGAATCAAATCTTTGAAGACCTCTAGTTTCCATTTGTGAATGTTTGCTCTTATCCTGCTCAGCTTGCCTGCCACACAGTTTTATTCTGACAGAATGTAGGATGCATGTAGAGTGAGACTGTGCTGTGAAGCTATATCCCAAGTTACTAAGGCTAGTCTGCAAAGGAGCTATGTCCAGGATCCCCCTTGCTTGTTGATGTACCACATGACTGTAGTATTATCATGGGGACCAGAGATAATTCAGAGTGTAGAGTGTCTTGATCATGGTAAGCATCTCTTTTATATTTATGTGCTTGCATCTGTCCTTGGTGTCTCACATATCTTGTACTTTTATCCCTCTTGAACCTGCTTCCTAAGCAAAGTCAAGGGCATCTGTGATGACTAACTGCTTTGGAATGGAGGCAGAAGGTGGAGAGGGGGGACACCCAGATGTAAGAAAATGTGATATCTCCACTAAGTGATTTCACTTCTGACAAAACCATGCACTGGAATTTGAAAAGAGAAACAATGTTGGTACTAAGACCAAAGAGACTTCAGATGCCATTGTATCTTTCTCATATGGAGTCTTGCCAGGTGTATCATAAGAATCATAGATGCCACCAGACCCAAATCCTGAGGTATTCCCTCATGGTGACAGACGTCTGACTGGAAAAAAACCTTATAAACAGATCTATATAAAAATCTATTTTTTCCTGTGGAAGAAAAGCTGTTGGAAATGAGGTGTCTAACTGACACCACAGGAACACAACCCTGAGTCAAAAAAGAACTTTGAATTTTCTCTTGCAACCCCAGCTTATGTAAGAGATCTCTCACCTAAGTGAGAGATTCATGACACTTTGAAAAATACTCTGCAAAGATAAGCAAGTTATCTAAATATGGAAATGTGGATATCTTGTATCCTGCAATGAGCTACGACTGGAGCTAGACAATTTATGAACACTATTGGTGCTGTGGATAGTCCAAAGGGTAAGGCAGAGAACTGATAATGTGATCCAGACAGACAAAACCTTAAGAAATGCCTGAAGTCTGGAAGAATAGGTATGTGATGCTAAGCATCTTTTAAATCTAGTGTTATCAGGAAATGTGAACAAGGAAGAAGAGGTAATAGGTTATGAAGTGACATCATTTTGAATTTTGGCACTATCCCAGACAGGTTAAGGAAAGAAAGATCCAGAACTGGTCTCTAGACAAATTCTTTCTATGGCACTAAAAACAGCCAGAACTGGTTCTTTTACAACCTGGGAAAGCATGTAATGAAGGACATGTGGAAATAAAAGGGTGGATGAGGGATTACCCCGTTGAAAGGAGGAATTTTCTCCCACTGCCATCTGATACCTTGATGAATGCTCTTCAAACCTGTTTGTCTGAAAACAAAAGATGTGTACTCACTATAATGATAGAGCTGTGGTGTCTGTCTCCTTCCTTAATGCATGGGTTTCGGATCTGACTTCAGCCACTTTCAAGCTTTTGGATCTGGCACTCAGGCTCCTCCCCTTATCCATAAACCCTGGTGTTAACTGCAACGCCTTGGATTGAGTTTGCCCCAGGGAAAAAAGTCAAAGATACAGAGTCTAAGATAGGGGTAAGGAAAAAAAGTAATCTGAAAAACTTGGTCTTGATAAGGAACCTCTAGGAATCAAGGCTAAGTCAGCCAGAGAACTCTAGGAACCAGAATATCAAATGCTATAAAGCACATGGTAGGGGAAAGGGAGATGGGTTGTTCAGGAAAGACAGAAACAGACAACACAGATCCACCGTTATGGTGAGTACATAATTTTCATATCTGATTTTGTCTTTTCTGTCCATTCCCCAATGTGTAGGACAAAGTCCTGAGCTCATTTAACACTTAGGTGGTCTTATTGAAGGATATTCTGAAGCACAGATGAACTGAAAGCAGTTCTTGATGTGGACTGTATGTCCAATTTATAATGTGAAATAAAAGTGCGAGCTTTGGACCAGGTGGCAGCTGCACAGATATCATCAAGAGGTGCTCTATAAAGAATGATATATATGAATTGCCTGATCTAGTAGAATAAGCTTTTGGGAAAATAGGCAGAGACAGTCCTATCTGTTTTTAAACATAAGAAATTCACTCAGATGACTAACAGGAGAGGGTAACCTTGGATACTTCTTTTCCCATTTTGACAAGAGAATAAGAAAGAAACAACTGGTCAGTTTTCTTGAAAGCTCTGGCCTGTGTAACTAGACCTTTAATTGGCAGTGAATATCTAGTAAGCATAATGTATATTCACCTTTGGTTGAACATTTTTGGAAAAACACAAGGGCATTTATGGATTGGTTGCTAGAGGAAGTAAAGACTGTTTAGTTATCAGACTCACTCCATCTTTGTGAAAAACAAACAATTATAGGGATTTTGCAGACAAGGCATGAAGCTCAGAAATAAAGCTCAAAAGTAACAGCAACTCAGAAAAAAGTTTTACATGACAAAAAATTTAAATCAGCTTTGACAGCCAGTTCAAAGGGAGGACTAGTTAGGGTTTGCAGTAAAATAATAACATCTCAAAAAAGAACTGGGGTTTCTTAATAGAGGTCATAATTAAAAGATTCCTCTAAGAAAGGTTTTAGATAGTCCTAAGGATGCAATGGGCAAATGATCCTCTCCAATGTGAAAGAACAATATGGCTGCTATTGTGCTTTGATAGTGGAATAGGTGGATCCATTCTGAAAAAGGCCTGCCAAGAATTCCAGTATCACTGGGAGTGGGGATGAAAATGATTAGATTATTCTCAGATGCAAAAATGGATTTTTTTTCAATTTACTTTTGCAAAACTTATGTACAGATGCTTTTTTTAGATGAATTTAAAATATGAACAAGTGAGGATGAAATCCTGGACTGTCTAGCCATCACTGGAATTGGAGAAAACATGCAGTCATTTTGACAGAATGAATGCCCAGGTGAGGGAACCCCAAGGGTGAGATAAACGATGTGCAGCCAAGCTCAGCACCCAGGGAAGATGTACTGGATGAGGCCAGAGGAAGGAAAACCATGCCTGTTGAGGCCAGGAATGGGGCTATGAGGATGACTGCGACCTTCTTCACCAGTGCCTTCTGTAAAAACTCTGGAATTAAAGGAATGGGAAAGAAAGCATAAATGAGTCCTGGGGATGACCTGTGGGACAGATCATCCTTCAGTGACTACCCTTCCGGGGAGATCAAAGTGAAGAACTTGCTGGACTTGGTGTTGAGGGGAGATGCAAAGAGATTGCAGCAAGGTCGGCCCCAATAGCTGAGTATCTGTTCCATAAAAGCTGGATTAAGGGACCACTGATGAGGAAGAAGGATAGAACTGCTCAGCTTGTCTGCCAGCACATTGGA
This sequence comes from Protopterus annectens, assembly GCF_019279795.1. Classification (NCBI taxonomy): domain Eukaryota; kingdom Metazoa; phylum Chordata; order Ceratodontiformes; family Protopteridae; genus Protopterus; species Protopterus annectens. The sequence goes on from NC_056732.1 coordinate 1,332,716,769, forward strand.
CTTGCCTAGAATATACATTGTTATTAGAAAGCTGTGAGAAGATATTGGATATTGCCACACTCTCAAGACCTTTGGACATAACAGATAAGATCTGTTTCTTCTCTATTTGTTGATGTACCAGATGACTGCCATGTTGTCTGAACAGATATCACATCTATGGGAAGAGTGTCCTGAAAGGCCTGCAATTATAGGAGGGTGGCTTTTATCTCCAATAGATTGGTGTGAAGTCTGGCCTCTGACTGAGACCATGTGCTTTAGACAGTTTTTTCCTGGGTAATGCCCCCCACCTCAAGTGGGAAGTGCCCACAAACACTGTGGCTTGGGGGGGACGAAGGTTGAATGGACATCCCCCAGAAACATGTATTGACTCCAACCACCATTGGCTATGTGTTCTGCAAACCTGCATTAAAACTACTTGAAAGGACATGGGTTGCTGTCTTATCGATCACTGGATTGCAACAATCCATGTATTGCATATAGTACCTGGTTTGGGGAACCAGGGTAATTGATCTTGACATTTAGTTTTAGTCCATGGCTCTGGCACAAGTTATCTGTCTGTGTCACCCCTTCCTGAAGAATATTAGTGATGATGGGGTATTCTATGAAGCTCCTAATTTGCAGTTGTCTGCATATTTGGTCAGCCAGAGGCCCATGGCATTGCCCTTGACTTCAGAAAAGTAAATGCCAAATAGGAGCAGTCCTAGGAATTAAAGGATTGCTACTTTCACAACAACATCCTGCTCCCCAGATGTGAACCTTGCACATATGGTATTACCGTAAAACACTTACATGATTAACAGTGTCTGCCACCTGAACACTAATGGAGTCACCTAATTGGTTACTATAACTATGCTGGTCTCACCACAGCTTCATGCTTTTGGGATACAATGCCCATTCCTTCCCAGGTTAGTATCATACTCTGTACCATCTGCCTGTGAGACAAACACCTTAACCAATATGCCAAACCCCATTCTGTCCATCAGAACATTAAATTTCCCCAGAATATGTATTGCTATTAGAAAGCAGTTAGAAGATACAGCCTACTGCCAAACCCTCATCACCTCGCAACATAGTAGCTAGGAGTAACCCCCCCCCCCATTTGTTGATGTACCAGCCTGCCAGCATTTGTCTGTCTGGACAGATATCACTTCTTGAGTCCTAAAAGACCTGCAACACTAGCAGAAATGCCCTCATTTCTAGGATGTTAACATGTAGGTTGGCCTCAGACGGGGGGGGGGGGATGTGACCTGGACTGTCTTTCCCATGTAATGCCCCCCCCCCCACCCCAGTTGGGAATTATCCTTGGATGAAGGAAGTATAAATTAATGACCTCTTGGTATCACTTGATACTCAAGCCACCATCAGATGTACATTCTGAATATATTTGTCAGGAGTATTCATAAAATCATTGATTGATGACTGATGGACCGCTGTACCACAAGGGTCAATTGAAGAACTCTCATATGATACCTCACAAGAGGAACCTAGGGAATGGATGCAGCCATTGAACCTAGTAGTCAAAGAACCAGTCCTGCTGGTGGTTTCTAGTAGGAGAGAACATCTAAGGAATGGTTGTGGAGGTTCTACAATCGCTATCTGACAAGTTGTGTCTAAACATACACCTATGAATTCTATTATTTGAATAGGGTGAAACTTGGACTTGTCCAAGTTCACAGTGATGTCTAGCCATGAGCAAAGATGGAACAAGGAGTTCTGGCATGAATAAGTAGATGCCTGGAAGGGGTGGAAAAGAGCCAGTTATCTAGATATGGGAACATCCAGAACTCTTAAAGCCTGAGATAAGCTGACATACACTTGGTGAACAGGCAGCGGGGGTAGAGTATGGTGAGACCATAAGACAGAGCTCCTAATTAGAAGTGACTGGCTCCCAGCCAGAAACAGAGAAACCTTCTGAGTCACCTAGATTGCCTGTCCATCTTGGTGTAGTAGTATGCATCCTGAAGGTCTATTGAGCACATCCAATTGTTTGTTCTCAGTATTGGGAGAAGTGACTGAACCATGAACCAGAACTTTGTCTGTCTGACATACTAATTGAAATAACTGAGATCCAAAATTGGCTTGAGGTTCCTGGTCATTTTTGGCACCAGAAAGAATCTTGAGTAAGTTCTGAATAAGTGCTGGTCTGGTGGGACCTCTTGGATGACTTGCTTGTTCATAGGTGTATACTAGGCTAATGGCCCTGTAGCCTTTACAAGCCTAGCCCATAGAAGTGCCACCCAATGTTAGTTCCCAGTGCCTCTATCAAGCAGAGCCACTGGAGTGATCCCCAGGGTGAACTTTCTATTTCCCATCCACTCATCAAGATTATTCTTGAAGCGAGACAGTGAGATGCTCTGCTTGACATGTATGGGAAGTCTATTCCAGAGCATGAGCAGTCTCTGGGTTATGAACCTGTCCCTCCAGCATGTTCTATTTATTGTGGTAATGAGGTTGAGGTCTCTGGAGTGTGTGGCGCGGAGAGATTGGGATTTCTTTAGATGTAGTCCAAATAAGTGGTGCAGTAGTGCTCTGAATAAAAACCAAATAAAATAAAAGAGCACAAACATTGCGAGCCCACAGTACTATTTAATGAATAAAAATAATAAAATAATGTTAGAACCAATGACTAAGTAGTAATGTGTATTTAAATTTGAATTTTTAATGGTACTCTGTTCTCTGTTCTGAATAAGTCATACTAGTTGATGAAAGCACTTAACATTGTTTTATTATTTTTATTCATTAAATAGTACTGTGGACTCGCAACGTTTGTGCTCTTTTATTTTATTTTATTTCTTTAGATGTAGCATTTCTAACAGAGATGGGTCAGACATGGCTTTGTAAGTCAAACAGATATCACCTCTTAGTAGATGATATGAGACAGAGAATAGCTGGATTTTTTGAAGTCTGTCCAAGTACAACATGTGTTTAAGGCCAAGGATCCTTTTTGTGAAGTACTTTTGTGTCCTTTCCAGCTGTTGCGTGTGTCTAGTGAGGTACATGCCAAATGGGGCATTATATTTGATGACTGGCCTAATGAGGGAAGAGTAGAGAGAGATGACCTTTCTTCCTGGATGCAAAACCCTTGGTAATGAGATGTGCCACACAGAAGGATTTTCTGACCACAGTGGCAATGTGGTGGTCGAAGGAGAGGTTGCTGTCAACCTGTGTCCCCAGATCTCTTATAATGCCTTCAGTGTTCAGTGGGCTCCCATCAGTGTGGTAATTAGTGGGAAGTGAGTTTTTCCCAGAGGAGATGACAACACATTTTTTGGCATTAAGCTTAAGGTCATGTTTTCACTGGTCTCAGTGAAGCCTTTCTGTAGGATGTCTACATCACTTGGGGAGTTAATAATGGCTCCCAGCTTGCAGTCGTCTGTGAACTTGGTCAGCCGGAGTCCCAACATGTTGGCCTGGACTTCTGAGAAGTAGATGCCAAACAGGAGAGGACCCAGGACTGATCCCTGTGGGACTCCACTCGTGACTGGTCAGCAGTCTGACTTGGAGTCTGCTACTTTCACATTGTGGGTTCTATCTGTGAGCCAGTTTGCAACCCACCTAATGATATAGGGGTTGATGCCTAGCTTGGTGAGTTTATCAATAATTGTAATTAATTGTATAATTGTTCAGCATCTCTTCTATTTCTATAACTGCTTTGAGAGGGTGGAACACATTGTAGCTTTTTTAATATTGTGGACAAAACAAAAAGGGAAAGGAATAGCCTCTGGTTATGATCCTCTGCACTAAAAAATGCCAGGGATCCAGCAAACTGTAGCTTTCAATATTTATTAACTTAAATGGCTAAATAGCCTAATAACATAAAAAAGGAAACAGAAACAGACAGGTTTCGGCTTTACAAAGTACATAGCCTTCATCAGTGTGATAAAAAACAATGATACAATTGCTTCCTTTTATAATTTAACCTGTGAATGAGTCTTCGGCTAATTGGTCAATCACAAATGCTCATTAAGTCCTGGTGGGAATAAGCCTCCCAATTTTATAATCCATTTTTTTCTTTGTTATTTAGTATTTGGTGCCATTCAACTTTATTGGTCCTGTTGCCAATAATTCTATCAATCACCAGAAACCTAAAAAATGCATTCTTGTGTCCCAGTGAGTGTTTGTATAGTGCATTAGTAATTTTCTTTGCTCTCATGTCACTATAGTGTTCTGATATCCTCATTCTGAGGGGTTGAGAGGTCTGTCCTACATAAAATGCAGAACAGGTGCATGTGGCAAGGTAGATCACCCAATCTGTACCACAGTTAGCAAAAAATGAGATGTCAAACACATTGCCAGTATTTTTGCTTGTGAACCGTTTCGATTTCATAACTTTTCCACAATGGTACAGTGGCCACAGAGGATGCAACCCATAAGTAAATCAGCCATTAAGGTTGTTTGTGTCAGATCATCCATGGTCCTAAGGACATGTTTATAGTGGCTGAAGTGTGATCCTAAATTTCTACCTCTTCTAAAGGAAAAGTAACATCTCTCCTGAAGGAAATCCAAAAGTTTATTATCCACTAGAAGGATATTCCAATGCTTTCAGACACTATTTAACAACACGTCAGTGTTTCTTCCATAGGTGGTAACTAAAAGAATCATAGATTCATTAGCTGGTTTCTTCTCCCCGTATCTCAGAAAATCTCTCCTGTCAAGTGTGGACACCCAATTCCTGGCGTTATAGATGTTTCCCATTTTATACCCCCATCCTTAAATCTGATGGTAAGATCCTCCTTGTATTGTTTGTAAGTCGCATTGTGTGAGCATATACACTTCATACGCAGGAACTTTGATTTAGGAATGTTCCTTCAAATTTGCAGTGGATGTAAGCTGGAGGCATAAAGAAGAGAGTTATATTGAGGGTATTTGTGGTAAACCTCAGATTCCAAGGTATGATCATTATTCCTGGTAAACAGGACATCCAAAAAGGTGATCCTATTGATGCTATAATTAACTGTAAAAATATGCCCCATTTATTTTCGTTGAGGTATCCCACAAATTCCATAAGAGATTCTACATCTGCTCTCCATACTAGCCAGCAATCATCTAGATATCGTCTCCAGATGTCAATCTCCTCTAAGTAAATATTATGTGTGTTGTCATAAATTAGTTTGTTCCTCTAGATGGGCCATAAAGAGGTCAGCATAAATAGGGGCAAAAGAAGCCCTCATGGCCGTGCCCTGGACCTGCAAATAACATTTATTTTGGTAATATAATATGTTCTTGGTTAGAATGTGTTCCGCAAGGCAGATCAAAAAGGTATTAAACCCTGGTTGATACATTTATGACTTATAAAGCCAATATTCCAATGCTTCCAAACCTGCCCAATGAGGAATGTTGGTGTATAGTGTGGAGACATCCAAAGAACAGAATAGCCAATCTGGTTCCAACTGCATCTCAGAGATCACTTGTAAAAATTCCGTGGTATCCTGAATTCGGGACTGAACCCATTTCAATAGTGGTTGTAGGCATTTCGTAAGGAATTGTGAGAGTGGCTTGGTGATAGAGCCCCTGCCCGAAACAATGGGCCTACCTGGTGGTTGATGAAGATCCTTATGTATTTTGGGGAAAAAGTAGATGTACTGGCTCATTGGCTCAGACACAATCAGACGGGAAAGTGTGGTATCGGTAATAATTCCCTCATCCTTGGCAAACACCAAAAATTGTTCAATTTGTTTCTTAAACCTAAATGTTGGGTCCAATGGCATGCATGTATAGTATCACCCATTATTTAGTTGTCTGCCAGCTTCCATATTGTATTGTGTCCAGAAAAGCACAAGAGATTTTTCAAGGCAGCCAAAGGTATATTATGCCTGCCAACATGAAAATTAGATATGGCTGCCAATTGCACCTTAATTGTAGAATAATTGGTACCTGCATTGAACAAGTCTGCAACAAAGTCCAGGAATATCTCCAAGGGAGCTGAAAAAGGGTCTAAGTCCCAAGAATCAGCCTAAATAGCAAAACGTTGCCACTTACTAGCATACACCTTCCTAGTAGACATCTTCTGAGAAGAGGATAATATATGTACAAATGCTGTCTAAAAGCTTGGGATTTCTGGCCATCAAGGGAACTAAAAAAAACAAGTGGTTAATTTGAGGAACTGAAGTTTGAGTACGGCCAGGCCCACTGGATGGGAAATTAAATCAAGAATGCAATCCAATACCCACTGTGGGTACCTCAGAAGAGGCAATTGCAATCAATGTACACATATAAATAAGAGCAATGAATTTATCCATCCAGACACTCAGCATACCTATAGTTTTGATGTAACAGCAGACTGCAACACTTAAAATGTTGTTTATTTGGCAATCTGCAGCCTATGTTCAGCATTATATATAGGCAAAACTAATAGGAAACTCAGATATAGGATTAGAGAACATCTTCTCCATATTAGAAATGGTACTACTACAAATGCATTAGCTAAACATGTAGCTTCACAAGGAATTGAACATTGTTTTACTTTTATGGTTATAGAGAGAGTTGACTTCAACAATAGAGGTGGTGATATATAGAACTACACTGAAACTTCTGAAACCAGATGGATCATAAGACTAAGGGCGAATAAAGGGAAGGGCCTTAATGACAGAGTACCTTTAAGACCAGTATTAAAGAATAGGAAACTATTTAAATGAAATATGATCTATCAAATAAACATTTCTAGGGACACTAGATAGACAGCTTTAAGTTGCACAGATGCATTTTGCATTCATAGAAGATTTATTTTTGTTTTAGTTTAGCTAACTACTGTATATATTATTGTGTTTCTTTTGAAGGTTTAGGGAACTAGTTTTACAAAAGATTTTATGCTTACTTAAGTGATGAGTTAATTAGTTACTCATTTGACTGATTTTACTCACCTAATTGATCTTAAATTTTGATTGGATGAATGTTTTTTAAAAATGGGGATGTCTATCATATGCTTTTATATGGTCTGAAGAAGTGACATTGTTTGTCATGAAAGCACTTACCTACTACAAATAAAGCCTTTGTTGGGATTTTATACGGAGTGAACTTGTTTCATTTGGATTACTGATTCACATACTGAGATTTTTATTCATTGGTTGCTCTACCCAGTATTTTTGTGGATTCATATGACTTTTTGTTTTACTGGTGGAATATTTATCCTAGCTGCTTCCTTCTTTGTGCTCAATGCACTTTCTGGTGTTGAGCCTGAGGCCATGGCTCTGACACCAGGCATTTGTCTCAGTGAGGCCCTTCTGTAGGATGTCCACGTTGTTTGGGGATTCGACTATGGCACCTAATTTGCAGTCATCTGTGAACTTTGTCAGTCAGAGGCCCCTGTGTTAGCCCGTACTTCAGAGAAGTAGATACCAAACAGGAGAGGACCCAGGACTGAACCCTGTGGCACTCCACTTGTCACTGGTTTGAAGTCAGATTTGGAGTCTGCAACTTTTACAGTGTGGGTTCTGTCAGTGAGCCAGTTGGTGACCCATCTTGTGACATAAGGATTTATACTCAGTTCAGTGAGTTTATCTATAATTCCAGAATAGGGGATGGTGTCAAAAGCCTTGGCAAGGTCAAGATAGGCTGTGTGGACTGCTTTACTCTCATCTACAGCTTGGGTGACTGTTTCAAAGAAGTCAATCGGGTTCAGGAGGCATGATCTGCCGTTCACAAACCTGAACTGAGTGGGGTCCAGAGTTTGGAGGTTACCAATGTCTTTGTTTATGATGAGTTCCATGATGATATGTTCCATGGCCTTGCAGACCAAGCTCGTCAGGCTAATAGGACGATAGTTCCCGTGGTCCGTGGTGGCTCCCCCTTTGTGGAGTGGTATAACTATTGCTGTTCACCATTTAGTGGGTAGAAAGCCTGATGTGAGGCCATGATTGAACATGGTGCTTAGGTGGGGAGACAGTTCGTTATGAAGTTTGTGTAGTACGCAGCCTGGGATGTTGTCCAGTCCCATGGATGCTGTGTTTTTGGCTTTGGAGGGTGCAGTCTGTACCCGCGCAGTTGTGATTGCAGGGGATCTGCATTCTTCTGATATAGCTAAGGGCCCTTTAGGGGGTGAAAGGGGAGTAAAGTTAGCACTGAGCTATCAGTCAGGATGTTGGCGGTATCAGTTGGTTCTGTGATTTTCTTGCCATTGTGCTGTAACTCAGAGCAGATCTGGATGTTGCTGTTGAGATTCTTGACATAGCTATAGAATGCTTTGTGGTTGTCCTTGGAATCAGTGGCAAATTTGTTTTCGTAGCTAGCTTTGGAGGATTTTATGAGGGATCTTAGCTTCTTACTGAGGCTAACCAGGAAGCTCCTCCACTCATGGGATTTTACTCTCTTTTGCAACAGTTTCTTTCTTCTGTTATTGAGTTTGTTTATAGCAGGGGACCACCAGATTGGCTTCCTTTTTTGAGGCTAGCATCTTGGTTCTATTGGGGATAGTACAACCCATGCACTTGTGTAAGTGCTTATAGAGTGCATTTGTGTAGGATTCAGCCATCATAACTGAACTGTTCATTTGCATGGGTGTCGTGAAGTTTGCCACTTCTATCTGAAGAAGCATGAAGTTGGCTTTAGAGAAATATTTTTACAGTGGTTTCCTTGATGGGTGGTGGGGCCGGGATGTGGATATATATGGTGATTAGCTTATGGTCAGATGTGACCCATGAGGAGTTGACTTCAGGTGTGGAACACCGGTCACTCATGTTGGTAATGACTAGTTCTAGGATATTGTTGCCCCTGGTTGGGGTATGGATAAATTGATCCAGGGCATTGGAATTTATGAATTCTAGAAAGCGTTGAGCGAAGGAGTTGGTACATGAGTAGTTTTTCCACTTAATAGTGAGGTAGTTAAAATCACCCATTATTAGGGGGTTTGTCTGAACCCTAATATTTTCCAGTATATCAAGAAAAGAAGAGTGGGAATGCTGGGGCATGGTAGGGGATCTGTAGTAAGCTACAATTTGGATTGCAGTTTTGCCCAGAGTTAGTTGCACTTGGATAATTTTGGATGCATTATGTTGGGCAACTAGCCTGGAGGTGTGGATATCCTTGATGAATATGGACACACCTCCGCCTTTGGTGTTCAGGTCCAGGTTAGATGACCGAAAGGTATGGTATGAGTTATAGCCTGGTAATGCAGGGGTGATCTCTGGAGCCTTGATCCAGGTTTCAGTCACTGCACAGATATCAATGTTCTCCTCGAGTGAGTGCATTTTGAGGTTTAGACTTCTAGCATTGGGTAGCATTACCCTCAATTTTTGCTTGCCTGTAGCTGTTATGGTGGTGGGTTTGTCGTTTGAACCTTGCCTAAAAAAAGCACTATAGGGGCGGCAAGAGCCTTAGCCAGTATCTGGAATCCCAGGGGTGACAGGTGCAGGCCATCTCTGGCAAAGCATTGTGGCTTGTCGACCATGTCTTCCCAAGCAGACAGATACTGGATCCCCTTAGAATAACACCAGGAGCTTAGCCAATTGTTGAAGTCAATCATTTTGTCCTTGATACCAAAAAGAATATTAAGTAGACCTCATATCCTCATTGGTCTGGTGGGACCTGTTGTATGGCTTGATTTGCCAGCAGCTTCTAAACTTCTATAGCTATCTGCTGTCTGTGACAGAATGGCATTTCCTGGAGGCATTTGGGATTGAAATGAGGAATTTTGAAAAATGGAATGGAATAGCCTCTGGAAATGACTCTTAAAACCCATTTATCACAGGTGATGGCCTCCCAAGCTTCAGGGTGTAGAACAAAGTAACCCCCAACTGCCACCAGAGCAGGACAGTCAGGCAATCCTTAAAGATCACTGAAAGAGCCTCCCGGAGAAGGCAGCATCCACTATGCTTAACCCCTTCTGTCAAGGGGAGAACCTTCAAGAGGAGCATCCTTGAAAGACTTCAGTGACTTCTTAAAGAAGAGGCATTTGCCTCCTTTCTGATTCTGAAAAAAGGTCTGCTGTGGGGGTAGCAAACTGTATTCTGACAGCAGATAGCATCTTTCCATCTTGCTTGCTCATAGTCAAAGTGTCTTTAATCTTAGGCCCATAGAGTGAGGATCCATCATAGGAGGCTGTAATACAGGATGCCTTAAAGCACTCTGCGAAGTTGCAAAACCTCATCTAAGTATGGTGATGCATGGCAATGCCAGTGTCAGCAGCTCAAGATGGTTCATCAGCCACATTGCAAATTATTTATTTATTTTACATTTGTTAACCGGGAAGGTCTGACTTGGAATGAGCCAATTTTCAGAGAAGCCCTGGGGAGAACCACTCCCGAAGCATGTGTTTGTAACGTTGGAGGAAACTGAAGCACCCAGAGGAAACCCACACGAATGCAGGGAGGACATGCAGATTCTGCAGAGAAGGCACCCCAGCCAAAAATTGAACCAGAGAACTCCTTGCTGTGAGGCGACAAGCTACCGGTGCACCACTGCGCCATCCAAATGAGCCTCATGGAAACTTTGACAATAGACTGTAGAGTGGACAACTGAGTCTTCAGAACCTTCTGGGCCTCTTAGGACTGCTGTGTCTTGATTGTTTCTTGACACTTCTGATACTATATCACACTCAAGTCTTATCAAGTGAGAAAGATAGCTAACAGCCCTCAGAGTAAACATAGCTGAGGCATAAGACTGCTTCCCCAAATGGTCCAAAACCCAATATTCCTTATTTGGGTGAGAGACCAAGGAACTCTTCTCTGAAATGTCCTTTTTAGTGGTGGCCACCACCATAATAGCATCCCCAGCTGGGACCCTTGCTACAGTGAGGTCGATCCTTGGTTGGGGGTAGGATTTTATCTCGCTTTGTGGGGATCAGATCCACTGTATTGTGTTCCTTCCACTCCTTCAGAGAGACCAGGTTGATAAGTGTGTCTGGGAGTGGATGGGCCCACCCCGAAGGCCTCCAGAAATACTGACTCCTCCAGAGAAGGGCTTCTGTAGTCCTGCTCCCACACTGGCAAAGAAGTTCCAAAACATTGTCAAAGGTGGCATCATCATTCAAAGACTTAGGACATTCCTCTTCTTCCTTGAGGTCAGTATTCTAAGTGATGGATTCCTCAGGAAAGTCCAGGTGCTTCCTCTTGCATCACCTCTTACCACACACTTCCCACTCCAGAGATTCTGGGGAGGAAGGGAAGAGGTAGGGAACACAACAAGGGGAACAGACTGGAGACCAGCAGGAGTGAGCTGTCCTGCAGTAGACTGTTGGCTGGTCACAGGCATGGATGTACCAAAGGAGAGGACACAGGCTGTATTCAACCAATTCTAATACATACTGGAGAAAAGCTTCTCCATGACATTTTAAGCAGAGGCAGAAACTGATAGATTGGAGATGGTGGTCCTGGGATCCAAGAAACCCATAGATGCACCTGAGCCTGGGGAATTTCTGCCCTACCACGACACCGAGACCAGAACTAAGCTATCAAGAGCAGGCACCCTGTGTGGAAAGAATAGGTCCAAAGCCAGGAGAGTCAAAGTTGAGCCACAGCAGCCAGCTTTGATGCATTGGCTCTGAGGCCCGCATAGAATGGACATTGTAAAGACTGCGCCTTTATAGACAAGTCTAATAAATTTCAACATCCGGTTACTAGACATATATATTGTTTGAAAGATTTTGCCAAATGCACTACCAGGAACCTGGTTTATTTAGCGAAGTGCCAGGATTGTGACTCTTTTTATGTTGGCAAAACCAATAGAATGTTGAAGGAGGGGGTTTTACAGCATTGCAGAGACATAAGGACTGGTGGTGAACATAATGTGCTGGCACAGCATGTTAAGAAAAATTTGGGTCATACTTTTAAATTTATAGTCCTGCAGTTATGTACTTTAACCAGAAGAGGGGGTGATATTTCCCTCAAAACAGAACAGATTGAAGTTAACTGGATTGCAGATCTGCAGGCTGATAAAATGCCAGGGCTCAATATTGTTCTACCACTAAAGCCTGTTCTTAGAGGGCATAGACCCTGGAAGTTGAATTGATTGGTCCTCCTGGAGGTGTGTGCAGTATTGTAATTTTATTGGTTGAGTGTGGTTTTTAAATAGATTGTATTTTATTATGTTTTGTACTTGGATTTGAAAAAGAGTTGGATTACTCAAAAGTGCTTATCTTGGTTATTAAATGTTTTACTCATACTCTGCCATGGTGGATCCTTTGGGTTTTGTTGTTGCTGCATTTGTTGTCTACCAAACTGGTCCTTTAGTTCTGCTACTTCTGGTTTTGTTTGTTTGTTAGAATTGAGGAGATGAAGGTTGGAGTCAGAGCCAAAATGGCCATGCTCTTGGAACTGACCTTATGGAAGAGAATACAGCCAGGCCCAATGACTTTGGATCTGAGGCCCTGAAGGAGGGAACCAAGGTGAAAGAGCCCAGAATCAAAGGAATAAGGTTTAACTACATCTGTGCTTGAAAGAATGACCTCATTAGCTGCTCTAGATTAGATGCTTTTAGACTGCCCACCTCAATGACTGAGAGGATGAACTTACTAAATGGGGCTTGGAGGTTTGTTTGGGTGGCAAGGGATCTGCTGCTCAGGGTCAAAAATGGAGAAGCTCACATCCAGGGTAGGGGGGGGGAGGACTCTGGTGAAAACTCCAGTGGGGTGGAAGTTGAGAAAGGGAAAGCCGCATGCCCTAAGCGAGCCCTCTTGACCAAATGGGACAGGGGATACTGACAGCTGGAGAGGGACCCTTGCCCAATGCAGGCACTGAAGGCAATCAGCTCCAAGGAGTCTGAGCCAATGTTTTAGGCCCAAATAGAGTTGAGCCATCACAGATTCATAGGTAGGTACTAGGCTATCTGCCCAAGGGCATTTATAAGCCTAGCCAGAGTGTGTCAGCTTTCGCCATCCCATTGATTAATTAACTAAGCCTCTGTCAAGAAGAGCCAATGAAGTGATCCCAGGGGTGTATTTTCTGTTACTCATCCACTCGTCAAGGTTTCTATTGAAGAGTGTTAGTGAGGGGCTCTGCCTAATGTAGTTAGGAATTTTGTTCCAAAGCATGGGGAGTCTCTGTGACAGGAATCTATCCCTCCAGCATGTTCTATTTATTGTTGTGGCAAGGTTTAGCTCACTAGAGCGAGTGGCTCGCAGTGACTTGGATTTCTTTAGGTGGAGCATGTCCATCAATTCTGAGTTAGACATGGCTCTGTAAGTCAGGCAGAGATCACCTCTGAGTAAGCGATATGTCACCGAGTACAGCCAGAGTTTTTCCAGTCGAGCTGCATAGGACATATGTTTGAGGCCAGTAATCCTCTTGGTGAGGTGCTTTTGTGGTCTTGCCAGCTGTTGGAAGTGTCTTGTGAGGTACATCCCAAATAGGGCATTGTACTCTATGATGGATCTGATAAGTGACGAGTAGAGGGGCACTATAACCTGTTTATCTCTAGATGCGAACCCTTTAGTAATTAGATGGGCTACATAGAAGGATTTCCTAACTACTTTGGCAATATGATTGTCAGAGGAGAGATTACTATCTACCTGGGTCCCCAGATCTCTTATTACCTCTTTGTATTAAGGGGGCTGCCACCTATGTGGTAATTCATGAGTATTTTGTTTTTCCCAAATGGGATGACTATGCATTTTTTGGCATTTAGCTTGAGACTATGACTTTGACACCAGGTGTCTATCTCAGTAAGGCCCTTTTGGAGAATGTCCGTGTCAGCCGGAGAGTCAATTATGGCTCCCAGTTTGCAGTCATCAGCGAACTTGGTTAGCCATAGTCCTCCTGTGTTTGCCTGTACTTCTGAGAAGTATATGCCGAAGAGTAGGAGTCCCAGGACCAAGCCTTGTGGGACACCACATGTGACTGGTTTAGAGTCAGACCTAGAGCCTGCTATTCTTACCGTGTGAGTTCTGTCAGTGAGGCAGTTGGCAGCCCATCTCGTGACGTAGGGGCTTATGTTCAGGCTGGTGAGTTTTTCTATAATTCCCGAGTGGGGAATGGTGTCAAAAGCCTTGGCGAGGACAAGGTAGGCTGTGTGAACTACCTTCCTCTCATCTATGGCCTTGGTGACTATCTCGAAGAAGTCAACCAGGTTTAGTAGGCATGATCTACCCTTAACAAAGCCGAACTGGGTCAGGTCAAGTGTTTGGAGGTTCTCAATGTCTTTGTTAATGAGTTCCATGATGATGCGCTCCATAGCCTTGCAGACTAGGCTAGTCAGGCTTATGGGGCGATAGTTACCAGGGTCAGTTGTGGCCCCTCCTTTGTGGAGCCGAATAACCGTTGCTGTGCGCCATTCTATGGTCACGTAGCCTGTGGAGAGGCTCAGGTTGAACAGTGTGTTTAGGTGTGGGGTTAGCTCGTTCTGTAGTTCGTGCAAGATGCAGCCTGGGACACCATCTGGCCCCATTGACGCTGTGCTTTTGGCTTTTGAAAGGGCTGTTTTCACCTGGGCGTCTGTGATTTCAGGGACACTACACTTTTCCGGTATTGTTGTGGGCCCTTTTGAGGGTGAGAGGGGGTGAAGTTTGCACTGAATATATCTGCCAGGATGTTGGCAATATCAGTAGGTTCAGTATATTTTGTGCTATTTAGCACTAGCTCAGTGCATATCTGCGAGTTGCCACTTAGATTCTTGACATAGCTAAAGAAGGCTTTGTGGTTATCTTTCAAATCCTTGGCTATTTTTCTTTCGAAGTTAGCCTTGGATGATTTTATGAGGGACCTTAGTTTCTTACTGTTACTGATCAGGGATGTCTTTCCTTCTTGGGATTTGCTTTTTTTCTGAACTAGTTTCCTTCTTCTATTGTATAGCCTATTTATGGCAGGGGTCCACCAGACTGGTTTCCTTCTCTTAGGGGAGTGAGTCTTGGTTTTGCTTGGGATGGCACAATCCATGCATCCTTGTAGGGGCTCATATAGTGCATTTGTAAAGGTTCCTGCATCTTGGACAGAGATAGCCAGAGTGTGTTGGCTTTCGCCACCCCATTAATTAATTAACTGAACCTCTGTCAAGCAACGCCAATGAAGTGATCCCAGGGGTGTATTTTCTGTTACCCATCTACTCGTCAAAGCTTCTCTTGAAGAGTGTTAGTGAGGGGCTCTGCCTAATGTAGTTAGGAATTTTGTTGCAAAGCATGGGGAGTCTCTGTGACAGGAATCTATCCCTCCAGCATGTTCTATTTATTGTTGTGGCGAGGTTTAGCTCACTAGAGTGCATGGCTCGCAGTGACTTGGACTTCTTTAGGTGGAGCATGTCCATCAGTTCTGAGTTGGACATGGCTTTGTAAGTCAGGCAGAGATCACCTCTGAGTAAGCGATATGCCACTGAGTACAGCTGGATTTTTTTCAGTAGGGCTGCATAGGACATATGTTTGAGGCCAGTAATCCTCTTGGTGAGGTACTTTTGTGGTCTTTCCAACTGTTGGAAGTGTCTTGTGAGGTACATCCCAAATGGGGCATTGTACTCTATGATGGATCTGATAAGTGATGAGTAGAGGGGCACTATAACCTGTTTATCTCTAGATGCGAACCCTTTAGTAATTAGATGGGCTACATAGAAGGATTTCCTAACTACTTTGGCAATATGATTGTCAAAGGAGAGATTACTATCTACCTGGGTCCCCAGATCTCTTATTACCTCTTTGTATTAAGGGGGCTGCCACCTATGTGGTAATTCATGAGTGTTTTGTTTTTCCCAAATGGGATGACTATGCATTTTTTGGCATTTAGCTTGAGACTATGACTTTGACACCAGGTGTCTGTCTCAGTAAGTCCCTTTTGGAGAATGTCTGTGTCAGCCGGAGAGTCAATTATGGCTCCCAGTTTGCAGTCATCAGCGAACTTGGTTAGCCATAGTCCTCCTGTGTTTGCCTGTACTTCTGAGAAGTATATGCCGAAGAGTAGGAGTCCCAGGACCAAGCCTTGTGGGACACCACATGTGACTGGTTTAGAGTCAGACCTAGAGCCTGCTATTCTTACCGTGTGAGTTCTGTCAGTGAGCCAGTTGGCAACCCATCTCGTGACGTAGGGGCTTATGTTCAGGCTGGTGAGTTTTTCTATAATTCCCGAGTGGGGAATGGTGTCAAAAGCCTTGGCGAGGACAAGGTAGGCTGTGTGAACTACCTTCCTCTCATCTATGGCCTTGGTGACTATCTCGAAGAAGTCAGCCAGGTTTAGTAGGCATGATCTGCCCTTAACAAAGCTGAACTGGGTCAGGTCAAGTGTTTGGAGGTTCCCAATGTCTTTGTTAATGAGTTCCATGATAATGCGCTCCATAGCCTTGCAGACTAGGCTAGTCAGGCTTATGGGGCGATAATTACCAGGGTCAGTTGTGACCCCTCCTTTGTGGAGCGGAATAACCGTTGCTGTGTGCCATTCTATGGACACGTAGCCTGTGGAGAGGCTGAGGTTGAACAGTGTGTTTAGGTGTGGGGTTAGCTCGTTCTATAGTTCATGCAAGACGCAGCCTGAGACACCATCTGGCCCCATTGACGCTGTGCTTTTGGCTTTTGCAAGGGCTGTTTTCACCTGGGCGTCTGTGATTTCAGGGACACTACACTTTTCCGGTATTGTTGAGGGCCCTTTTGAGGGTGAGAGGGGGTGAAGTTTGCACTGAATCTATCTGCCAGGATGTTGGCAATATCAGTAGGTTCAGTATATTTTGTGCTATTTAGCACTAGCTCAGTGCATATCTGCGAGTTGCCACTTAGATTCTTGACATAGCTAAAGAAGGCTTTGTGGTTATCTTTCAAATCCTTGGCTATTTTTCTTTCGAAGTTAACCTTGGATGATTTTATGAGGGACCTTAGTTTCTTACTGATACTGATCAGGGATGTCCTTCCTTCTTGGGATTTGCTTTTTTTCTGAACTAGTTTCCTTCTTCTATTGTATAGCCTATTTATGGCAGGGGTCCAGGTTTCCTTCTCTTAGGGGAGTGAGTCTTGGTTTTGCTTGGGATGGCACGATCCATGCATCCTTGTAGGGGCTCATATAGTGCATTTGTAAAAGGTTCCTGCATCTTGGACACTGTTATCCTTTAGCGTGGGGGCTGTGAAACTTACCACCTCTGTCTTAAGTAAGGTGAAGTTTGCTATAGAAAAGTTTTTCACTGTGGTTTCCTTGGTTGGAGGTGGTGGTGTGGTGTGGACACCCAGCGTGATTAGTTTATGGTCTGATCTAACCAGTGATGGGTTGATCTCCGGTGTGGAACACCTGTCGCCCATGTTGGTGATGACCAGGTTCAATATGTTTTCATCTCTGGTAGGGGAGTTTACCAGCTGATCCAGGGCATTTGAGTTGATAAATTCCAGGAAGCGCTGGTCCTGGGAGTTTGTACTTCAGCAGTTTTCCCAGTTAACAGTAGGGTAATTGAAATCGCCCAATATCAGAATGTTCGGTAGGACCTTCATGTTTTTCAGTGTCTCCAGAAAGGTGGAGTGGTGGTCCTGGGTCATGGAGGGTGATCTGCAGCAGGCCACAATTTGCATTGCAGATTTGCTCAATGTTAGTTGCACATGGATGATCTCAGAGATATCATGCTGCGCCACTAACCTGGAGGTGTAGGTATCCTTGATGAATATGGATACATCCCCTCCTTTTGTGTTTCGGTCCATGTTCTGTGGCCAAAATGTGTGGTATGAGTTGTACCCCAGTAGTGCTGGAGTGCTCTGTGGAACCTTGAACCAGGTTTCAGTTACTGCACAGATGTCGACGTTCTCCATACTGAGGAGTGTTTCGAGCATGCATTTTGAGATTTAAACTCCTGGCGTTTAGTAGCATAACCCTCATTGTTTTATTTGTGCTGTTTACAGAGGTGGGTTTGACTTTTGAGCCTTGCCTAAAAAAGGCACTATGGGGGCAGCAAGAGCCTTGGCCAGTACTCGAAAGACTAGGGGTGACAGGTGCAAACCGTCTCTTGTGAAGCAACGAGGCTTGTTGAGCATGTCGTCCCAGGCTGACAGACACTGGATCCCCTTTGAATGACGACAGAAGCTTAACCAATTGTTGAACTTGATCATTTTTTCTTTATACTGCAGTATCATTCTTGGTGAGGGCAGGATGCTACTCAGGGTAAGGGTCATACCCGCCTGGGCTACATGATCAGAGAGCTCTTCCATGTCTCTTTTCATGTAGTCCAGGGAGGTACATCTCAGGTCATTCACACCAACATGAACAATGACAGAGTCATATTTGTACTTGTTCTGGAGTGACCTGAGTGCCTGTGTTATGTGGCGCATTCTGGCTCCCAGCAGGCAGCTAACAGTAACCTTCTCCTTGTCCAGCCTAGTGAGTGGGACGTCAGTGTGCCTGACTATAGAGTCGCCTATTACTAGTGTGTTAGGTATGTTATTTTGCCTTAAGGGCTGTGATTGTGCAGCACATTGATTTTGTGTTTTATGGGTTGTCTGGTTTGTGACGGGTGGTGCAGGTTTTTTGGGTGTCTGCTTTGGAGGTCTCTGATGCTTTTGCAGGTTTTTATTTAGAGCCTCCGAGTATGATTTTGTGTATTTATGTGTATTTTTTGCCAGTGCTGGTTTAGTATGTCTATGTGAGGCTGGAGGTGTGATGCAAGTGTTAACCTTCTCCTCATGACTGCCTGTTCCAGTCTTGGGTGGAGAGAGCTTATCCTCCAATTTAGCTATATAATTACATCTCTCGCATATGTTAATGTTTTGTGGTAGGAGAAGAGGGTTGTCTGTGTACATGAGGCAGTTGTAACATTGCCTCAGGATACCCAGGTTCACCAGCTGGACTGGAGAGTATACCTGAAATTGCCCTTTGGTCATGCCTGAATTGTAGGGTGAGCTGCTTAGTCGCTTGGTTGGTGAGGGGTGAATAATGAGCCTTGCCCTGCTGGGCAATCAAGTGTCAGGGTATATTAGTGCTTGCTATTAGGTCTGAGCAAGTGCTGGACTGTAGGATGCTTTTTAAGTGCTTAGGTTGAGAGTTCAAATACTTTCAAGGGAAAAACTGAAGAGACTTGGTGGATCCGGGAATAATTTAGCCCTAACTAACTGGCGCTGCCCGGACATGCAAAACCATGTGAATGCAGTTTTTACAGCAGGGAAAGGAAAGAGATAGAAATTAGCCCAAAATGGCTTATAAACTACTAACTTCTGGGCTGGAACCACTCCTCCAGGGACAAATGGCTGCTCAAAGCTCCCTCTCTCACAGGTGAACAGAGAAACCTCCTTCTATCCAAGTAAGGTATGGGCAACTCAGAAACCTGTAACACAGCCCTGAATTTAGCACTAGCCTGAAAACTGGACTATACTAGCTTAGAAAGGTGGGAAACAAGGACATTTTTTTAAAAGATAAGGCAAAAACAGTAAAACAATGCACATAAAACAGCTTTAAACAACTACAACAGTAAAAAATGCACTTAAAACAACTTTAGATGACTGCAAGCAATCAGAAAAGGCTTTTAAACAAATTACCCAATTAACCAGTAAAAAAAAATCTCAAAACTGAGCCCTGTTCCTGTAGTCTTCAATCAGACAAGTTCTAACTGCACACTCATGCCACTGGGATGCAGGGGAACCTTCTCCAAAAAAGAAGGCCTGGATTAGTGTTCAAGTTATACAAACAAAGCTGGATTCAGCAGGCCTGAATCTAGTTTATGTGACAGCAAACAAGGCACACCAATTTCAGTAAGAAACAGTTCAAATATGCTGGCACTATAAGCCTCTAACCAGAAATTCTCAGCTCAAAAGGGCAGAGTCCAGCCTCTCCTCCCACAAGAGTGCAGACCACAAACCTTCTTAATGTAAAATGACTGGCCTGTAGCCCAAGTACTTAAACCAGAACTAATACACTTTCAGAATAACAAGCACTGAGCCTTCAATCAGCAGTTCCCAACTTAGAAGGATGTAAGCTACCTGTCCTGCCACAACAGTGCAGACTGCAAACCTTCTTAATGTAAAACAACTGGTCTGAAGCCCAAGTGCTTAAACCAAAAGGCTTAGAATGGTAGCTACACTTTAATCAGGTTACTACCAAGCAGTAATAAATACAATTGAATACTTTTAAGAAGGCCAGGATTAGTGCTCAATTTGTACAAACAAAGTTGGATTCAGCAGGCCTGGATCTAGTCTATGCTACAGAAAATAAGGTGCACCAATTTCAGTAAGAAACAGTTCAAATATGCAGGCACTATAAGCCTTTAACCAGAAATTCCCAGCTCAGAAGGGCAGAGTCCAGCCTCTCCTCCCACAAGAGTGCAGACCACAAACCTTAAGGTAAAATAACTGGCCTGAAGCCCAAGTGCTTAAACCAGAATTAATACACTTTGAGAATAACAGACACTGAGCCTTCAATCAGCAGTTCCCAACTTAAAAGGATGTAAGCTACTTGTCCTGCCACAACAGTGCAGACCACAAAACTTCTTAATGTAAAACAACTGGTCTGAAGCCCAAGTGCTTAAACCAAAAGGCTTAGAATGATAGTTACACCAAGCAGTAATAAATACAACTGAGTACTTTTAAGATGGCAAAAATGCAAAATAAAGTGATAAAGTAGGAAGCAATGCAAATACAGTAAAAGCAGATGAATAAAGTACAATTTTTTTGAGTGAGCAAATGAGATGGGCCCAGGAGGAGTACCCAAATTCAAATTTACAAGAGGGGTGGGCAGTATCAAAGCCACCAAGATTAACACCAAAACAAAAACAGGGAGGGTGGGTGGAGAACTAACTAAAGAAAACAGAGCTACAACTTCCAGCTAGATAGTATTTAATGCAACACAACTAAATCAATTTAAATGCTGTATTATTTGAAAAAGTACAGATAAAGATTTACTTAACTTCACTTATACATCCAGTTGATTGCAGGTAGGTCTTAGCTGACCAAAGCTCAGAGTTTAAGCAGAAAATAATCCAAAATGTACCACTTATATAAGGCAGAAACTGAATATCAGTGAAGTGAAACTACCCCCACTTATCACTTGGCTATGCTGGAATTCTAACAAGCACTAAATTCTAACAAGCATTAACTGAAAAAACAGAGCCACAACTTCCAGCTAGATAGTATTCAATGTAACACAAATAAATCAATTTAAATCCTGTATTATTTGAAAAAAGTACAGATAAAGATTTACTTAAATTCACTTATACGTCCAATTGATTGCAGATAGGTCTTAGCCGGCCAAAGCTCAGAGTTTAAATAGAAAATAATCCAAAATGTACCACTTATATAAGGCAGAAACTGAATATCAATGAAGTGAAACTACCCCCACTTTTCACTGTCTATGCAGGAATTCTAACAAGCACTACATTCTAACAAGCATTAACTGAAAAAAACAGAGCCACAACATCCAGCTAGATAGTATTCAATGCAACACAAATAAATCAATTTAAATGCTGTATTATTTAAAAAAAGTGCAGATAAAGATTTACTTAACTTCACTTATATGTCCAGTTGATTGCAGGTAGGTCTTAGCCAGCCAAAGCTCAGAGTTTAAGCAGAAAATAATCCAAAATGTACCACTTATATAAGTCAGAAACAGAATATCAATGAAGTGAAACTGCCCCC
The DNA here is from genome assembly GCF_019279795.1 of Protopterus annectens. Classification (NCBI taxonomy): domain Eukaryota; kingdom Metazoa; phylum Chordata; order Ceratodontiformes; family Protopteridae; genus Protopterus; species Protopterus annectens. Next base: position 1,332,738,202 of record NC_056732.1, read on the forward strand.
ACTTATCACTGGCTATGCAGGAATTCTAACAAGCACTAAATTCTAACAACCATTAACTGAAAAAACAGAGCCACAACTTCCAGCTAGATAGTATTCAATGCAACACAAATAAAGCAATTTTCAATGCTGTATTATTTGAAAAAGTGCAGATAAAGATTTACTTAAATTCACTTATATGTCCAGTTGATTGCAGGTAGGTCTTAGCTAGCCAAAGCTCAGAGTTTAAGCAGAATATAATCCAAAATGTACCACTTATATAAGGCAGAAACCGAATATCAATGAAGTGAAACTACCCCCACTTATCACTGGCTATGCAGGAATTCTAACAAGCACTAAATTCTAACAAGAATTAACTGAAAAAACAGAGCCACAACTTCCAGCTAGATAGTATTCAATGCAACACAAATAAATCAATTTAAGTGCTGTATTATTTGAAAAAAGTGCAAAAAAAGATTTACTTAAATTCACTTATACGTCCAGTTGATTGCAGGTAGGTCTTAGCCTGCCAAAGCTCAGAGTTTAAGCAGAAGATAATCCCAAATGTACCACATACACAAGGCAGAAACAGAATATCAATGAAGTGAAACTGCCCCCACTTATCACTGGCTATGCAGGAATTCTAACAAGCACTAAATTGTAACAAGCATTAACTGAAAAAACAGAGCCACAGCGTCCAGCTAGATAGTATTCAATGCAACATAAATAAATGAATTTAAATGCTGTATTATTTGAAAAAGTGCAGATAAAGATTTACTTAAATTCACTTATATGTCCAGTTGATTGCAGGTAGGTCTTAGCTAGCCAAAGCTCAGAGTTTAAGCAGAATATAATCCAAAATGTACTACTTATATAAGGCAGAAACCGAATATCAATGAAGTGAAACTACCCCCACTTATCACTGGCTATGCAGGAATTCTAACAAGCACTAAATTCTAACAAGCATTAACTGAAAAAACAGAGCCACAACTTCCAGCTAGATAGTATTCAATGCAACACAAATAAAACAATTTAAATGCTGTATTATTTGACAAAAAAGTGCAGATAAAGATTTACTTAAATTCACTTATACATCCAGTTGATTGCAGGTAGGTCTTAGCCGGCCAAAGCTCAAAAGACTTCCTGATGTACTTCACAAAGTCACAGAAATGTATCTAGGCATGTCTCTTTATGGTAATGCCATTACCTGAGGCTTTCAAAACCCTTCCATTGCCTTAGATATTATGTGCATCAACATGTTGGAAAAGAACTGTAGGGTGGCCAAATGCAAGTTCTAGGTTTTCTTGCCCTTTTCAGAAATTACATGGAAAGGGATTTGGAAAGTTCCTGAGTCAAATCCCGCTGAAATCTTGTGATGCATGTCAAGTAATTATGCACTCTCAAAGCAAAGGTAGATGAACCATGCACCTGCTTTGCAAACTTGTCCAGTGCCCTGGACTTTCTGTTAGGGGGTGGAAAGAAGATCTCTTTTACACTAGCTCTTTCCTCATGGTTGCTGCCACTACCATTGAATCAACAGCTGGACCCTTGCTCAAGTGCTGAAAGTCCCTTAGAGATTCTAAATATTTGTCCAGTTTGTGGGGAATTGGTTCAGCCACATCTTTCTCCTTCTATGCTCGCTTGGAGAAAATATCCACCATCTCATCTGCTGGAGGAATCACCCAAGATGTAGTTTGGCCAGATCTGAAAGCCTCAACAACACAGACTTCTCTTGGGAGGGGCTTTGGTGAACTACCCACCTTTCTGTTTCAAAGGTTCAAGGATCTCTCTGAATAACACATCCCCAAGGGGGATCTGGGGGACTCTGCCCCTTCACTGGAGTCAGTGTCTTCAATTAATGACTCCTGAGGTGAATCAATGAGTCTTATTTTACACGAATGCTTCCAAGGAGTCTCCACAGTGGAATATTCTGGAGAGGACTCTGAAGAGTTCTGGTAGTGGTCAATACTGGCTGTCTCAAGGCTCAATGGACCCAGTTATCCTGATAGGACTAGATGAGCAAGAAGGACCCAAGGGTACTCTATGGGGGATGGGTGGAACCAAGTGAGTGAGAGAAGTTTGTCATCCAATAAGGAGCATGCTCTCTCAACAGCCTTGAACACTGAAGCAGGGGGGGACCTGAAATTCTGCCCAGCTAGGTTCTGAGGTTGACGTTGGAACTGAGCTGTCCACTGCCAAGACTCCTAAAAGGAAGAGACAGCTCTAAAAATGTCAGAATCAAGCCAGTTCTACATCCAGTGCTGACATTTCAGCCCCAATATCCTTCTGAATCCAAGGCAGCTAGAACTTGTCAGATCAGAGTTAGTGCTGAAGTAGAAGAAATCCAAGTCTTCATATCTGACACAGACAAACCTGTAATGTTCAAATCTGAAAAACAGATCAGAGTAGGCGCTCCAATGTGACTCAAGCTTAATGCCAAGAAATGTATAGTTATCCTCTTTGGAAAAAACATGTACCCATGAACTACCACATATGTGTCAGGACACTAAACATCGAAAGTGTGATGAGAGACTTAGGGACACAAGTGGACAGTGGTCTCACTTTCGATAACCACATCACCACAACAGTCAGGAAATCCTTCTATGTGGCACACCTCATCACTAAGGGCTTTTCATCCAGAAAAAAGGAGGTCATTGTCCCACTGTACTCATCCCTTATTAGACCCATTATAGAGTATAATGCCCCATTTGGTATGTACCTCACAAGACATCTGCAACAGCTGGAAAGGCCACAGAAATACCTCACTAAAAGAATCACAGGCCTAAAGCAGATGCCATATGCTGACCATCTAAATAAACTCCAGCTATACTCTGTGGCATATCATCTACTCAGAGACGATCTCTGCTTAACATACAAGGCCATGTCAAACCCTGAGCTGTTGGACATGTTCCACTTAAAGAAGTCCCAATCCCTCAGAGCCACACACTCCAGGGATTTAAACCTTATCATCACAATGAACAAAACATGCTGGAGGGATAGACTCCCCATACTCTGGAATAGACTGCCCATACATGTCAAGCAGAGTGCCTCATTGGCCCTCTTCAAAAGGAACCTTGATGATTGGATGGGAGATAGAAAATTCACCCCGGGGATCATGTCAGTTGCCCTGCTAGACAGGGGTCCAGAGAAGTAAATACTGTGGGAAAAAATTTCCAGGGAATTGTTATGGCTAGGCTTGCATAGGCCTTAGAGCCTATAGCCTAGTACCAACCTATGAACCTATGAACCTATGACTAGAAGATGGAGCTAAGCTCCTGGATCCTACTAAGAGCATGCATCAGTCACAGGCCACACATTTTTTTTTAAACCTGAAGGTTTATCTATCCAAAGATGTTAAAGTAGTAAGTATAAAACAAAAAAAAAACCCTCAGTTGTGGACAACCCATGCCTGAGCAACAGAGATCCACCTCTGTAGCAAAGGAGCAGCAAATGAGATCTGATGTAATGTCAGGGTCTGCAGGAAGTTATGGGTAAGGGGAGAAGGCTGAGGTTTGGATCCAAAGTCTTGAGTCACCAAAGTCAGATATGAGGTCAGATCCAAAGACCATCCATTGAGGAACAGACGGAAGAGACAACATCAGATCTAAAGCTTTAGCTGCTGTGTCAGGTTTGGAAAGACTGTATACAAACATAAAAAAATGAGGAAATTTCTATCCTATCTGTTTGTGTACGGGCAGCTAGCTGAATATCAGGAAAACTACAGGCAGTAACACACACTTTCTCCAAAGCTAACAGAAGTGGAGGAATGGGTGAAGGTTCTGGAACAGCTCATAGTATTTTTCTGAGGGACTTGAGAAGCCTCAGTGTTCTCCCACTGAAAATACTGGCACATTCAGGAAATAGTCACACAAAAAGAGAAACTCCCACAAGCAGATTCAGAAACTGAGCTCTCCTTTAAGTCTGAATCAGAAATCTGAGGAGAAAACACAATATCTGTCCCTTCATTTTCCTGTCCAGATTAAAAATCTTGAATCTCTTCAGGAAAAAAGATATCCCTGTTTCTTTTACCAGGCACTACTTAATAAGAAGTATTAGTAGCCTGAATTAAACCCCGAGCCAGACCCAGTAAACTACTTCTCTAAGGAAATTTGAGGAGGATTAGACACATTTTTAATCTTCTATTTCTTTTTAACATGAAAACTGGGGCCAACAGTGTTATTAATGGCAGCAGTTTCCCCAGGGATGACCACAATGCTCTGATACAACAGGGAGGCCTTCCCTGTTCCCTCTCCCATGACTGACAACAGTAGCTCTCCCTTGTCTACCGAGGGAGACCCCAACAGCCACTGAGGATTTGGCTAACCCCAGGTCCACAGTGGCTGTAGGTGCTACACCAAAGTGATCCACGTTAAAAGATGAGTTATCTGAGCTAAAACGAATAGCCACAGCAGAGTCACCTATCTGGGGCTGAGGCAAAATGCTAGCCTGCTGAAGTGGCAAAGGCTGTTTGTTTATCTTTTTCTTTTTGTGCCTAGAAGAAGGGCTGACCATGGGACCGACAATTTCTTCCATGCTCAAGACAAGAATGATGCCTCTATCTTGGGTAAAACAATCAGCAAAAGCTGGTAAAATATAAAAGTCACTTTTTCATACAAAAACACAGTAAAAAGCCCTTTAAAACACTTTTGCAGCCACAAAAAGTAAAATCAACACAATTTCTCTGCAGAAAACAATTACTTTAAATAACTTGTAAACTTAAAGGACAAAAGAGTGCTCTCACTTAAAAGTACAAAACAGTGTCATAACAGTTCATTGAAACACAAACTCATACCTTTAAAATAACTTTCTTGAACAGAGAAGTGTTATTAAATAAACATTTTTAATAGAAGTTTTTCCCCCAAAGGAAATGTATCTGTACAGCAAAGGAGCATTAGCAGACAGTCGATCCTCAAAAGCCTCAGGGGATCATACTCTTCGGCAGCAGGAAAGTTCTGAAGGTCCTGGTACTCAAACCTGCCTTTTTAGTCAGCTCAACTTGAGCTGATTGAAGCTCTGGAAGCTTGCCAGCTGTTATATCCTCTGCAATATATAACCCCATATAGCTACAGTTACTGCAGCAGGGATCAATATGATGAACATCAGAAGAAACCAGATGACACAAATCAAATTTCTACTCATGGGAAGAAAGTGATGCCAAAATCTTACTCATACTTTCACAGTTAGCTAAGACAAACTTCAACATATGATCCTGACAAATGAGAATTCTAAAAATTAAAGTTGCAGAGGCGTACATTTTTCCCTAAACTTATCAAAAGTCTTCTCATCCTTGACAGAAGGAAAGAGATTAGTATTATCAAAATGTTTAGCAGCAATTAGGTTAGGTCTGGGATTAGTGTATATAAATTTAAAAGACTGAGGAACTTTATGGACTCTATCTGCTTTTTTAGGGGTAGCAGACCAATTGTCAGTGAAACCCTAGGTTGTAATAAAAACATCCTCTAAGGTAGTCAGAACTGGGGGAATATGAGAAGGTTTTGGAAATTCCGGTTGTAACAAATCATAATATTTTCTGAGGACCTGAGAAATCTCAATGTTTTCCCAATAAAAAAAATCAGTTCATTCCAGAAAAAGTATTAGGGAAAGAGAATCTTTCACAGGGACTATCAGGTACTACACAGTCAGTCGAAACCCAATTTAAAAATATATACAAATATTGCTTCAAGACTCATTCACTGAAATATCAGCAAAGGCAGGCTGTCCATGACTACTTTCTCTGAATCTAAATCAATATCATTCCCACCAAAAAAATGTGGCCTACTTTGCAGAAACCAAAGATTCCTCACCTCTTTCTCTAGAATCTCACTTTCCCAGGCTTATCTCCTCCCTAACCTCTTCTATTGCTCTCAGATTCTTACTAACCTACAGTCCTCTCTGCTATCTAAACTTGAAATCACATATAACAATGTTCCTAGATTTGCAGCTAAAAAAAAAAGTAATCTCTGGTATCCCCGAAGTCTCAAACAACCCACTAAACAAGTATAGTGGGTCCAAAAATAAAACAGTGTAAGAAACTTCTCTGTGTAGAAGATTTTCAGTCCGTATATCTCTAGTTAATCACTGTATATTAATCAGATCAGACAATAGTCTTAAGTAAAAAAAATATATATATAATATGAACTATTGTACAGAATTACTAAGTATTCGAAAGTAATCCAAGCAAGGCAGGCAGTCTGTTTCCAGTCAAAAATCCTTTAAGTACACAGACAAGCGATCCAAGTAAAACAAATTTAACAGAGTAATAGTTTCCTCACAAGCTTTCTAAATATATATATATATATATATATATATATATATATATACTTTTTATCAGGCAAGGGAGTGGTTTATTGTGCTGTAAAACAAAGTGTTATTGGTACATGTGTTAAATTCACATCCCTTTCCCCATCAGTGTGACATTCGAGCTGGCCCTGCCCTACTTAGTAGCTGTCATAATAATATACCCTTATGTACTTTAAATAAAATTTATAATTTATAATGATGTGGTACCTCTTATTTAACCAGATTATTAAGTCTGTGATTTTATCCAAGACAATATACTACATGGCTGGAAGTATATCAACCTTAGTCCATTTAGCAATCAAAAAAATATATATAAATATACGCATATACACTTTGCATGTAAAAAATCAATTGTAAAAATCATATTTTATTTTCATAACCTATTGTTAACAAAGATCATTTTCATCCTTCTAGACTTCTTCAGGTCTGTGTACAAGAACCCTAAAAACTATCTATACAAATATTATTGTATAATTAGCAAGTATTGTTATTACACATCATTTTGAATAAAGTAGAAAAAAAGAAAACAAGAAAAAGAAAAAATAATAAGAAAAAATGTATGATGGAAACAACATTAGAAGTTATGTACCTACCATAACGTTCCATGTTAGTTGTCTTCTCTCGCCTTCTTTCTTGCTGGATGGGTTCGGAGCCGATCCGCACTTGCTAAGCTCGAGAGTCACTTTTACCAGCTCAAGGCAGCCCCATATCCCATGATGCAAGGCGGTAATTACCCAGATCTCGTTTGGTATCTAGAGGAAAAACTGCCTATAAAAACTTTCCACTAAGGAAAGAGAAACACTAACCTGAAAAGGCTGTAATGGAAACCAGGTAATCAAGGACAAGAACTATCTGGTGTCCAAGGAAGAAGAATCTTCCAGAGAAAAGGGGAGATCAAGGTCTGTCCAGGCTAGGGGGGGAGGGAGGGACGAAGAAGAAAGGCGAGAGAAGACAACTAACATGGAACGTTATGGTAGGTACATAACTTCTAAATGTTAAGTTGTCAATCTCTTCATTCTTGCTGGATGGGACCGCGTCCCTAGCACCTCTATCCCGGGTGGCTCAATGGAACAGACTCTTGAGAACTGTGGAACCAAAGCTTGCCCTATCCCTGGGGGCCAAATCCAATTTGTAATGAGAAACAAAGGTATGAGGAGTGGCCCAAGTGGCTGCTGCACAAATAGTATCTAAGGGCAGCCTAGCCTGAAAAGCTGTAGAAGTGGCTAGGCCTCTTGTGGAATGTGCTTTAGGTTTTGAGCTGAGTTGTTTGCCCCTGAGTTGATAAATGTCAGAAATGGTGGAAGATAGCCATCTGGATAAGGTCACTTTAGAAACAGGGAGACCTTTTTTATTTTCAGCATAAGAAAGGAAGAGTTGATCAGATTTCCTAAATTGCTTCGTTCTGTCCAAGTAATATCTAAGTTGGCAGTGAACATCAAGGTAATGCAATTTTTGTTCCGCCCTGTTAGAATAATTTGGAAAAAATACAGAAAGATCAATGGATTGGTTTAAATTTGTCTTAGAAGCAACCTTGGGCAAAAAGGATGGATTGGTTCTCAAGGATACCCTGTCCTTGTGGAAGACCAAATAAGGGGGACGAACAGATAGGGCATGAAGTTCCAACACTCTTCTAGCCGAGGTAATGGTGACCAGAAAGAGTGTCTTCCAAGAAAGAAACTTTAATGAACATGAAGCAGCCAGTTCGAAAGGGGGAAGTATCAAGGATGCCAGCACTAAATTTAGGTCCCACTGTGGTGGAGGATCCCTAACAGGGGCTTTAGAAGGAACACCTTTAAGAAAGGCTTTACAAAGCTTGTGGGACATAATGTTGTGGTCTGCAAACCCGACATGAAAGTTGGAGATTGCTGCCAACTGAACTTTGACTGTGGAAGAGGAAGAACCTGAGTGAAAAATTTCCGCTAGAAAATCCAAGACTGACTGAACCAGGGCAGTAAAGGGATCTACGTTCTTATCTTTTGCCCACAGGGAGAAGCGTTTCCACTTACTAGAGTAAATCCTCCTGGTAGAGGACTTAAGAGAAGCTACTATAATGTCTCTAACGGGGTTAGAGATCATAGGAAGCCTGGCTAAGGAAGGAAGTGGAGCAACCAAGCTGTGAGGTTGAGGGAAGGAACGGAGCGGTGCAGTTGACCCGACTGGTGGGTCAGAAGATCTGGCACTGGGTCCAGATGCCAAGGCTGCACCAAGAGATGGCGATAAAGGAACGGGAACCAAATTTGTCGAGGCCAGTAAGGAGCAATGAGAATCAGTTTGGCTCTCAAAACGGACGCTTTCTGGAGTACCTGTGGAATCAATGGAAAGGGGGGAAAAGCATAAAGAAGTCCCTGGGGCCAATCTTGGGAAAGAGTGTCTCTGGGGTGATGGCCCGGAAGTGGGAAGAGAGAAGTCTGGGCATTTGCTGTTTGGAGGAGTAGCAAAAAGATCGCAGCATGGGCGGCCCCACGTCTGAAAAATCTCTTCCACTATGGATTGCTTGAGAGACCACTCGTGAGGCATGAGTATAGCTCTGCTCAATCTGTCCGCTATTATGTTGGTATTGCCAAAGTCTGAGAGCCTCGGATAGGACTTGGTTCCACCCTGCTTGTTGATGTACCACACCACGGACATGTTGTCCGTGTGAACTGCAATAGTTCCTAAGGGAAGAAAGTCGTTGAGGGCACTGCTCTCATCTCTAGGACATTTATGTGCAGGTGGTATTCGAACGGTTGCCACGTGCCATGAACCATCCAGCCCTGAAAATGCCCCCCACCCGATCAGGAGGCATGTGACCATGGCTACGGTGCCGGGGAACAAATGGTCTGCCCTGATGGACTAGGAGAGGAAATCCACCAGGATAGATGGTTCTTGCAGGTCTGTGTCACTAGGATCTTGTGACGCATGGGAAGCTGCTGGAAGAACCATTGTGTGAACAACATCCATTGTAGAAGACGCATATAAAAATGGGCCAGAGGAAGAAGTGTGATGGCAGCAGCCATGAGGCCCAACACTTTCAAAACCAGCCTTGCTTGTACCTTTTTGCTGGCAAGGATGATTCAAACGTGGTTTTGGATATCTAGGATTCTCTGACTTGTTAGGTTTGCTGACATCAGTAGTGTCTAGATTTGCCTATAAAGGTAATAGATTGGCAGGGCGATAAGGAGGACTTTTCGAAGTTTACCGAAATTCCCAATTGACTGCAGAGACGTAGGGTGTAGTCTCTGGCTCGGATGAGTTGATGCCTGGTGGTGGCTGAGAGACCACTGCCATGCATTTGGTGAACACTCTGGGGGCTGTAGTGAGACCAAAGGGCAGGGCAATGAATTGAAAATGACTGGTCCCCAGCCGAAAGTGGAGAAACCTTCTGGAGTCTGTGGATTTTTATGTGATAGTATGCATCCTGAAGGTCTATAGAGCACATCCAGTTGTCTTTGCCCAGAAAGGGCAAAATCGATTGAAGTGTGACCATCCGAAATCACATCTTTTTGACAGACTTGTTTAGTCTGCTGAGGTCTAATATTGGTCTCCAGTCTCCCGTCTTTTTGGGGACCAAAAAGAACCTTGAGTAGATTCCGGACTCTAAATGATCTTTTGGTACTGGCTGGATGGCTCTTTTCCTTAGAAGCTTTGACACCTCTAATCTTGCAATTTCCCTTAGACCGGGTGGTATGTCTGGAAGGGAACCTTTTTGAGGGAAGGGGCTTTCCTCGAAAGGAATCTTGTAACCCTCGGATATGATCGACTGTACCCATTTGTCTTGAGAGAGGGAAAGCCAGGCTTCTGGGTACAGCGACAATCTTCCCCCGACTGCCTCCAAGGGTGGGCAGTCGGGCAACACCTCAGGGATGCTGGAAGGGCTTGTCAGAGAGAGGCTCTCTGGAGCCCTGGTTCTGCGGACCCCCTCTGCCTCTAGGGTGGCGTTATTATTACCCCCTCTGCCTCTGGGGGTAAACTGACCACGCATCAGGCGTGACTCTTTGTGATTTGAACCACATTTTCCCTCCCTTCTGACCTTTGGGGTAAGGTCTAGAAGGAGTGGAGAAACGGACTCCTACGGCAGAAAGAGTCTTGCCATCTTGCTCACACCTGGTCAACGTGTCCTTCACCTGAGGGCCAAACAAAGTTGACCCATCATAGGGAGAGTTTGTCTGCAAAATTACAGAGCCGCATCCAGGACTGACGCCTGAGAGCCACTCCTGTGCCTGCAGCTCTACTCGCCCCATTGGCTGCATAAGAAATGAGCCGCATGGAGGAGTTGGTTATGGAGTTAAGGATTCCCAGCTGAGAAGCAATCTTTTCCTGAGCCCCTGCTGCTGAAGGATCCTGTACTACTTCACCTAATTCTTTAAGGATGTCCCTTTGAAGTCTGGTGAAGTGACATAAATAATTCAGCGAACGCATAGCAAAGGTCGTTGAGGAAAACATCCGCTTACCATACCTGTCTATAGTCCTGGATTCTTTGTTAGGAGGATGGACTGGTACAGAAGGATCTGCAAGTTCCTTCTTAGTGGCGGCTGCCACCACCATGGCATCAACCGGGACACCTTTAGTAAGAAACTGCTTTTCTGGGGCGTAATAAATTTTGAAGGTCTCCTAGGGACTGGTTCCACGAATCAGGAGATGCCCACGCTATGACCTCCATAAGAAGGTCGAAAGGCGGAGACATCCAGGAGGTGGAGGGTCGAGATCCAAAGGGCTCCAGGTATACCGATTCATCCTCGGAGGGGTTAATGGAGGGCTAGTTCCCCCTCTGTTTCAGGAGCTCAAGGATGTCTGAAAAGGAGACATCCTCAGAGGGAGATCTTGGGACCCACTCATCTAAATCGGTATCTGATGTTGTAGACTCAGGGGAGTCTAAATGCTTCCTCTTGCAGGTCCTCTTATGCGGGGGTTCACCTGAAGGATCAGGAGAAACCTCGGAAGAGGAAGTCCTTCCCAATGGGGAAACCTGGGGCGATGGATCTCTGGGTCCAGGAGCAAGAGAGCGGGAAGAGGCATCTACAGGCACCATAGAGGGAGGAGCTAAAGGAACCGACTGCTGGCTAAGCTCTGGGGCTAGCACACTCCTCATCACCTCAAAGGCTCCCTCCCAGGGAGAGCTGAGAGATCAAGAAACAGGGATCCCTGGTCCCACCGAAGGGAAGGCTCTGAAGCAGATGTTGGGGAACTCATCAAGGTCAAACTCCGAGAGGGAGAATATCCCTCCAAGGAAGGTCTCAAGGAGGAGATAGGAGGAGAAGGAGCGAACGAAGGGTGTAGTGGTCGGCTCCGACACACACACAGTCACGGTACCAATAATCTCGGCTCCGAGCTCTGTAGGAGAGTCGGGATGTATAATAGCTGACGTCTGATGAGATGGCCTATGGAGCATCTGGGCTAGTGCCTGTGACTTTAATAGCCTACTTACCACTCTCTAAATCATGGTCTGAAAGCCTGGAAGACCTCAATGATCGATGGGGCTCCGGCTCGAAAGCAAGGGGGATGCTGGAGCCGAGTGAATAGATTCCAAAGAAGGAGATCTAGACCTCTTTTGGATGGAGCTATCGGGGAACGCTCGCCCAGCCGGAGAGCCGAGACATGCTTCGACGCTGGGGTGTTGGCTCAGACGGAGCCGACACTGGTGCCGGTGCCGATCGGCGCCGCACAGAAGCTTCCAACAAGGAAGGATCAGCTCCAGAGACGGATATGTCGACCCGGCGGAGGACTCTCGGTAGTCGGAACCAAAGACCACAGACTTGGACACCAAGCCTGGGTCTTGGGTGGCTTAGAGAGCCGGGACCTCTGTTAAGCAGACCCCTAAGGATCAACTTATTTTGACCCTCTGGCTGAAAGAATGACATATAGCACAGGAGTCACTGCAGGGTGAAAGCCCAGGCAATAATCACAAAAGTGTGACCGTCTGTCAGAGACATCTTCTGACAACCCTAGTATCTTTGGACATATCTAGGTGTGTAAACACACACACCAATCAGTCCAAACAAGACACTAACAACTAAAAATATATTAATAATAACTAACAAAATAGTTATAAAGTAAAGTGACACAACACACACACACACACCTGAGGGAATCCTGACAGGAACTGTGAGGGTGGGAAAGGCCTAAGGCCCAAAAAACTAAACTAAAGAACTAGGACAAAAAGGGGTATGGAGCTAAGTGAAAGTACTCTGAGGAAAGAATGGATACTAAAGGGACCAACAATTAGGATTTTAGGCTCTTAAAACCTGACAAAAGCTAGAAAAATATCACTTACCAGGAGCTGGGATGACCTCATTGATGGGTAATTACCGCCTTGCATCATGGTATATGGGGCTGCCTCGAGCTGGTAAAAGTGACTCTCGAGCTTAGCAAGTGCGAACCCATCCAGCAAGAATGAAGGCGAGATTGACAACTTAACATTATATAGTTAAATTAAAACTGATTTAAACATGGTATTTAAATACAACTGGTAGAATAAAATAAAATAAAATAAAATTAGTCACGTAAACAATGTGGCAATTTTCTAAGTTCCAGTACACTTTTAATTGAACAGTAGTAGTTTAGTCCAGGCTTCCTAAAAGAGTTCAGCTTTAATTGCCACATGAGTTCATGTTTCTCCAGAATATTCAGGATGTCTCCTTCAAGATCACCCATGTCTATGCGATCCAGGATCTGGAACTTAAAACCTGTGTGTCTTTTATGAAGAGAAAGGTGTTTGGCTAGTGTATTATTTTTACATCCAGAGCAGATTTCTGACAGATGACATGAAATCCTATGCTTAAGTTTATTTACAGTCTTGCCCACATAGAATGCATGACATTCATTGCACTGTGCCCTGTAAATTACTTTTGTAGTGTTACAGTCACCCCCTGCACTGGTCTTAATGATTTTCTTCAAATAAGGGCAATAAAAACTATCACCTTGCTATATAAATATACAAAATGTACAATTAGCTTCACATCTTTTAGTGTTTCTCTTATATGGTCTAGGTTTAAATTCAACAAAACTTCTAATGTTCCTAGCCTTCCTATAAACAAAGGAAGGGGCTTCACCTAAGATGTTAATCAGAGAAGGGTTTCCTGTGACAATGGACAAGTTTTCTTCAATAACTTTTTTGATACTGTGATAATCCAAAGTGTATGTCAGGATGCAGCTATTTTTGCATTTGTTATTCTCTGTAGAATTTCTTAACATTCTCCTACTAGGGAGGTTGAGTGAAGGTGCTTCAGTCCTTTTCAGTTCTATAATGGGTTCCACAATGTTTTTTAACATCTGACTTTCATAGCCTCTCACTAGAAAATCATTCTCTAAGTTGTTCAGGTTTCTCAAAAATGTTTCCATCTCTGTGGTAATTCTAGCTAATCTATAGCCCTGGGACTTCACTACATTATACTTGTTTTTTGTGGGACGTAGACCTTTACTGTGGAGTAATAAGTTAACCCTTGTTGGTTTTCTGAATAGATCAGTGGTAATTCTGTTATTGTTGGTGTCCTTAGAAATCTGCATATCTAAGAAAGTTTTTTTACATGGAAAGTATGGAAACATGCATATAGTTATATATATATTTTGATTTCTAAATTGACTAAGGTTGATATATTTCCGGCCATGTAGTATACTGTCTTGGATAAAATCACAGACTTAATAATCTGGTTAAATAAGAGGTACCACATCATTATAAATTTTATTTAAAGTACATAAGGGTTATATTATTTTGACCGCTACTAAGTAGGGCAGGACCAGCTCGAATGTCACACTGATGGGGGAAGGGATGTAAATTTAACATGTGTACCAATAACACTTTGTTTTACAGCACAATAAACCACTCTCTTGCCTGATAAAAAGTATATATATATATATATATATATATATATATATATATATATATATATATATATATATATATATTTAGAAAGCTTGTGAGGAAACTATTACTCTGTTAATTTTGTTTTACTTGGATTGCTTGTCTGTGTACTTTATTTTCAACTGGAAACAGACTGCTTGCCTTGCTTGGATTACTTTTGAATACTTATAATTCTGTACAATATTTCATATTTTATATATATATATATATATATATATATATATATATATATATATATATATATATTGACTTAAGACGAGTTTAAGTTCGTTACTTCTACTGCTATTGTTTTATCTGATTAATATACAGTGATTAACTAGAGATATATGTACTGAAAATCTTCCACACAGAGAAGTTTCGTACACTGTTTAGATTTGCAGATAACATGCCACGAAAAGTACACCACTGTCACGCTATTCAAACACTTAGTTGGTTAGAATTTCCTAACCAACTCTTACTTACTCAACTACTTATCATCCACTCTATCCTAAACAAAACATCCTCTTGCCCTAGCATACCCTCTCTTGTCTCCCTCTATATCCCAATACGCACCCTTAGAAGTTCACACCAAGGACTCTTACAGATTCATAAACCTAAAAAATCACTAGGACAAAACCTCTATAGGACCATCCTGCTCTAACATGGAATAAGCTTCCCACTTCCCTTAGAAATATCACCCATGCACATGTATTCAAGACAACCCTCAAAAATCACCTATTCAGTGCTTGGATATGTAACTGCAATCACCCCACTTAATCTTCCTTTCCTTTTTCCCCTTCACTATCCCCCCACCCCATTTTCGGTTACCACTTCTTCCTCTCCCAATTATTTACTACTTATTCTAATTTTCTGCTTATTACAACTATAACTATTGACTGCTCCCTATACCCCCTTCAAATTCCTGGCCCTCATATTATGCTAAATCTCTCTCTCTCTCTCTTATACCTTTCTCTTTAAATCCCCCCTTACCCTGTTTCTTGTCTACCTCATGTCTATGAATCTAACACTAGACCCTCAATAATGTTTCTACTCTCATTTGCCACTTTGTTTTTACTAACCACCTCAATACTCACTTCTAATTTAGTTTGCCCCACTTGCTGAATTCTTTAACATGTTCTAAAATTGTTCACCCGTTTAAATGATTGTTCATACTTCTTACTCTACTTATTTTATTTTGCAATGCTTCCCAAAGCTGTACTGTGAATTTATTACTTGCAAAATTTAAAACTGTGAATTTCTGTATTACTTGCATAACTTTGCACTTTGGAGCTTTTCCTCCTGGGCCTCTGCTTAAAAAGGGCAAAAGCTCAGATGGACTAACCTAGTCAATAAATGTCAAATTAATAAATTCCTACCTTGAATAGAGTCCACCAACACAGAAATGCAGATGCACAAAACTAAATCAATAAATGCTAAAGTATCATTACTATATTAACATTTTTCTTACCTTTAGGTACCAGAGTTTGTATACTGTTAGCTTCCACACAAACTGTGATTTGTGAATTAGCCTCTATATGGGATAGAATGCCTATAATGCTATATAAACTTCCAATCTTCATTTTATCAGACAATTCATCTGAAACAGTAAAAAAAAAAAAAATGCAAAACAGCTAATATATATATATACATTTGTAAGTTGACATTTTCCATGACCAAAGCTCAGATAAGACTGGTAAAAATAATTATCTTTTTCTAAACTTTTAATAGTGTCATTAATTATGGTGTACAGTTTTTTTTAACCTAACATGATATTGTTTGAAAGCTTATCTTGCAGCAGGACATAACACAAGACAAACTCCAACTACATTATCATTTTCAAACTGGAATGTAGAGTTCGAATGGAAAAATGATAACATCAACAAGCAAAGGAGAGTAGTATTGCTGGGAGTGAATTCATCCTCAGGTCTTGGTGAGTACCTTCATGAGGTGGACCGTGTTTTTACAAAAATCTCACCAAGACAACATTGATAAACTGTATGTTATATCTAGAGATGTCTTCTTCTTCTTCTTTCGGCTTTTCCCGGTTAGGGGTCGCCACAGCGGATCACCTTGTCCGCACATTGAATGGCAGTGGAGTTTTACAGTGTCGAGTTGCCAGCCCGGTGCCCAACCTTCCACAGAAGGCACACTCACACGCACACCTAGGGCCAATTTAGAGTGTCCAATCCACCTGCAGCATGTCTTTGGGATGTGGGAGGAAACCGGAGCACCCGGAGAAAACCCACGCGACCACAGGGAGGACATGCAGACTCCGCACAGAAGGCACCCCAGCTGAGGATCGAACCGGAAAACCTCTTGCTGTGAGGCGGCAATGCTAACCACTGCACCACCGTGGCCGCCCATATCTAGAAATGTCTGAAAGGTGTAAAAAAAGAAATATGTACATGGGAAAGAAAAAATGATCTGATATGGTGAAATATTTATTCAAAGAAGAAAGCTAAATTAATCACTACAAAAAATCAGCTCCAAAGATATTGAAAGAGAAATACAGGCAAAGGCACCCAGACATGGAAAATTTCACAATACAAAAAATAAGAACAAAGGAGGAATGCAGAACAGAAGATTAGTAAAGCACAAGTTAAAAAAACTAGAAGTTGAAATTATGGATTACCTGCGAAGTGAAAGATTTAGTGTAGAAAGTCTAACACAGTTTATGTCACAGCATAATGGAACAATGAGTACCCCAAGTAAGGAGAAACAGGAGGACTTGGACACATCTGAAGAAGAAATATGGGCATGGGAAAGAAAATTAGATTTAATATGGTGCAATATTATTGCAAAGGTGAAAGCAAAACTACTAAATACAAAAAAGCAGCGCCAGTACAGTGCTGGGAAATGCCAGAAGCATGCTCCCTGGCTGTAGAATAACTGATAACTAAACAAAACATGTCTCTGATTTATGTAAGCTCACTTGCAAACTTACCACCTAAGACAGCATAGGATACCTCATCACCCAAATGGAGAAACTCTTTCACTTAGCAACATTTTCTGATGTGTGGAAGGCTTCCTAGCAAGTTTAATCACATCTAAGAGTCACATTCAGAGATTCGGTAGAAGCACAGAACTTAGGGGAGAAGTCATGCCCTGAAGTGGAGATGACAGACACTCTTGCTGAGATAGACTTCTTTAACATACACTGGAATTATTTCCTGTACCACCAGGAACCTGAGAGTATAAATCACGGCATTTTCAGCATTCATGTGTCAGTCAAGCTGTCTTGATTCTTCTTCCTTGAATGTTGCCCACAGAAACAGAACCATAAGAAAAAGAAAGACAGCATACAGGAATATTCTCAGAAAAAAAAGATTCACCATCAACTTACCCTTGCCCTGCTGAAATGAGGAGAACAGGGAAGAAGTCAATCTGTCCCATGAGACTAACAGATCAGTCTCTGAGGTTCCCCTACGAGAAGATAAGTAGACAGGAGTCCCTTATCCTCAGCTCTGTGATAAAGATGAAACTCTGATTGATGGAGTCTACCAAATGTTCATTTTCTCTAGTATGGGAACAACATTATGTGCAATGCTCCTGTATATGACCCACAAGAGTCATCATGTCTGTTCTTGTGCCACACCATGGCCTGATTAACCGACTGGAAAAGAAGGGGCTTTAGCTGCTACTCCCCATCTTGAGCTTCGACTATGGGAAATATTAATATTACGCTCATATGTATATGTGAAGGCCACTATCCAATAGTCTTCATTTTCCTAGAATAATGAAAGATCACAAGCAAGCTCTCCGACCCATTAATGAAGAATCTGTTATCAAAACCTGCAATAGGTTTAGCTGTAGAAGGGCAAGCACTACACTGAGATTAATGATAATAGTCCACCAACCTAAAATTCAGTGAGAAAGGTCTGGTAACAGTAGGTCTCTGTGGATATGATTACTTTTTAACCACTGACACTTCACTATCCACTGCAACATCCTCATCCTCAAGCATGTAAAGAAAACTGTGAAGATTATAGCCACTATGAGGCTCAAGAAGCACAGGAGGGTCCAAGTTTGGACCTTTTATTTAAACTTCAACCAAATTGTTAAGGTTGTGACTTCTACAACCCTATCTATGGGCAGAAATCATTGATTGTGAAGATTCCCCAACTCTGTTGAAATAAAGAAAATCTGCTGAGCTGAAACCATAGACAAACTTATTTCATTTTACTGAGAACCCCCAGTGGCTACAAATGTAGATGGACTTACGCAAAGACCATGACAAGGGATTTTCTTTATAGGGCCAGCAGAAGCAAGCAAAGGTAAAAAAAATCCAAGAAGTTCCTTGTTCAACAAGGCCTCCATCACAAAGACTAGCACTTTGGTAAATATGATGGATGTGCAGGAGAAACCATATGGCAACACTTTATACTGAAACTGAAATCGATCTACAGCAAACCAAAATAACTTCCTCTATAAACCTCAGACACTGTTACACCAGAAGGTATTGATCAAGTTCAATGACGCAATTCTTTAGTAATAATAGGGTATAAACTATCAAAATTATGCTGATGACACTCAGCTCTGCCTGTCATTTGACCTTTTTTTGCATCTGCTATTAGTGCAGTGGAAGCACATCTAATTGATATTATGAAATGGACAGCTGAAAACTTCTTGCATTCAAATGCACCTAAGGTTGGGACTTTGACTATTCAGTCTTCAGCTCAGAGTTCAATGAATTAATACCATAATCCTACAAGCCAACTTGGAAATGGCATTATGTCATGTATCAATATGATGCATGTTCTGGTGGTGAAGTTTAAAATCAAAGTTTGTCTCTCTCTCACTCTCTCTCTCTTTCCTCTCTCTTTCTTTGAGACCAAGTGTAAGCTGTAGTGAGCTCCTTATTTTCCCATGTACATCTCCAGGAGTAAACACATACTTCCTGAAAATGACCTTGGTGCTGTCATTTATGCCTTTGTTTCATCAAGACTTGACTACTGCAGTTCTTTGTACCAAATGTTTCCTGCTGTTGATGTTTGTCACCTTCAGCTAATACAGAATTCTATTGCCACATTAACTATTTTTCTGAATTCATTTCATATTTTATCTGCTCCTTAGTCCATGCATTGACTATATGTTATTTTCAAAGTTTTGGTCCTGACTTGTAAGGTACTGCATAATCTGGTTCCCGCTCTGCTAAAATGACAGTTGAACCTATACTCCACTATTAAAGTTCTTAATTTCTCTGCTGCTGAATTGCATGATGTCCTTAGGGTTTGACTGGGGTCTATGCCTTTTAAGTGGCCTCCCCTAAACCTTTGGAACACCTTTTTCAGGTGATTAAAAGACTGGCCGATCAAATCTGACTTCTGTTCTTATTTGATAATTGCACATATTTAGTCAAAAATAACACCATCATGGTTAACAACAGTAACAGCTATACTCCTTCAAAGCAAACTTGTAATCATCCTAAGAACAACTGACCAATAACCAGTGGTGGCTGGTGACTTCAAAGCAAGGGACACTGCAGGAAGAAATTAAAATGATGAAGCTAAAGGAATGGGATGAATAAGAAGTTATGTACCTACCATAACGTTCCATGTTAGTTGTCTTCTCTCACCTTCTTTCTTGCTGGATGGGTTCGGAGCCGACTAAGCTCGAGAGCTAATTTTACCAGCTCGAGGCAACCCTATATCCCATGATGCAAGGCGGAGACTACCCAGATCTCGTTTGGTAGCTAAGGAAATCAGGAATATATTCTTCCAACTGTAGATGAGGAAGTAAAAGTAACAATACTAAAAATGACAATCATAAACATCATAATCCTCTAGAAAGGATCAACCTAATCTAGTGATACTAGAGGCTGATTAGCTAGAAAAAGGATAAAAACCTCTTAATAGGAGAGGCATAATCTTCTCGGTCTGACCAGGCTAGGGGGATGGAGGAAGAAAGAAGGCGAGAGAAGACAACTAACATGGAACGTTATGGTAGGTACATAACTTCTTAATGTTAAGTTGTCAATCTCGCCTTCATTCTTCTGGATGGGACAGCCCCTAGCACCTCTATCCTGGGTGGCTCAATGGAACAGACTCTTGAGAACGGTGGAACCAAAATTCGCTCTGTCTCTGGAGGCCAAGTCTAATTTGTAATGTGAAACAAAGGTATGAGGAGAGGCCCATGTGGCTGCTGCACAAATAGTGTCTATTGGAAGTCTAGCTTGAAAAGCTGTCGATGTAGCTAGAGCTCTGGTAGAATGGGCTTTTGGCTTAGAAATCAACTCTTTGCCTCTGAGCTGATAAATGTAAGTAATCACAGAAGACAGCCATCTAGATAAAGTCACCTTAGAAACTGGAAGGCCTTTCCTGTTCTCTGCATAGGATAGAAACAGTTGATCAGATTTCCTAAAAAGTTTAGTTTTGTCCAAATAATATCTAAGCTGGCGGTGAACATCAAGACAATGTAATTTTTGTTCCGCTCTATCAGAATAATTCGGGGAAAAAGACTGGAAGATCAATGGATTGATTTAAGTGCCACTTTTGGTAAGAAAGAGGGATTAGTCCTTAGAGATACTCTGTCTTTGTGGAAGATTAAGTAGGGAGGACGAATGCAGAGAGCATGAAACTCAGATACTCTCCTGGCAGAAGTAATAGCGACTAGAAAGAGTGTCTTCCAAGAAAGAAATTTCAACGAACAGGCAGCAGGGGTTGAAGGGGAAGAATCAAGGATGTTAAAATTAAATTTAGATCCCACTGTGGTGGGGGGTCTCTAATCGGAGGTTTAAGTAAAAAGATACCTCGAAGGAATGCCTTGCAAAGTTTATGTGACATAATGTTGTGGTCCAAAAGGCCTATATGAAAATTTGAAATGGCTGCCAGCTGAACTTTTACTGTGGAGGAAGAGGATCCTGAATGAAAAATCTCAGCTAGGAAGTCCAAGACCGAATGAATCGGAGCAGTATAGGGGTCTATGTTCCTAGCTTTTGCCCAGAAGGAGAAACGTCGCCATTTACTAGTGTAAATCCTTCTGGTAGAAGATTTTAGGGAAGCTACTATGATATCCCGGATGGGATTAGAAATCATAGGAAGCCTGGCTAAGGATGGAAGTGGAGCAACCAAGCAGTGAGGTTGAGAGAAGGTATGGATGCAGCTGCCCCAACTGGTGGGTCAGAAGATCTGGAACCTGGTCCAGATGCCATGGCTGTACCAAGAGATAACGATGTAGGAACGGAAACCATATCTGTCGAGGCCAATAAGGGGCAATGAGAATCAACTTGGCTCTCAAGGCGGCTGCTTTCTGAATTAGTTGAGGTATCAGGAAAGGGGAAAGGCATAAAGAAGTCCCCGGGGCCAATCTTGGGTTAGAGCATCTCTGGGGATGGCCTGGAAGGGGAAGAGAGAGAAGAAGTCTGGGCATTTGCTGTTTTGAGGTGTAGCGGTCGCAAAGGCAGCAAGGAAGGCCCCACTTCTGAAAAATCTCTTCTGTCACTGATTGTTTGAGAGACCACTCGTGAGGCATAAGAATAGCTCTGCTCAATCTGTCCGCTATGATGTTGGATTTCCCGGGGATATGCATTGCTATCAGAAACCGCTGAGAAGAGATTGCCCATTGCCAAAGTCTGAGAGCCTCTCGACACAGTGGATAGGACTTGGTTCCGCCCTGTTTGTTGATATACCACACTACGGACATATTGTCCGTTTGGACTGCGATAGTTCCCTGGGGAAGAGAGTCGTTGAGTGCTTGCAACGTTAAAAGCACTGCTCTCATCTCTAGAACATTTATGTGCAGATGGTATTCGAAAGGTTGCCAAGTGCCATGGACCATCCTGCCCTGATAATGCCCCCCCCCCACCTGATCAGGGAGGCGTCCGATGTAACCGTGGTGACCGGGGCAGGAGGAATAAAGGGTCTGCCCTGATGGATTTGAGGGGACGATATCCACCAGGTCAGATGCCTTTTGCAAGTTGGAGTGATTATGATCCTGTAACGCATGGGTAGTTGTTGAAAGGACCATTGGGCGAATAGCATCCATTGTAGAAGACGCATGTAAAAACGGGCAAAGGGAAGAAGTATTATGGCAGCCGCCATAAGACCCAATACTTTCAGAGCAAATCTGGCCTGAATTTTGTAGCTGAGAAGAATCACCTGGATGTGACTTTGAATGTCCAAGATCCTTTGGTCTGTTAACTTTGCTGAAAGTTGTACGGTGTCCAATTTTGCGCCTATAAAAGTAATAGATTGACAAGGCGACAAGGCAGATTTTTCAAAATTTATAGAAATCTCTAGCCCTCTGCAAATGTGAATGGTGTAATCTCTGGCCTGGAGAAGTTGATGCCTGGTGGTGGCAGTGAGGAGCCAGTTGTCTAGATATGGAAACACCTGGAATCCTTGACGTCTCAGGTGAGCCGTAACCACTGCCATACATTTGGTGAACACTCTGGGGGCTGTAGTGAGTCCAAAGGGCAGGGCTCTGAATTGGAAGTGACTGGTCCCCAGCTGAAAGCGGAGAAATCTTCTGGAGTGCCTGTGAATTTTTATGTGATAGTACACATCCTGAAGATCTATCGAGCACATCCAATTGTCCTTGCAAAGAAAGGGCAGAATGGACTGAAGCATGACCATCCAGAATCTTGATTTCTTTACAAACTTGTTTAGTTTGCTCAGATCTAATATTGGTCTCCAGTCCCCTGTCTTTTTTGGAACTAAAAAGAACCTTTAGTAGATTCCGGATCCTATTTGATCCACTGGGACTGACTGAATGGCTCTTTTTGCTAGCAGTTTTGATATCTCTAGTACTGCTAGTTCCCTTAGACCGGGTGGAACATCTGGAAGGGTTCCCTTTTGGTGAATTGGGGTTTGAATAAAGGGAATTTTGTAACCCTCGGATATAATCGACTGTACCCATTTGTCTTGAGAAAGGGAAAGCCAGGCTATTGGGTACAGTGATAATCTTCCCCCGACTGCCTCCGAAGGTGGACAATCGGGCAACATCTCAGGGATGCTGGAAGGGTTTATCAGAAAGAGGCTCTCTGCTACCCTGATTCTGTGGACCCCCTCTGCCCCTAGGGTGGCGTCTATTATTGTTATCCCCTCTGCCTCTGGGGGTAAACTGACTTCGTGCGTCAGGCGTGACTCCTTGAGATTTGCAGAACCACATTTTCCCTCCCTTCTGCCCCTTGGGGTAAGGTCTTGAAGGGGTGGAGAAACGGACTCCTACGGCAGAAAGAGTCTTGCCATCTTGTTTGCATCTAGTCAAAGTGTCTTTCACTTGAGGTCCGAACAAGGTCGAACCATCAAAAGGGGAGTTTGTGAAGGACGCCTTGAAGGGGTCTGCAAAATTAGAAAGATCCAGGACTGACGCCTTAAAGCCACTCCTGTGCCTGCGTTCTAATCGCCCATCGGCTGCATAAGAAATGAGCCACATGGAGGAGTTAACAATGGAGTTAAGGATTCCTAGCTGTGAGCTAATCTTATCCTGAGACCCAGCAGCTGACGGATCCTGTAAAACTTCTCTCAACTCTTTAAGAACATCTCTTTGAAGGCGGGTGAAGTGGCACAAGTAGTTCAGCGATCTCATGGCAAAGGTCGCTGAAGAGAAAATCTGCTTGCCGTACCTGTCCATAGTCCTAGAATCCTTGTTAGGAGGATGGACAGGTACTGAAGGATCAGCTAGTTCCTTCTTGGTGGCTGCAGCCACCACCATGGCATCAACTGGGACACCCTTTGTGAAATATTGTCTATCTGGTGGGGCCGTAATGAATTTAGAAGGCCTCCTAGGAATAGGTTCCACCGAATCCGGAGCCATCCATGCCTTCCGAGCCACTACATCCATAAGAGGGTCGAAAGGCGGAGACACCCAGGAGGTGGAGCGTCGAGATTCGAATGCCTCCAGGTATACTGACTCGTCCTCGGAAGGATTAAGGGAGGGCCAGTTCCCCCTCTGCTTAAGGAGTTCAAGGATGTCTGAGAAAGAGACATCCTCAGAGGAGGACCTTGGGGATCCCTCCGACTCATCCAAGTCAGTATCAGATGTAATAGACAGGGGAGTCTAGATGTTTCCTCTTACATGTCCTCTTGCGCGGAGGTTCACCTGACGGATCAGGAGAAGCCTCGGAAGAGGAAGATATTCCCAATGGGGAAACCTGAGGCGTTGGATCTCTGGGCCCGGGAGCAAGAGAGTGGGAAGAGACGTCAGCAGGCACTGTAGTGGGAGGAGCTGATGGAACTGCCCGTTGACTAAGCCCAGGGACTAGAACACTCCTCATCACCTCGAAGGCTCCCCCATCAGAGAGACCAAAAGGTTCCCGCTCCGAAGAGATAGGAACTCCAGGCCTCACCGAGAGGGAAGGCTCCGAGGCAGATATCAGGGCTGAGCTCACCAATGCCGAAGCCCCGAGAGGGAGAACGGGGTCAGACAAGGGTCCGATGCCACTCGCCCCCTCAGAGCCGACGAGAGAGACCAGATGCCTGGATCCCTCCAATGAAGGCCTCAAGGAGGAAATCGGAGCAGAGGACGATGGAGCCGAAAGGGGTGGTATCGGCTCTGAAGCTACAACGGTCACGGCTCCGAGGAGCTTCGGCTCTGAGCTCTGTAATAGAGTCGAAGGAGGAATGTTAGGTGGATGTGAAATAGCTACCATCTGTTGAGACAGGCTATGGAGCATTTGGGCCAATGCCTGAGACTTTAATAGTTTACTCACCACTCTCTCGAGGTCATGATCAGACAGCCTGGACGACCGAGAAGAATGGCTCTGATGGCTCTGCTCCGAGAGCAAAGGTGATCTCAGAGCCGAACGTATCGATTCTAATGAGGGGGATCGAGACCTCTTTTTAGAGATCGATGGAGCCGATGGAGCCGAGGATACATCGGCTCCAGCCGGAGCTGACACTGAGTGTCCAGATTTGGCAGTATCGGCGCCGGATGGAGCCGATACTGTGACTGCTAGAATGGAAGGATCGGCTCTCGACACTGGAGAAGTTAAACCAGTGGCTGACGGCTTGGGACTTGCAGCTGAAGGCTTGATAGGTTTTGAGGCCCCTCAATATCAATTTATTTCTGTGCTCCTGCAGGACTCTTGGGCTGAAGGCATGACAGATAGCACAAGAGTCCTGCAGGTGCAGAGGTCCCAGGCAGTAAACACAAGAAGTGTGACCATCTGTCAGAGACATCTTCTGACAGCACGAGTCACACTACTTGAAGCCTGAGACCTTTGTGTCCTTCAACATAGCTGTGTCGAGGAAACACAAGTTGTCAAGAAAAGAACACCGACACACACACACAAAAAACACCCAATCCAAAAATCTAAACTAAACAGGGATACAACACAGTCAAACACAAACAAATCCCTGACAGGAAAAATTTAGGAAAGGGGAAGGCCTAAGGCCTAACCTAGGGAAAGGGGATAAATAACCCGGAAAGAAGGAACACTAACGGGAATAGGGTTAAAATAAGTGTTAAGGTTAACAAAAAATAACTAAAGTTATTAAATTTCAAGGGGTGAGACTAAAGTCTTATTATTAAGAAACTTACCTGGAGCTGGTAAAAAGAGGCACCTCGTTAGTCTCCGCCTTGCATCATGGGATATAGGGTTGCCTCGAGCTGGTAAAATTAGCTCTCGAGCTTAGCAAGTGCTGAGTCGGAGCCAAGGATCGGCTCTGAACCCATCCAGCAAGAATGAAGGCGAGATTGACAACTTAACATGCTATATTATGGTAGGTCAATGACTATTAATTATGATCAAGCAAAAGATAGAGTCGGTCAATTTCTTCCACAGACTGCCTTAGTACCCCTTCATTATATACACCTCAGATGTCTGACTGCATTCAACAGCACCTGACTTCGGTGAAACAGAGTAATAGACAAAGGACTACTCATGCCACTGGTCATCCCCTGCACACTCTAGTGCCTCAAACCTTCTTCCACCAAATTTGTCCCCATGCCTTCCAGATAGATTACTTATTTCTTATTTGTTCACACTTTCTGCTAATTTTTTGGCATTTTTATCAATCTTTTCTAATTTATTTTTATTTAATTTATTTAACATTTGTTAACCAGGGAAAGTCCGACTTGGAATGAGCCAATTTTCAGTGAAGGCCCAGGGAGAAATGCTTGAGAAGCATGTCTTTGCAACATGGGAGGAAACTGGAGCACCCGGAGGAAACCCACACGAATGCAGGGAGGATATGCAGACTCCGCACAGAAAGGAAAGAAAGAAATGCCAAGAAAGGAGATTACCAAGGTAAGATGGCAAGTCGGTTTGGTTTAGTAAGTGAAGCATAATGTTTTTGATGCAACATATGTATTGAAATTATGTCATTTTCCTTTAAGAAGTGAAGCTAACAAAGAATAAGTGAAAGCAATTAATATATGTAAATGAAGGAAGAAGTAGAATATGTTACTGGTGAAGTTGAACAGTTTTAATGAATCATATAACTTTATAAAGCATGTGGCTGTGTGTTTTAATATTATTACAATCTGATGAAGCTGATGTGTATTTGGTGAAAGCACTTACCGAATTGCAAGTATTTTATTAAAGATATATTGAGTATGTACAAGTGTTGGTGGTTTTATGTGCTGTGCTTCCTGCTGCAATATAGTGTTTTGTTTTACTTGGAACTTTATATATTGCTAGCTAGTTTACTCATTGGGTGATTGTGCATACTACATGACTTTACACAAACATACACTAGTTCTGCAAAACCAGAAAAATAACTGCTCAACTTGAGCAAATAAAAGTGGCACTGGTAACTTTCTTCCACACACGCGCACACACACTCGCGCACACACACACACACACACACACACACACACACACACACACACACACACACACACACACACACACACACACACACACACAAACACACGTGACCATCAGTTACAGCTACTTGTATGACTGTGACTGCAAACCTCATATTGTTTGCTTGCAATCAAATGAATGAATACACAAATCGCCATACAGGAATGCATCTTCTCAGTTCACTGTCAGATTACAGTGTGTTGCCCCTTGCAATTATCCAACATACCTCTCAACCTTTTAGCTCAAGAATCAAGAATATATATAAAATACAATGAAGGACAAGGGACCAAAAAGCAGGGACAGCTATTGCCTTTACATGCTTAAAAAGTTGCTAGAGTAACAGGCTTTGCATTAGCATGCCTCTTCTGAAGGCTATTAAGTCTGAAACTCAGATATCTGTCATTATTTAGTGACTTCAATCCAAACTAATTTGCCAGAAAGCCACACATTTTATGATAAACAGAAAAACATATATGGCAAAAAAGGATATAAATAGATATATATATATAGATACATATCTATACAGATATACATACACAGACACTTACTTAAATAAATTAAAAAAATACTTAGCTTACTTACTTTCCCTCAAGGTGGTAGTGGAAGGCATAGTTCTTGTAAAATAAAAAAATAAATAAATATTACATAAAAAATGCTTTCATGCTCATGCCCCTGCAACCATTCATTAGCTTCCTTCTCTTCCAGTCTCAGGTTGCTTCAGTCACCTGAGGAGGCCTGGGCCAACAGGAATGGCTTGTCACAGCTTTATAGATTAGGATCATAGGAGGTTACTAGGCTAATGGCCTTGGGGCCCTTACAAGCCTAGCCAAGAGTTTATCCCCCAAAAAGAAACCTTGGTCAACCCCTGTCAATGATGGACAAAAGTGGAACCCCTGGGACAAATTTGTGGTTTCCCATCCATTCATCAAGGTTGTGTTTGAAGAGGGTCAGCGAGGTACTCTTGACATGTATAGGAAGTTTATTCCAGAGACAGGGCAGCCTCTAGGAGACAAACTTGTCTCTCCAGCAGGTTTTGTTGATGACGCATATTAGATTTAGGCCTTTCGAGCGGGTAATGCATGAGTTAGATTTACAGATATGGACCATCTCTAGTAGGGCAGGGTCTGATATTGCCTTGTAAGTGAGACACAGATTACCTCTGAGCAATCTGTATGATGCCGAGTACAGGAATAGTGACTTGAGCCTGTCCACATAGGACAGGTGTTGGAGGCCATGGATTCCCTTTGTGAGGTATTTCTGTGGCCTTTCCAGTTGGTGCAGGTGTTGGGAGAGGTACATACCAAATGGGCCATTATACTTAATTATAGGCCTAATAAGGGAGGAGTACAGAGAGGTAATAACCTCCTTTTTTCTGGATGCAATCCATTTACTTATGAGATGAACCAAGTAAAAGGCTTTTCTGATCACTGCCACCACATGGTTGAATGTGAGATTGTTGTCAACCTGAGTACCCAGGTCTCTCACCACAGCTTGTGCACTTAGGGGGATGCCATCAATGTGGTAATCAGTATGGGCCGTGCTTTTGCCGAATGGTATTATAATACATTTTTTGCCTTAAGTTAAATGCAAAAAATGTATTATAATACATTTTCTGCATTTAACTTAAGGCCATGACTTTGGCACCAGTCATTTGTTGCTGTGAGACCCTCTTGTAGTTTGTTATCATTTGGGGAGTCAGTGACAGCACCCAACTTACAGTCATCCTCAAACGTGGTCAGCCACATGCCCTTTGTCTTTGCCTGGACCTCTGAGAAGTAGATGCCAAGCAATAGGGGTCCCACGACAGATCCCAGGGGGAACTCCACTAATGACAGGTCTGCTGTCTGTGGAGGTGGCTCCTATTTTGACCTTGTGGGTCCTATTGGTGAGGCAGATGGCCACCCACCTGATGAGATAGGGATTTACTCCAAGTTGTGTTAGCTTTTTGATGATGCCAGAGAGGGGGGATTGTGTCAAAGGCTTTGGAAAGTCAAGATAAACTGTATGTACTGACTTTCCCTCATCCAGGGTCTTGGTGACAGTCTCAAATAAGTCAACCAGGTTCAACAGGCATGATCTGCCCCTGACAAATCCAAATTTGGTGGGGTCAAGTGCAAGAGACTCCAAGATCCATAAAAATATGCTCCATGGCTTTACAGATCAGACGTGTCAAGCTAATGGGGTGATAGTTTCCCGGGTCAGTAGTGGCACCACCATTGTGCAAGGGGATGACAATGGCAGTTCTTCACTCTGCTGGAATGAAGCCTGTAATTTGGCTGTGGGTGAATAGGGTGGTCAATGGAGAAGCTAGTTCTTGTTGGAGATGGTGCAGAATACAGCCTGGGATACTATCAGGTCCTATGGAAGCTATGTTCTTTGCCTTGGATAGGGCCTTTAACACCTGATCTATGGAGATGTGAGGTGTAGGACAAGTATCACGGATGTCGAATGGGCCTTTGTGGGGGATAAGGGGGTGAAGTTTGTGCTGAATCTATCAGCTAGAAGGTTGGCTAAGTCAAAAGGATCAGTGTAAGTAGCACCGTTAAGTACTAATTAGGAACAAACCTGGGCTTTGCCATGGAGGTTCCTGACATAACTGAAGACTTTGTGGTTTCCCTTTGTTTCAGAGGCTAGTTTCAATTCATAATTGGATTTGGAGGTTTTCACTAGTGATCTAATTTGCTTGTTGAGGCTGGGGAGGAAGTTTCTCTAATTTGGAATTTGTTCTTTTTTACCCTTGGACAACAGTTTCTTCCTTTTGTTGTAAAGCCTGTTGACAAACGATCTCCACCAGACAAGTTTATGTTCCCTTGAGGTGCAGGTTTTAATTCTGTTGGGTATGGCTGACTCCATTCATTTGTATAGGTGCTTGTTTACTGCATCGGGGTACTGTTCAGCATTTGTCCGAGACTGGTACAGCTCTACCTGCCTTTACTAAAATAGCAAAACTAACCATACTTTTCCAAAGCAAAAACAAACAAAAAATACTTCCAACAACCAGGTACCTGTGTCCAAATACACACAAAGTCCAAGTAGCAAGAATAAGCAGACGGTGAGAAGAATGAGAAGAAGAATTAGTCTGGTAAGAAACTTGTTAAGCAATGTTTCTGCCATTTTTAAAACAAAATGACCTGTAATAAGTAGCAATCACCTTGATCTGTATCTGGAGTAAGCGTCATGCCAGGCTGTTTTTTTTTTTTTAAATAGCTCACTGAGTGGAGTAAGACAATCCCTTTCTTTTTAATTGACATCTTGGAACTCTTCAACTACTTGCATGCCCAGTACGTGGAGGTCCAACCAGCAGAAACAAAACAGGAAGTCAGAATGTCAACTAACAATTTTAATTTAAAAATAATAGTCAGCTTTCTGGCTTTAAATAAATTACCATTTCTTTTTTGTTCACTAGAAGGTTACAGTTCAGCAGCCAGTACCACAAGCTGTCCCTGCTTTCAACAATGAATAAGTTACACACTGGAATGCATGCAGACCAGAGATTAAAGTTATTTAGAAATAAATTCAATCATGGCAACAGAACAGAAAGGTAATACAGGAAAATTTAGAAAAGGTATAATCTGTTGTTAAACAAAACCATACCAATGGGTTATAAAAGGGGTGGAACCTAAGTATGGCATGACTAGATTACAAAACGCATTGAACAGCATTTCACAATCATGGAGTATGTGATGCTTACAGATGTATAAAATACACCATACATTGATAGAGTAGTACAGTTCTCACTGTGAAACAGTAGCAAACCACTTTACAAATTAGTCATGATAAAAGGCAAATTACTATCTCACTTATAAAAATCCAAAGAGACTCTTTGAGGGAGATTATTTGTCACCACTGCTGTTTTGCCTTGCCCTTAACCCATTAAACTATTTTGTTGTAGTCATGGTTGTAGCTTGGCTTCCAGACATCTCTTGCCAAATGACATCTCACATACTTTTTGTAGATGACTTAAAACTGTACAGTTCAACAGACAAGGAACTTTAAGCATAATTACAAATGGTTAAAACTTTTTCAGACGATATAACAATGACATTTTGTTTTAATAAATGTATGAAAGCAACATTTATAAAAGAAAAACTAAAACATCAAGAAAATACCAACCTGAGACAGAAATGTGATATTAAATAACTTGAACAAGTGGGAATATATGAACAAATGAAAGTTGTATACAGCCCATGCATTCTATCCCATTTTATTGATTTGGTTCCCTCTTGGTTGAGCATGTAACAACTAAGTGAGTAGCAAAGACATAAGATATAAATCTGCATTAATTAGATACATATTATGCTTGTTATCTACTATGATATGATTATTAGAGAGCATGTTTTAATAATCCTATATTAATTAAACAGAGTTTTTGCATTTGTTATAAAATCTATGAGGCAAACATATTTCTTACAAAGCTGAGGCATGTGACCTTTTCAAACTAACACCTGTGTAAAAAGAGGAAGTAGCCATGGTTTGCAGGGATATATTTTAGACAGTGTCTAACAGATTGAGGAAGCTAGTATATAGAAATGAACTGAAAAAATAATATAATGTTTGTAAATGTTTCAGGCAACTAAGGAAGCTAAATGCTATTTTTGATCAATGCCATAAGATTTCCATAAAGTAACAGTTCAACACCTGTAAGTTTCCAGAATGTACTGCATGCACACTCCTGTGTATATAAAGCCAGGGCAGTTGCTTCCTTTGCTGACCTTCCACCTATCCATAATTACTATCGGGACATGAGTTTGATAACCAGTGCCTGAGTTCCTTTCATGCATCAGGATTTAAGTTGCTCACTTTATCCTATTTGATCGATTTATTAAATGATTGATTGATGCATTAGGATTCAGGTTGCCAACTCGAACTTGATTTGATTTGACTTGATTCAATTTGATTTGATTGATTGATTCAGAGACTGCCTTGGTCAAGCAGAATTACGACTATCCCAAGAAAAGAAGGTCCTTTGGAATAGTTTACAAGATGATTAAACTGCTGATATTTGTAAGTAACTGATCTTTTGATTAAACTGTCTTCAGCTGCAGTTTTGTTCATTGTCTCTTTCTTCCATCTGTATTGTGGTTTACCACTTAACCTCAGTAATAAAATAAGAACCCAACACAAGGGTCAGCAATACACAGTGAATAAATGATAGCAAAGCTTAGGAAGGAATGTTTTAGAAGACTAAAACTAATACTGAATACTGTGTTGACATCTAGAAAAAAGTTCAGGTTATTAATTGGCTTTATGTTCATGTACTAACTTACAGCTTTGGCGTGATTGGCTGACACCAAAAAGTGCTGGATCAGTTGGACATGAAAACCAATGAACTATTTCATGCTTGTCGAATGATATAGAAACAAAAACAGTACATGGCTTGATTATACACCCCTCAGTCTGAAGGAAATCTGGTTCTCCTTGAAACCTAACTATATGCACAGGTCTGTAATCATCAGATCTAAACATGGTGAAAGTTTAAAAGCATTAAGAAAACAAATCTGCTATAAAGTTTTTGCACAAATTATGAGAATCATTTTGAAAAGGAATGGGTAATGAAAGCAAATAGACGAAGACAAAAAAAAGTAGCAATGGAAAAGTTCCAAAAAACAAAAGAGAGATTATAAAAATTTTATTTTATTTTATTTATTTTATATTTGTTTACCAGGAAAGTCCAACTGGACACATGTCCTTTTTCAGTGGAGGCCCGGGGAGAAAAGCTCCAACTTACAAATAAAACACATAAGGAAAAATATGTATACAGATAATGCAAACAGGAATCACAACGTAACATAAATTCACACTAGAGATTCTAAGTATACATTTCTAAAAGACATTTGGGAAAGCCCTAATATTATATTATTTACATTTTAGTATATAGTTCTGTAAGTCTACAATTCTATAAAGACATTTGAGGATGTATTAGCAGTTATATTATAAAACAGATAGCAGAATATACAATAAATAAGTTAACTGGGATGGAAAAGAATGTCAACACTGTATCTCAGTGTAGAAATATAGGAACAGTACATATGTTTTATATTGTTTATGTTAACTGTATCTTAGTATAATGTCAGAAGAGTGCATAGAAATAGAAATGTAAGAAGAAAATTTAACTAGAGGAAGTGACTGATGTCTAGCTACTTTATCAGCCAGGGGTAAAGCATGGACATATTCATTTACTGACTGGATTTTTTTTAATGAAGTTTTAAATAAAGTATGGGATGATAGGGAGGTGAGAGTGTTTGGTTGGGCATTACCTGTGTAGTTAGAAAAGAGGGAATCCCCAGCTTGATTTTTAGTTGCATTAGTTTGAATAAGGTTTCTTGTTGAGAAGCGAAGAGATGTCCTTCAAGGATGCATCTGCAGTCATAACATATGGGTTGTCCTGCCTCAGGCAACCCTTCAGTCGGCCGGATTCCAAAGTCTGGGTCTGGCCTCGGCTGATGTCGCACTTTCCCCGACATCAGAGCGTCTAGGGTATAAAAGCACCAACCGACGCCATTTTCCTCAGTCTTTCTTGCCGCGCGGTGCCCGAAGCAGAAGCTGTTTGCAAGTGCCGGTCGGTCAGATCCAGTGAATTCAGCTACCGAAGACTTCGAAAAAAGCTAAGTACCCCGTTGGGGACTCTTTCTTGCCTCAGCCGATGTCAGACAAAGTAAATAATTGTTTAACTTGTGGGAAACAAATACCTCATAAGGATTTCCATTCCTACTGCCTTCCTTGCTTAGGCCCAGACCACGACGTATCGGCCTGTTCCGCCTGTGCTTCCTTCAACCGACGAACTCTTAGACGTCGGTCGGAGTTTCAGAGGAATTTTTTGGGGCCACTTTTGCTTATAAAATGCTGACGGAGACTCCGACTTCGCATTTGGTGAAAAAACGGAAGGAAAAGGACCGACACACACGGCCCGCGATTTCGGCTGAAACCACGGTAAGGCCTACCGCGAGTGTCTCGGTTTCGGCTGAAACCGAGTCCTCGGAGATTCCTACTTCCGAATCCATTCAACCAATCACCGTGGCCTGGGAGGCCCCGGCTGAGTCGGCTACCAAACTTCCTACCGAAACCAGTGTCCAGGAAATGTCCGACACCATACCTTTGGACATTTCTACTCCTGCACGTGGGGCAGCTAGGCCCCCTGCTTCCATGTCCATTAAGGCCTTTTCTAGGGCTAAAGCTGCTAAACTTTCTAAAGCTTTGCCTCCCAAGACTACCTCCTAGAGGCCTTCCTCTAGTTCTCAGATCCTCAGCCTTGCAGAGGACCTTATTTCTTTAATTAGAGGTTCACAACCTCACCCAGACAGGGCCTCTCACCCTCCACCGGACAAAAGGCCCAGGGCTGACCCCTCTGACCCACACTCTTCAGATGAGTCCACGGATGGATCTGAGTTGTCAGACCACCAGGAGGAGGCTTATTTGCCTTATGAGGATTCAGATGCTGAGGAGTCTATCCCTTCGGCCTCCCCTCCTGAAGAGTTTTCCTTTGGTGAGACTCTACACTCCATGAGAGAGCATTTTCAATGGCAAGGTCAGGATTTCTCTGATTCTAGAAAAAGATTAAGGACCTTTTTGCATTTGCCTCAACATAGGCCCTTAGCTATACCTCCTGTTCTGAATGCAATTGATGATGTGTACAATGATGTCAGTACAGCCCCTGATACTCTTCCTCCGGCCCCTGCCAAAACTGATAGGTACTACAGGGTCCCGGATTCTCATTTCCATCTGTATAAAGCCCATTCTGCAGACCCAGAAACTATTTCTCAGGGCCCTAAAGGGGTTGCAGCCGCCACTGCCAAAAATCCTCTACCCTCTGAAAGAGAGTCTAGAGCTTTAGAGAGATGGGGAAAGAAGGTATATACTTCTGCAACTCTTTCTGTCAGGGCATTAAACTGTCAATTTCATATGATACAGTACCAAGAGTATTTGTTAGATGAACTGAATAAGAAACTTTCTTCTCCTGAACCCCTTGACCATAAATCCCTTCAGGATTTGGTACACAACTCACAACAGGTTAGTAATCATTTCTTAAAATGTGGCTATGATGCATTGGAGGCTTCATTTAGGTCAGCTATGACTGGGGCAGTTATTCGTAGGCATGCCTGGCTGAAGGAACAATCTTTGCCAGACCATGTTAAAGCTAAACTCCTGGATGCTCCAATGGAGAAACAAAATTTATTTGGCTCCTCTGCTCAGGAGATCTTAAAAAAGGTTGAAGAAAAGGCAAAATCTGTGCAAACAGTTAAGGATTTCCTGCAAGTACAACCACCGAGATTCAGCAGAAACTGGCCTACTAAGAATTGGTCCTTTCCAGACTCGGACAGAGCCCAGAGGGGCAGGAACAGGCGCCCTAGAGGCAGAGGCCAATCGAAGGGCTCCTACAGAGGCCGTCAGTGGCAGCCTGCCAACCAGAGGAGTAGTGCAACAGCAACAACAACAAATACTACACCAGGACAGGCTCAATGACTTTACTCTGATTCCGCCTACCAGGGAACAACTGGAAGCACCCTTGGGCGGAAAGCTGGCTTTATTCTCAAAAAACTGGCATTATATTACAAGGGACACATGGACACTGCAAATAATAGACAAAGGATACAGGTTCCACTTCCACACTTTGCCAAAAAGAAACGGAATGCCAAACCTTCCACCAAATCAGAGGGCAGAGGCTTTAAGGCAGATCAACAATTTGCTTCAGATGAAAGCTATAGAAAAGGTACCTCATTCAGAACAAGGCCAAGGATTTTACTCCAGACTATTCCTTGTACCAAGAAAAGAAAATCAATGGAGGCCTATTCTTGACCTGTCCGCACTGAATACTTACCTCATTGTGCCAAAATTCAAGATGCTGACCCTACAGCAACTTCTTCCCATGTTGGGCAAGGAGTCTTGGCTGGTGACTCTAGATCTCAAGGAGGCATACCTGCACGTCCCTATTCGACCAAGTTGCAGAAGACAACTCAGATTTCTTGCAGGATCAGAGCATTATCAATTCTCAGCATTGCCCTTTGGCTTATCTACTGCACCCAGAGTATTCACGAAATGCCTGGCATCAGTAATTGCACATAGCAGACTTCAGGGAATTCAAATCTACCCATACCTGGACGACTGCCTAATACAAGCGGACAACAAGGGAAATTTGATAAAGGACTTGGCCTATGCCATCCACCTACTACAGGCCTTGGGATACACAGTCAACATCCAAAAGTCAAGACTAGTGCCATCCCAAAGGATAACTTTTTTGGGTGCAGATCTGGACACAACCACCCAAATGGCCTTTCTCACAGAAGAAAAACAAAAACAACTTCCAGATTACTTCATGATTCTGACAAGACAAACTCAGCTTACTGCAAGGAAAGTCCTGCAGGCCCTGGGTTACATGGCATCCTGCATAATTCTGATACCACACGCCAGGCTGCATATGAGAAAATTACAATGGTACCTAAGGAGTGTATGGTCTCAACACAGTCACAGTTTAGAAACCTTGATACCAATCATTCCATGCCTTCAAAAGGAATTTCTGTGGTGGGCTCAGGCCTGCCAGTCCAACAGAGGGTTGCCTTTCAACAAACCAAAAACAAGGGAGACCATCACCACGGACGCTTCAGACCGAGGATGGGGAGCACACATGGAGGACAAATGTATCCAATGCCTATGGCCTCAAGGACAGCTAAGCATGCACATAAACCAAAAGGAAATGCTGGCAGTGATGCATGCAATCGAGGCTTTCAAACCCTTCCTCCAACAAGGCCACCTGTTAATAAGGACAGACAACACCACGGTCATGTGGTACATAAACAAGCAGGGAGGCACACACTCTTACTCTCTATGCCAGCTGGCTATGAATCTATGGGAACTATGCCTGAAACTCGATATCCAACTACAGTCCCAATTCGTGCCAGGAAAAGAGAATACACTGGCAGACAGCTTAAGCAGAACTACCATGGATGCACACGAATGGATGCTGCACCCAGACATCTTCCAACTCATAGCAAAGGCATGGGGAATGCTGGAGATAGATCTGTTCGCCTCCCCACTCAACCATCAACTGAAGACATTCTGCTCAAGGACATACCACCCACAAGCTTGGAGGGTGGACTCTCTTTCTTTCAGCTGGAAAGCTCTAAAGGTATATGCCTTCCCACCTCTCCCATTAATGTACAAGGTTCTACTGAAGATCAGGAAGGAACAGCCAAGAGTGATACTGATAGCTCCAGACTGGCCAAGGCAACACTGGTATCCATTATTGAGAAGCATGTCTCAGGCAAAACCATGGCCTCTCCCCCTATGGCCTCTTCTTCTGACGCAGAACAATTTCAAGACCATGCATCCCAACTTGAAAACATTGCAGCTAACTGCCTGGAAAATTCCTTAAATCCCAATCAAACTGTTTTATCACAGAGGGTGAAGGACATTATCTTGGAAGCTCGCCGGCCTTCCACAAGGAAGACATACTCAGCTAAATGGAAGAGATTTCTCATTTGGAACACATCAAAAGGCTCAGATGTGGCAGTGGCAAGCATGACACATATCCTGGAATACTTAGCAGAATTGTTCCATAATGGTCTGTCCTATTCTTCCATTAAGATTCATGCCTCAGCAATTTCAGCAGAATACAATGTGGATCCACCTATCTTCTCACACCCTCTCCTCAGACAATTTCTGAGAGGGATCAAAAATATTAAACCTCCAAGAAGACCCCCTCTACCTGCGTGGGATCTCAACTTCGTGCTGGAGTAACTGACACTTCCTCCTTTTGAACCAGCAGCATCAGCGGATCTACAGTTTCTGTCTTGGAAAACTGCATTCCTTCTGGCAATAACTTCTGCAAGAAGAGTATCTGAGTTACAAGCATTAATGGCAGTACAGCCTTTTCTTATTTTCCATCAGGACAGAGTTTCACTAAGAACCAATCCTACTTTTATGCCAAAGGTGGTATCTAGGGTATCCTTGAACCAACCTATTCACTTGCCTACGTTCTTCCCAAATCCACAGAATAGAGGGGAAAAACTGCTGCACACCCTGGATATACACAGACAACTATGCTACTACTTGGACAGAACTAAAACTAGCAGGAAAAACTGACCAACTATTTGTAGCATATGCTACTAGGGTGCAAGGAAAAGCAATTTCCAAACAGACAATTTCAAAATGGATAGGAAATTGCATTCGATTTTGCTACTCCTTTCATGGAAAGACAGTTCCTGAAAACATCTGGCCTCATTCCACAAGGGCCACGGCCACCACTACAGCCTTCCTATGAGGGGTGGCTACCAAGGATATTTTAGAAGCTGCTACTTGGAGCTCCGTGCATACATTTGCCAAACATTACAATCTACCTTTATACTCCAGATCCAGAGCAGGTTTTGCTACTGCAGTCCTGCAGGGGATCTTAACTACACCATCCCTTTTCTTAGTACCTCCCCCCCCCCCCCATATTGGCTATGGTATTCTACCCATATGTTATGACTGCAGATGCATCCTTGAAGGACATAGTACAGTTTTGTACCTACCATAAATGTAGATATCCGATAGGTATGCATCTGCAATCAGGTTTACCCTCCCTCCTACCCCTCTGTGGTATTCCTAGGGTACTTACCCCTCTTTTAGCTAGCTGGGGGAATCTATTATGGTGTATTTGTTTGTACATGTATATATATTTATATAATTTTGCAAATGTTTGGAACTTTTCTGCATTTATCCAAATTTAGCCTTCCTAGAGGGCACCTGGCATCTGGGGCAAGAAAGAAAAACTGAGGAAAATGGCGTCGGCTGATGCTTTTATACCCCAGACGCTCTCACGTCGGGGAAAGTGCGACATCAGCCGAGGCCAGACCCAGACTTGGAATCCGGCTGACCGAAGGGCTGCCTGAGGCAGGACAACCCATATGTTATGACTGCAGATGCATACCTATCGGACATCTACATTTATGGTAGGTACAAAACTGTACTGTCTGGCAGAGGAATAGGATTGCAGAAGTGTTTGTAAGGCAGGTATTTTTTCAGGGTCAGATCGGATTTTGTTGTCCATTAATAGTTGTGTGTAGTTTAAGAGAGTTGGGAATTCCAACCAGTTAAGTTGCCTATGTGCTAGGCAGTGATGAGATCTAGCAGGTGAGTTTGAGGCAAATCTTGCAATTTTATTGTAGCAGACCAAGTTTTTGAACTTCAGTTTTTCTAAGGTTAGTGAAAAACGGGTGCGACATATAATAAGGTGGAAAGAAGATGGGTTTGGGCTATGGCAATTCTGGTATTTTTTGTGAAAAAGTGTTTGTTTCTATGTAGCATGCCATGTTTTTTGTGTACTTTTTTAATTGTCTGAGCTATGTGAATATCAAATCTAAGTTTATTGTCAATTTCTATGCCTAGCAATTTAGTGTGTTGTGGGGGGCTTATGCAGGTGTTACTGTGTGAGGTAATTTGGAAGGTGTAAGGAGAGGGAGGGGTTTTGTTAGGGGAGAATACTAATAGTTTGTTTTTTTTAGGGTTTAAGATTAATTTAGCATTTGTTAGCCGGGCCTCAACTTCATGAAATGCTTTCTGGGTGAGAGCTTCTAATTCAGGTAGGGATGGTGCAGAACAGATCACAATAGAATCGTCTGCATATTGGATGAGAGATGCATGAGTGGTGGCCAGATGGAGGTTGTTGGTAAATAGAGAGAACAGGAGTGGACCTAATATGGAGCCTTGTGGTATGCCTAGTTCAACAGGTAATAAGGGTGATAGGGTCTTTTGCCATGAAACTGCTTATTGTCTCCCTGTAAGATAGTCTTTGAACCATGCTAAAGAGAAGTTACTGAAGTGAAGGTCAGATAGGGTGTTAAGAAGATGGGAAAGGGAGACCATATTAAATGCTTTAGAAAGGTCCAGGAAGATGGAAGAGGTATAGAGATTATTGCTCTTGTGAAGATTTATGGTGTTAGTAAAAGATATCACTGCAGTTGTTGTGCTATGGAAAGGCCTAAAACCGTGTTGGGTGTTGGTGAGGAGATTTTTATTGAGCAGATGGGCGAACACCTGTTTATGAATTACTCTTTCTAGTATTTTAGAGAGTGGGGTAATATTGCTATTAGTCGGTAGTTGTTTAGTTCATTTGATGGGCCGCCTTTATGGAGAGGTATGATATAGGCTGTTTTCCAGATGGGTGGGACCTGTTGTTGAGCTGGTGATCTGTTGATCAGTATGGATATAGGGTATGCAATGACATCTGCTGTTAATTTTAAGTATTCTGTGGGTAGATTGTCAGCTGTGAGTATTGTTGGCTTTGGTTTTTTCAGGAGTTTTTTTAATACTATCTGTGGAGACTGGTTGGAGTGAGAAGGTGGGAGTGTAGTAGATGAGGGGGGGTGAGGAATTGTTTGTTGGGGTTTGTTTTTTTGCTAGTTCCAGTATGGTTTCTGTAAAATATTTATTAAACTGAGTGGCTATATTTTCTGAATTATTATCATTGGTATTTGGGGAAAGGGTTCCTATTTTGCTTGGGTTAAGGATGTTATTAATTGAAGACCAGAAATTTTGTGGGTTTTGTGATATTTGTCCTGTATATTGGTGTAGTAGTTGATTTTGTCTTCTGTTTGTTTTTTTGCTTTATTCCTAAGTTCCCAGTAAGTTTGAAATGCGAGTTGGGATCTATTTATTTTCCAGGAAGACCATACCTTGTCCCTTAGCCTGTGAAGATTTAGTGTTTCTTTTCTTAATCAAGGGACATAGTTAGATTTAACGCGTATAGTTCTAATTGGTACTTGAGCATCAAGATCATTAAATAAAGCTGGAACGCTCACAATTATAGTGCAAGCACAGAAAACTACCGGAGCAACCAGCTGCTGATCAAGATTTGATGCATGAATGGGAAGGAGAGGTGAATTTAAACCAACTGATGAAAGGTTAATGATGGCAGTTCAAAATAATGGATTACATACATGCTGGTTGACAAAATTTGTAGAAAAATGGGTGATACAGTTCTGAGGAACAAAACTAGAACCAGTTACTCATCTTGTTTCTGGTTGTGATATATTCATAACTGAAGGTCTGTGCTTGAAAGGCACAATAAGGCAAGATTGTTACACTGCGGTTTATGTAAACACTACATAAAGATAACTGAAAAACATAAGAATCAGGAACTACAAAGACTTACTACAAATGATGGAGTTGTGATCACATGGAGTCATCCAAAACAAGCAGTAAAAAATGTAGAAGCAAGTAAACCAAGCACTTTAATCAAAGAAAAAAGTGAACGTAGTATTAATTATTGAAATAGTTACACCTAGTGATTACAGTGTACTGTGAACTGAGATATATAAACTAATAAAATACCAAGATATGCAAGCCAAAAATGTGAACAATGTGGAATAAAAACAGCCAGTTAGTTCCAATAGTAGCAGAAGCAATAGGACTAATTAAAAAGGAATTTTAAACAATACAGGAGACAGTTCAGAGTACATTGCTGATGCTGATAAGAGAACTGTTGTCAGTCAACAAATACTGAAACCATACTAATTTCATGCACTTTAATTCTAATCTCAATTAGGAATGGGGTCCATTGCTGTCATAGTACAATAAACGTTAAACATTTGGAAGTCCAAAGTCACTGAGATCCCGGACAGTATGGAAGCCTCTAATTCCCATTAGAACAAGAAAAAGGTGGAAGTAAATCCATCTGGCTCTCAGCAAAGAAGAAATAGTCACTTTAGCCTTTTCTAGTGTAAAATCAGGGCCTGTTCCAATAACTTTGACAAGAACAGATGGTGTATGGGTGGAGCTTTGTCTTGGGAAGATGTAATTGCTCTAAGTTGTGGCCATTCATGACCATATTTGGAATTCACTGGTCAGTAGTAATAGCTATCCAAGCTGGGGCAGAGTCAGATGATCAGCCTTCCATGGGTGGGCAGCAAGGTAGTCAACACTGCATCAATGCTGCAGTAGCATTCTCCAACAATGAAACTTAGCCTTTGGAGCTTGGGGGGGGGGTCAACATTGCCGGATGTCTGGGTATACTCATCACCTTAAACAGGGAACTTCTTGGAATAAAGGTTAGATATCAAAGAAGAGGTGAAAACTAGAGGGCATTGTAGTCTCTCCATGGTGGTCATCACTCATTTTTTTTATTTGGAGGCTTTTGACCAGGTCCCTGGAAATCTGACAATAGAGGGTCTCTCACTATGTAAAAAAATATTTAAACTCGAGATTAAGATCATTCTTGAAGTAGGATCACTAAGCCATGCCAACCATTGTTGGAAAATACCTTAGCTTGCCATCCTGATCATACTACCACC
The DNA here is from genome assembly GCF_019279795.1 of Protopterus annectens. Lineage (NCBI taxonomy): Eukaryota > Metazoa > Chordata > Ceratodontiformes > Protopteridae > Protopterus > Protopterus annectens. Next base: position 1,332,780,308 of record NC_056732.1, read on the forward strand.
ACAGTGAAAACTGTAACAAGTTGTAGGAAATCCACTGTGGAAGCTATTTTAAGGGTATTTTCCAGAGCATCCTTGATCCCAGACTCATGAAGGTCTGTTAGCCTTTCTGCAGTATATTCCAGAAAAATAAAAGTCTGGAACTGTGACTGTAAGATAGATAGCTAAGAGATCAAAATCCCAAAGTAGAGAGGACATCACGTGCCTTTGTATGATGGCATCAGCCATAGTAAATAAAAATTCTAAAAAAATCAGGAATTGAAGGTGTGATAAAGGGAGATACTGCCACCATAGCTATCTGGAATTTTGTAAATAATTACATGTCATTTGTGAATATCAGCATGATTTATATGAGATACTTGTGTTACAAATGTATTAGAACTGTATGTCATGTGTATATCAAACTGCTGGTACAGAAGTGTATGTTTTGCAAAGTGCTGTTTAGAATGTATCCACAGTATACTCTGCTGGAGGAGAATGGAAATGTACATGCACTATTGTAACTGTTTAAATGTATATATTTTAACAGTGGAAACTGGAACACAGGAGGTTAACTTCAGTCTAGCAAACTTCAGAAAAATAGCTGAAATTAAATTACTTTATAGGCTATGAAATAAAAGATAATATCTTTCAGTTTTCAATGCAGCTACAGACATAATGTCTGTACTATGGAACTTTCTGTTTTGCCTTGGAAGTGTTTTATTGTTTTATGACTTCCAGCATCTGCCAAAGATCTGAGGAAAAACATTGTCTATGTATTTTTACAGGTCGATGCTAAATGCTACCAGCTGCCATCAATGGTTGTTTTAGGCCAGGGGACTTAAAATCAGATGACAAGAAATTATGTCATTCTGCAAGCTAGCCCAGCAGGAATATTTTAGTTATTAATTTAAGAAGTCTCTTACAGAGCCACAGTATTCTGCATTCTGTCTTTAACCTGACAACAACTAGAAGATCCATTCACCACATCTGCCTTGCTCTGTAAGTAAGTTTCTAGGGTATAATAAATCTCTTAAATACAGTCAGGAATATAGCAGAGCTTAGTTTAGATATTTTTCTTTATTTATTTAAGACTGTCCTGGAAGCCACGGCAAGAGGTTCTCCTGTTCATTGCATGTCCTCCCATCGTCAGTGGCCTCCAAAAGACATGCGTGAATGGGCATGCTCGCTGAAAGGTAAGGCCGGGCTGGCAGCTCTGCACCATAAAAATCTACTGCCAATCATTAGTGGATTAACTGGGAAAAGCCAAAAAGACAAACAACAACATTTGAGACTGTCCTGCAAGGTTGTTTTAAATATTTCTTCTGATTTTGAACTCTAATGTCACTGTAAATATATATTTAGTATTGTTTGTTCTTTTATTATTTATTATTAAATATATTTAAACCTTTCATTGTGGCTGATCTTTGTAGAGCTATTTTAAGTTCTGACAGTACTTGCATATTTATTTGGTGACACTTTGGGCCACTCATAATAGCCTTCCTCTTGGTCAAACTACCATTTGCATTAATAGTAACATTACACAGTAAGATTTGACACCCTTTGTTGAGGGCCTTAAAGTAGCAGATAAAGAGCTGGCTGGTGGCGGTGTTAACTACCTTAAAGTCTGGGCAAAAGGGGGCATAGCTAGTAAACCTTTGCCAGCCTTTCTCAGGTGTGTGTGTGTGTGTGTGTGTGTGTCTGCATGTGTGTGCGTTTGTGTGTGTGTGTGTGTGTGTGTGTGTGTGTGTGTGTGTGTGTGTGTGTGTGTGTATGTGCATGTGTGCGTGTGTGTGTTTATGTCAGCTTCTTGGGCAGGGACACACAGCACTGGTTGGACAGAGAGGGTGCTGCAGGTCTTGGCTTGGCCACTCAGCTGAAATCTCATCTCTATAGCTGTGCCAGTGGGGGGGGTCTTACTGGGGATCTGGAGAAAGAGGGATAAACCAGGCCCAGACTGACTGTCATCTCTGTGTGCTCTTAAGGGAAACTGCACTTGATACAGAGAGCTGCATCTGGAAATACTGTGTATGCAACTTGTTATCCTCCCAATGACATCCCACACTGGTACCAGTGGTGAGGATTGGGGCTCCTTGATTACTGGTTCAGTGGAGGGTTGTCACAGAAGGGGCCACTCGGAAATTTGTGGCACCCCATTATTTTGCCCTCAAAACCGGTAAATACTGAGGAATTCGGTATAGCTGAGGTGTATGATTATGACTGAAAAACCTTCAGGGTTCAAAAAGTGTAAGGAGTATGGGTGCAAGATTCCTTTGTCTGGTGCTCATGATTCTTGTATCTATTGTCTGGCCCTTGCCAATTAGAAAGTTCCTTGTGAGCTATGCAAATCTTTCAGTCCAAGGGTTTTAGTCGACAGAAAAAATAAACTGATTTTGAAGTAACTTCTCCCCACTACTTTTTCAGAGTCATTGGCTAGAGCTCTTCCCACCATGGCATGCCAGAAAGAGTCAAGAAAATGACTTCCTGAACTGTCTGGATCTTCCAGAGCATCTTTGGATCCGAACAAGGAGCCAGCCCAGAAAATTTCTAAGCAGTCGGATCTGAAGACCAAATCCTCGGATCTGACTGCTTCGGATACAAGGTCTGCCTCATCAGATCCAGGTCTCTCAGACCTGATATACTTCCCTCTGACCTGTTATGCATCCTCTCTGGACCCAGTCCTCTCTCAGCTACCTTCCCCCTTCTTAGAGAGGTGCTGACACTCTAGATCTCCCTCTTTAGCTTCTTCTTCCCATTCTTCCTGGAGTCTTACAAACACATATCATATGTGGATAGAATGATGAGGAAGGTTCACTTGACACAGGTACAGATGGAAGTTCTCCAGGCTCATTCCTTTTCAGGTCATGAGACATTCATTAGTGTTACTCCACCCATCTTGGCTCCTTCTCCAATTCATCCAGTTTCAGAGCCCTTGGTTCTGAACCTTCTGGGACTATCTGGTGGTGATGGTGGTATCTTTGGATCTGATACCTTCTCTGAATGGACCAGCTTTGAATGTGTCAGTGCCAGATGAATCTCTGAGCCAAAGAGCCATTGTAGGCACTGAGCCTTCTCTGCCATTCACATTGGACAGCTCAGTTCCAACTTTTGCCTCCGGTGGGCTGCCTTCAGGTCAATGAGAGTGATGGTCCAAAAAAAGAAGTTATGTCTTACCATAACGTTCCATCTGTATTGCTGATCCTCATTCAGTCATTACGTATGGGTATCGGTTCCGACCGTGGAACCAAGCTGGCCATCTTCCAAACTTGCGCCAATTACAAACTCTCGAGCTAAAACTCTTATCCAGAATTCTCCTCTCCCTGTTACCTCAGATTGAGTTTGCAAGTCAAAAGAAGGTAGAGGCTACCTCTGGTCAAATGACCTAAAAGAGCCGGATGATGAAATCCACTAGAAGCCACAGAAGGGGGGAAGGAGGGAGGGTCGTAATGACTGAACGAGGATCAACAATACAGATGGAATGTTATGGTAAGACATAACTTCTTTATCTAATATTGTTAATCCTCGTTCATTCCTTACATATGGGACAGAGTCCCCAGTTACCTCTATTCCTGGGAGGGTCTCATGGAAGGACATTCCTGTACACCATAGAACCAAAAGATGCTCTTCCGCTGGAGACCAAATCCAATTTGTAATGATTGATGAAGGTACGAGGTGTAGCCCAGGTTGCAGCTGCACAGATATCATGTAAAAAAGCTCTGGCATGGAAGGCAGCAGAAGTTGCCACCAACCTTGTCGAATGAGCCTTGATAGTAGTCGGCAAAGGAATATTATGTTGTGTATAAATGAAGGTCACAAGGTCTTTCAACCATCTAGCCAATGTGGCCTTAGCAACAGTACATCCTAATCTAGGCCCAGAATAGGCCAAAAATAACTGGTCTGATTTACGAGAGGCCTTAGTCCTATTCAAGTACAAGCAAATTTGCCTGTGAATATCAAGGGTATGTAGGCAATACTCTCCTCTGTTTGAATGATTGGGGAAGAAAACTGGCAATTCAATGGTATGATTAATGGACATTTCAGAGATCACTTTTGGCAGAAAGGAAGGATTAATCCTCAAAGACACTCTATCTCTATGAAAAATCAAGTATGGACTCTTGATGCATAAGGCTTGAAGCTCAGAGATACATCTGGCAGAAGTAATGGTGACCAAAAACAAGGTTTTCCATGACAAATATTTGAGGTTGCATGAAGAAGCTGGTTCGAAAGGTGGCAGTGTCAGAGCTTGTAGGACTAATGACACGTCCCATAGTTGAATAGGTTCTTTAAAAGGGGGCTTCAGATGATTCACACCTTTTATGAAAGTCTTGCATAATTTGTGTGACATAAGAGAGGAGTCTTGGACACCCTCATGGAAATTAGATATTGCAGCCAAATGAACTCTAATAGTAGAGGCCGATAGACCCGATTGGAATAGATCGGCTCGATACTCTAGTACTATCGACACTGGTGCTGAAAAAGGATCTACTTGCTTTTCTTTCAGCCAACAGGTAAATCTTTTCCACTTGCTTAGATAAGTAATTCTAGTGGAGGACTTATGAGATGCAAGAAGAATGTCCCGTACTGGTAAAGAAAGATCATTCTGCCTGGCAATCAAGGGAATTGGAGGATCCAAGCTGTGAGCTTCAGGCTGTCCAAGTTGGGATGAATCAGATTCTGCGGGTGGGAGATCAAATCCAGGGTTGGATGGAGGATCCATGGTTGATCTAGCAGGTGAGGCTAAAGGAAGGGGAACCAAATCTGAAGAGGCCAATATGGTGCTATGAGGATCACCTTGCTCTTCAACCAACAGGTTTTCTTCAGAAACTGCGGAATGAGGGGAAGAGGTGGAAAAGAATAAAGAAGACCTGAGGGCCAATCGTGGACTAGAGCATCCCTGGGTGACTGTCCCAGAGGGGGAATCAGGGTGAAGTAGTTGCTGCATTTGTACTTGGTCGGGGATGCAAAGAGGTCGCAGCAAGGACGGCCGCAGCAGTGGAAGATCCCTGCCGCTATCAAGGGATTCAGGGACCACTCATGAGGTTGTAGAATGCACCTGCTGAGTCTGTCTGCTATCACATTGGAACTCCTGGGAATGTGCGTTGCTAGAAGAAAATGGTTAGCAGCCATCGCCCATTGCCATATCCTCATGGCCTCTCGACAAAGGGGGTATGATTTGGTTCCACCCTGTTTGTTGATGTACCAGACCATCACCATGTTGTCTGATTGTATCTCAATAGCCCCAAATGGCAGCAGGGGATGGAATGCTTGCAACGCCAGAAGCACCACCCTCTGCTCTAGAACATTTATATGCAGTTGGGCCTCCAATTTGGAAAGGAAAAAGAGTTTTGGAGCAAGGAAGTACCACCAGATGCCATAGACATAGCAGCAGCCACAAAAAAAGAACTTGCAGGGTTCACCTTTTCACCCCTAACAGGGAGTCTAGGGAGATGCACAGATTTGGGAAGCATGTTTACACTTCAACGATTTTCGCTTTTAGATTGCCAAGCTATTTGGCACACTTCACCAGACTACAGAGGGATTTGATTAAAGAACTCTCCAAATCTCTCTCAAGAGCAATAACTGCTGAGGCACAAACTTTTGTTGCATCACAGCTGGCTACCTTACAGTCCATTACTAAGTCATTTATGAGGCTCATTTCACATGTAGCTGAAGGTAACTCAAGGGCAGTGGGTTCAGGAATTTTCCATTAGGAGGCATGCCTGGATGCACCTATGTGATTTTTGCAGAGCCCTTCAAGTCCTCCTTTGTCAATGTTTCTTTTGACAGAAGTTCATTGTTTGGCCCCGAAGTGAAAGACACACTATCTAGGTGTGAACAAGAGGGTAAGACTCTGGGCATATGTTTTTCGACTCCTCAAAGAACCTTCTCCAGGAATCAATGAGATGGTCAGAAAATGTGGTTCAGAAAATCCCAGGATCTTTTCCATGGTCCATGTGGAGATCGTTTCCCAAAGGCAGAGGGGGGGAACTCTAATGGAAGATGCTACCCATGATAGAGGAGGCTCACAGAACCAGGGGTCCAGAGATTCCTTCTCTGACAAAACCTATCAGCACTCCTGAAAGGAGGCCTGACTGCCCACCTGTGGAGGCAGTTGGGGTTGTCTATCGCTGCACCATACAGCCTGGCTAGACATTACAGAAGATACCTGGGTGCAGAGGATTATTTCCAGAGGTTATATTATTCTCTCTCCCTTAACAATAAACAAACTCCATAACATCTCACCCAGTCAGAGGAAAGCAGCAGCACTAGAAATAAAAAAGTTGCTAGAAAAAGAGTCATTCAAGAGGTGCCCCAAACCAAAAAGAATACGGAACTTACTCAAGATTCTTTTTAGTGCCAAAGAAAACAGAGGACTGGAGACCAATTCTGGATCTCAGCAAACTGAAGAAATCAGTTCAGTATACAATGTTTTGGATGGACACAGTTCAGTCTATTTTGCCTTTCCCACACAAGGATGACTGGAAGTGCTCAATTGGTCTTCAGGATGCATACTATCACATAAAAATGATCAGACAATCCAGTCCAGGAGATACATACACTTCTGGCTAGGCCAGTCCTTAACAATTCAGAGCACTGCCCTTTGACCTCACCCCAACCCCCAGGGTGTTCACCAAATGCATGGCAGTAGTAATAGCTCACTTTGAGACTACACAGATTCCGAGTGTTTCTTTACCTGGACAACTGGCTCATTACTGCTCCAACCAGGCATCTAAGAGATTATGTACCCCAGTTGTGCTCTTACCTAGGCATTACAATCAATCTCAATAAATCTCAACTAGGGCCAACTCAAGGATTCATAGGAGCCTTGTTTGACACGGTATCAATGACAGCCTCCCATCCCCTGCCAAGAGTACAAACTATCGGATTTCAAGTCGTTTTCGGTTTTGTTGGCAAGATACCATATGAAAATTCTTCAATGAACAGTGGCAACTCAGTGGCCCATCCTATACCAACCTTTGCCCACCCAGATCAAAATAACTCAGGCATGCAAAAGGTACCTCAGGTGGTGGATTTTCTCAGAACAGATTTTACAAGGCTTGCCTTTCATACTTCCTCAGCCCAAGGTCATAATGACCATGGACTCATCCTAATTTGGGTGGGGGTCCACTTCTTGGGAACGATGGACCAAGGAACCTGGTCCCCAGAAGAGGCTAACAAGCATATCAATGTCCTAGAAATAAGAGCAGTTCTTCTAGCATTGCAGGCCTTCCAAGACTCTGTCCCTTCAGTGACTATTGTGATTCAAACAGACGATATGTCAGTAGTCTGGTAAATCAACAAACAAGGAGGAACCAGATCTTACCCCTTATGTCGAGAAACTCTGAGAGTGTGCAATGGGCAAACTCATCCAACTGATTTCTGATAGCAATGCACATTCTGGGGAAATCCAGTGTGATAGACAAAGTGAGCAGGTCCATCCTACAGTTCAGTTGCAATGTGCTGTATTAAATATACACATTTCAATCTATGCCTCCCAAATCTCATATGCACATTTTTAAGTATTTATCAGCATAATACTCCGCTGTGCCCAAATGGTCAATTTAGTCAAGTTCTTTTGCAGACATTCCCTGTCTGTAAGACATTTGATTGGTTTACCCACTTTCAAGTCATCTGCACCTCACATGAAAAAGATAAATCGGCAAGATACAACCTAAACAAGTATGGGAGTAGGATGTTATCCTTTTGGACACCCTGACTTTAACCTAAAAGTTCACATGTCCAATTGCAGAATACTCACCAGGTCTTATTTTTTTATCAAGATTACATCAGTATCTAGTTGTTCTAATTTATTGATCAGTGCTTTTTGTATGACTCTATTAAATGTTGAAGTTAAGGCTACATAAATTACATCACAGCACAATTTTTCATTAATAGCTGGTATACTGTTTTAGAACATTATGTTACACATACTTATAGATCTATTTTCATCATATGCATGCTGTTACATGGTTTCAAGTCCCAGTCCATTCAGTAGTACATGTAATAAGATGCTTGTTCTCAAAAAAAAAACTCTGGTGCTATTAATCAGAATTAAATGGAAACTCCTACATAAGTGTTTCATCTGACACCGTTGCCAAAACGCTGACCACCCTGGCTGAAAAGAACAATGTTTGAAATGGCTGTCCACGCCAACCTCTTTGTATTGACTGAATTTCTGGGTCAAACATTTACCATGTGGAAAGAAAAATGACAGCCTTCAGGTAACAGAATTGACCTGTTAGACAATATTGACCAGCATTTACATATTACATGCTGAATAAAAAAAAAGCATACTAATATAAGTCATAATATATCTCTGAAATGGTGTGGACTATAAAAAATGTTGTCGGTATTGCAGAAGAGTATTCCTAAGTACTGAAGAAACTTGATTCTTCATCATCTTAACCCAACTCATTCCATGTATTTAAAATCATATACCATATTACTAGCAAATCACGTATTAATGCTTTTCTCAGGCATCTACATTTTTTACATTTTTATAATACTCTTTTCTTCTGGAATCTTCTATGAAGGATAGAGACACCATTACAAGTTAGAATGTTATAAAAACAAACATAAAGAGAGTTTGCCTGGCACAAGAACACACTTCCTGTCCATGTCATTATAGATAATCCCTCTAGCACTTGTAAAAAAAACAATTAAGTGCAGGAGACAAGGATTACTACTTTGATCTATTATTTGCTAATTAGATTCATCTTTACCTGATCCTTTTACTACCGTTAAACATTGTCCAGTATGAGCACAGATGTTGAACAGCTTGATATGGGCCATAACAGTAAATGCTCCAAAATTGACAACCTAGTTCAGCTCCTACAACATTATGGGTAGAATGACTAGTAAGTACCATTGAAAGAAATATGGACATGGTGGCATTTTTTTTCACAGCTGCTGAACTTTAAGAAATAGGCAAAGTAACACTAAAATTTTATTAATATTCCTAGTGCTGTTTTAGCTATTGATTAAATCTTTGTACTAAATAAATCTTGTATCTTATTAGTATCTGAAGTGCCAATGAATCTCTAACTATATTAGACATTAAAGCATTTATTTTGTCAAGAGCTAAACCATACACTTTGGTTCAAGGACAGGAATACTTCTGATATTTCTGGGACAAGCAGTTCTATATTTAGATTTAAGCGTACAGTTTTTCAGATGGCTGGTCATTATACAGTTGCTATAGTTGATGGTTGTTCCACACTGTTTAAAACTTTAGTCATAATTTGATAACATAGGTTCTTAGGTTCATATGTAAGTACTAGGCTAGCTGCCCTTGGGGGTTATTTTGAGCCTAGCCAGTTTCCCTTTTTGGGCTCAAATTAACCAATCCAACTTGTTTAGGGATTGGCCTTACCCATTCCGTGGTAGATAATTATATATTACTCCTAATGAAAATAATTTTGATCATACAATGGATAATTAGAGGGAATACATGCATGGGATAAAGCATTTAGGAGCTGTCTTTCCTAAAGTTTGTTGATGACCCTTTCTTCTTTCTGTTGCATAAGTCATTGAGTTAAAAGTTTTTGTGCTCTGGAGTTATTATCAAAAAACAGTTGCTCATTTCCAGTTGCAACTATTCATCATTACTTTACAGCAATCTTTCTAAACTCATGCATATTATCCAGATAGACCCTCATTTTCTCTTTAGCACTCTGTAATTGTGCCTGTTCTTGTTCTGTGAGATTCCCCTTATCCTGTAATACTTTAACCTTTGGCAGCTCTTCTAAATAATTCCTATTACTTCATAACCATATCTTTTTTTTCCTTTTATTTCTACCCTGTTTTTAAACTCTATTATCATTTTATCCCACTCACTAGCCATAATTTCTAAAAAAAATTCTATCTTCCCCAATAATTCTTGAATAGTTTCTACTACCCATTTTGTAAATTCCTCTCTTTTTAACAGGTAAGTGAGGTGAGAAAGTGACAGTACCTGATTTTTATTTCATTACACCACATATTTATCGTAGTTTTTATTGGTTCATGATCTGAAATAGTTATTGTATGTGTGTGTCAAAACTTTCAATTAAATACACATGCTCCAGTGAAATATAATTTCTATGTAGTCTAGCCCAATTATTGTATCTTGGGGAATAGTATTAAAATTCTCTCTGAGTTCTTACTACTGAATTCACATCTTCCATACCAAATATTTTTTATAAATTTCTTCAGAAACCTACCCTCTTTTGTCATGTTTTCTTTCTAGGTCACCCCCCTCCAGATACATCCTCACTGTTGCAAATCAAGTGTCATTCCCCACCTATAAGTAATATTCTGTCCCAAAACTGATTATTTTCCCCCAAAATTTTATAGTCCATTAGTGCAATATAAATACATGCCAATGTAATCCTCCAACCTTGCCAGTAACCCTTACTACAACTAATCTAAGATTATTATATTTTTCCCTCTTCTATCGCTATTGGAGCTCCTCCAGCAATTAATAAAATTACCCCTCTTTTCCTTTGTCCCTGATATTCTGCTAAATAACTATCCTGAAATCCTTTCTTTATCAAATTCACATGCTCATTCCTTTCCAAAGGCATCTCCTGTAGCATTACTATTTACGCTTCACAGTTCTTAACATAATTCAATATTTATGCCTTTTTGTCTGCACCCATAAGACCATTTATGTAGCAAAATGATATGGATAGATTGTTATTATGATAAGAAGTCACTGTTCCTACCTATAATACGTGACAGTTTTTTTTGAATGTGTATTCCCATCTTTTGTGTTGCATACACTGGTGTTTGGCATCTTGATCTTTTATACAGTTGTTTCTAGTCATCTCCATTTGAACCTATGTCACATTTTCAAGACTTTTTGTTTTAATGAAAACCTTCTAATCAAAAACTAAATACATTTTCAGAAAACTCGCCATAACCTATTAACTTGGAACAAACACACAAAAACTATGTTCATCTTCAAAAAAATAAAGTTTATTCATACAGATAGGAAAAATTACCCTAAATCAACTGCTGCATCCATAAGCATTACCTTCTAAAATTGATGTTAATCATGCTAAAGTGCATATTACAGCCTGTGCTTCCACTTACACTGATGGCTGTCTGTTCTTTTATTTTTCTCTATTCTCCTCTCAGATGTGAAAAAGGTTTATATGCTTTTAGAGAATGATAACTTCTATCCTTAACAAAAAGTAAAGAGAGGAGTACAGGGACATTATTTCCTGGAGAATGCTGATCACCAGAAAGCCTAATAACTGCTTTATAGGTGACAACTTAGAATCTGTGCTTATATTCTGATCCTGGTAAGAGAAGGAGCAGAGTGCGCTGATTCCTGACTGTTTCTGGTTGGATTGTGAGTGCCTGTGCTTAACATACCTGATTAGTCTGGTTGCTATTCGAGGCCTCTATATGAAAAGGGCTACAAGCCTACAGACCCTTTGCATCATCTGGGACAGGACTGCAGATCACCAAACAGGCTGTGGCCTGCTTATCTTCTTGGGATTGGTGCAAACATTTTGCTTCTGGTGAGAGAAGAAGCAAAGAAGGATTCTATCCCAACAGTGTGAAGCTGTGGTGAGACCAGCATTAGTAATAGCTAGGCAGTAGCCATTCATGAGACTCCCCTCTTTTCATCATTCTTGACAAGCTAATTCTTTGTTTTCAGAAAGTACTGCTTGATTTGTTTCTAACTTCAGAACATCTGCCAAAATACTTCATCCTTAAATTTTCAGGGTCTACGTATTAGTTTCCCCTCAAGTGTTTGGCACTGCTCTGTACAGACTCAGACACCTTGAGTGACATTTTTTCCTGTAAAAGCACAATTAAAATTTCTCCAATACCTAGCTGCACACAGGACAACTGGTTTGCAGTGACAAGGACTGTCCACATAGTTGCAAACTGGATACTCCTGACAGTGATTGATATTTTCACTCCAACTGTCTAAGCAATAAAAAAAGGGTCTGTTGCTATGGATATGACCTTTCTTACTGTCTTCGTTACTGGCTTGGTGGATATGGGCATCCTGAGACAATGTAGAAATTGCCTCATGTTTACTGACAACCAGTTAATTCTTAAACTAACTGATATGGTATGTGAGAGATGTATTAACATGTCACTGGAGGCAAAATTCTCACATAAAAGTACTCCTAATGTCAATAAGGTTGTCAGTAGTACACTCGCTGCACCCATCACACACAATTCATAGCAGACATATATACCCACATATGCTGAGGCACATACATGTAACCTTCCTACACCACAAAGATGTCCTAGATGAAGTACACATAACAAATGCCCTCAGCAGCCTCAAATGCACTCTTTCAAAACAACACCCACATCAACACATAGAGCTACATCTCATGGAGCCTCTACCTCTAAGCCCATAAGGCAAGTCACCACATAGTCCAATATTCTAATCATTAGAGACTCCATCGTGAGACACACTGATGTCCCTCTCACCAGGCTGTGTAAGGAGAAAGTTACAGTCAGTTGCTTATCAGGGGCTAGGATCTGCCATATTATGCATGCACTCAACTCACTGGACCACAATTACCAATATGACTCAGTCATAGTCCATGTGGGAGTAAATGACCTGTGACATACCTCCCTAGACTATACAAGGAGAGACATCATGGAGCTCTTGGAATATGTGTCTTAGGCTGCTATGAGCCTAGCATTGAGCAGCATTTTACCCATGCCACAATACGAACAAAAGATGATTGACTTTAATAATTGGCTTAGTTGCTGTTGTCATTCTAAGGGGGTGCAATATATGTCAGCATAGAAGAAGATGGTCTACAGACCATGATGCTTTCCCAGGGATGGTCTATACCTCTCCCCTCTAGGCTTTCGAATATTAGCTAAAACATTGTCTTCCCCCATAGTGCTTTTCTTAAGCAATGCCAAACTGAAAGCACTTCCGACATAGCAAATCAAAACCAAGAAAATCTAAAGGTATTACTGCTCAATGCTAGGAATCTAAACAAAAAACTTCACTCCCTAGAAGCTCTCTTTACCCTAGAGAATGCTGATGTCTGTGTGGTCACTTTGACATGGATTAAAGCCACAGAGAGCACACCAACAGTGCAAGGTTATAATGCCTTCTACTCATTTAGGCCAGCTACTTCACAGACAGGGACTAAAGGTGGAGGTGTCTCTATTTATATCAAAAATAAATATACTTCAAGGCTGGTCAAACAGGACAATGCACTTGAGCTGCTCCATGTTCAAATCACCATAGGTAAAATCCAATACCACTTCCTTGCAAGCTATAGGTCCCCCTCTATGAACCAGGAAACCCATACCATGTATTTAAACTTATTAGAAACACTAACCATCCAACCCAATACCATATTCATCGGTGACTTTAATTACCCCACTATTAACTGGGAAGCCTATACGACACAAAGACACAGAGATTCCTGGATTTTGTAAATAAAAACTCCCCAAACCAGATGGTCAATACACCAACCAAGGGTGCAACGATACTGGACCTGGTCCTCACTAATATGGGAGACTGCTGCACACCTCCTACTGCAATGCCTTCCCTGGTCAGGTAAGACCACAAAATGGTCTCCTTTGAAGTAAAAATAAAACCTGGACCCCTAGCTAAACCTGGAATATTCAGGAACTATTCTAAGGCTAACTTCCTGCTACTAAGTGAGAACCTGGCAAAATTTCAAGCTTCCATAAACCCTGAGAACACTTCTGCCTATGCAGAACTGTTCACAGAAACCCTGTACAAGTATGTTAATAGCTGCAGAGAGGCAGCTGTACCCACCAGGAAGAAGCACAGAACTAACTAAAAAAACAAACCACCCTGGTGGAATCGCAAAATCAATCAGCTGTATAACAGGAGGAAGAAAATCATGGCAAATATTAGGAGGTGCAGTACCCAGCAGGATAAAAGCACTCTCATCAAACTAAACATTAACAACTCAGAGGACAAATAAAGTCTAACAAAGCCAAATTTGAGGTAAGTTTGGCCTCCCCGGCCAAGGACAACCACAAAGCATTCTTTAGTTGTGTCCGCAACCTCAAAGGTAATACGCAATTGTATGCAGAGCTCATTGTAAATGAAGCCACCTATACTGAGCCAGAAGATATAGCAAACCTCCTGGCTGATAAACTGAGCTCCAACTTTACTCCCACCTCAACCTTCCCTCAGGAAATATCATCATATAACTCCCCCTACTATTACTAGGGAACAAGTCCTTAGTGCTCTTTCTAAGACCATGAACACTACATCAATGGGCCTAGACAATATCCCAGGATGCTTTCTAAATAGAATGAAACATGCTCTATCAGGGCCTCTGGAATTACTATTTAACTGTAGCCTCCAAACCGGCTTCATGTCTCATGAATGAAGAAAGGCAACAGTCATCCCTCTGCACAAAGGTGAGCCATCTACAGTCCCTGGATACTACAGACCCATAAGTCTCATTAGTCTTATATGTAAAGCCATGGAAAGAATTATCATGGAGATGATCAGTAGAGATATAGTAAACCTCCAAATACTGGACCCAACCCAGTTTGGTTTTGTCAAGGGCAGATCATGCCTATTCAAATTGATGGATATCTTTGAGAAGGATGAGGGCAAAATCATTCACACTGCCTACCTTGAACTGGCCAAGGCACCTGACACAATACCCCACTCGAGCATTGTTGACAAACCTGTTTGTCACCCGATGGATAGCCAATGGCTCACAGACAGGACCCAGGAAGTTAGAATTGGGGCCAATCACAAGTGGGGTCTCTCAGGGATCAGTCCTTGGACCAATCTTTTTTTGGCATTTACTTCTCAGAAGTCAAGGCCAATGTCAGTGGTCTCCGGCTGACTAAATGTGCACATGATTGCAAACTAGGAGCTGTCATTGAATTTCACAGTGACACAAATGTTCTCCAGGAGGGGCTGACACAAACATCTGGTGTCAGAGCCATGGTCTAAAACTAAATGCCAAGAAATGCATAAAAGTATCCTTTTGGAATTTATCCATGCCTGGTAGCTATCATATTGACAACACACCCCTTAGAGTTGAACCAGTCGTTAGAGACATAGGGACACACACATAGTAATCTAGCCTTTAATCATCATGTGTCTACAGTGGTGAGGAAATCATTCTATGTTGCACAACTTACAAACAAAGGTATGGAATCTCAGTCCAAGGAAGTCATTGTTCCACTGTATTCGACATTCATCAGACCTATCATTGAGTACAATCCCCCTTTGGTATGTACCTAACCATGCATATCCAACAACTGGAACATCCACAGATGTCCCTCGCTAAAAAAATACAGATCATAAGTAATATGTCCTATGCAGACCCCCTCAAGACCATATCCCTATATTCTGTCCCTTACATGCTTTTGAGGGGAGATATATGCTTGACATACAGGGCATTGTCAGACCCCACTCTGATGGACCTCCTGCATATCCACAAAACAAACAGCACCAGAATTACCCATTCTAAAGACTTAAACCTTGCATGTGAATATAAATAGGACCTGCTGGAGTGATACGTATATATCCCAGAGACTACCCCATCTATGGAACGGGCTCCCCATCCATGTGAAGCAGAGTTCCTCCCTACCCAATTCAAGTGCAACTTGGACAATTGGATAGGAAACTGGAAATTCATCCCTTGTTTGGCACCTATGTCTCTAATGGACACAGGTAACATGTAAATGATTCATCAACCAGGCCCATGCTTACACTTATAAAGAGTATCAGAACTTGTCAGAGATTTGGGATGTATGGCTAGGTTTAAAAAGCTCCTTGTGGTTGTTAGCCTAGTAAACACCTATGACCCTATGAAGTGCAGTGACTATCTTTAAATAACACTAAACCATATGGTTTACCATGAAATGATCGACAGTAACATGCTCGACAGCCACCTCCTCGACCATTGTAGGAGCGACTGTCGGAATGTCAACGTTCATTTGTACGTCAGTTTAAAAGGACTTACACAGGCAGGGACTTTCAGCATATATTTCAATGGGAGATTTCCACCTTAAGGTCGACAGAATTTGTCAACATTGCTGCGTCGATCATACAACCTACTTCATATTCAAGAGTCGACTTTATTTGTCACGGAAATCACCGTTCGTGGATGTGATTTTCATCGTTTTGTTAGTAAACCAAACCATGCACTATTCTATTAAATACATTGAAGTAGTAAGGCTGCCATGGTAGCTGCTATCTCTTATTTACTTCCAGTAATGTCAAACTTTATTTTTCACTATGCTGCTTGCCCTTGTACCTTTAAACTTTGCACTTCCTCGGCAAACAATGCTCAGAACTCTCAAGATTTATTGCATGCAGTTACAGACAGTTCACTTCAATGGCAAATTAGCATTGAGAAAAAAGCTAACAACTCTGCAGATGCATAAATACGTCTTTGTCAATTTAATTTAGAGTAGAACAGAATGTTTGCAGAACATAGTGCTTTAACAGTTTACAAGGAAACTCCTCTGTTGTAATTATTCTGGCAGGCAAGGTGGAGAGAGTAGCAATCTTGGTCTGTGAAGCATATGACTGAATGACCATCTCACAATTGCTTAACCCAATATTTTATGGTAAACTTCCTTGTGACACAATATATGGTTTTAAACAAAAAAATGATAAATAGTTGCAACAGGCCTGTGAGCAAGGTAGTATCTCTTTCTTTCCTTTTTTTTGATATGTAAACTAATGGTTAAAGATTCCTGCTGATAGACATTTTTATTCTGCCTAAGAAACATAAATATGTTAATAATCCCCCAGTTTGCTTGATTTTTGGACCACAGTTTTTTCATTGAATCTGTTTCAAAATGTTTTTTTTTTTTTAACAAGAAACATTTTTATTCAGTTATCACATATGACATAGACAATCATACATTTATATAAATGAAAACAAACCATAGTAACATAATTTTAGTTGCAAACATTATACTTCACATACTTGTAGTTGCAAACATTATGCATCACTTATAATCTATCCAGTCATAGTCAGTCAAGCATTACATAGCTCATTCAAATCCTGCCTTCTTTTAAACCTCATTCCTCCTCTGCATGCATTGTTCTCATAATTCTCATTTTCATATGTAATTTACTCCTACCCTTTCTAAAGATCCCAATTCCAGTTGTTTTATCTCTGTTAATATATTCACTACTTCTAGTAAAGTTGGTTTAGACTTTGATTTCCATTTTTGAGTACTTGCTTTTTAGCAGCCACCATAATTAGATATCTATGCAATTCCGATTCTGTATCACAACTCAAAAAATAATAATTTCCTTGGATACACCTATTTGCTCACCCAGTATCTCTGACAGAGCAGTCTGCAGGGAATCTTTAAAGTCTGCTAACTCATTACATTCCCAGAAAATATGTTCCAAGTTACCTCTTCCCATCACACCTCCACATTTCCTGTCTACCTGAGGAAAAATTATTTCGAGTCTGCTAGGGGGGATTAAAATACCTATGTAAATGCTTCCAAGCAAAGATTCTAAATCTTCTAGACTTTGTTGCATATTTGGGAGACATACATATTTCTCCCCATTGTTTCTTTGTGAATTGCTTATGCAATTCCTCTTCTCAATCCTTTCTAACCTTCTCTAATTGATTCTTATAGTTATCATGCAATATTTTGTATGCTCTACCAATTATTCCTTTTTAACAGCAGCTTCTGTTCTAGATTCTACTAAAAACTCTAACAGTGCTGGTGTTTCACTTAGGGTCCCCCTTTTTCTTTCCCTTTGCCTATTCTCTGATATCAATCCTTGATTAGACCGCTCCTATCTCCACAGTTAAGTATCATTATAAGATACATAGCACTTGAATTATTCAGCTGAAATTTGAGATGCAGGTGTATCTTGATCATTAGTTCTTTATACAAAAGCATACCTTATGTGGTATGACTAGAAGCAAAGCAATATTGTCTATGTGAATTTTATTTAAGTGCTCTTTCAGTATTTTTTTGGGTTAATCTAACCAAATGGTAAAATCAAAAATATTTTTATTACAAGAATGCCTCCATTTTTCAAATACAGTGGACTGCTGTGGAAGCATCTTATGTTCCCATGTCTCCAAACCTTGTTTATGGTTTATATAAAATACATGCATGTTTTCTCACAGCCCACATTTGAGCTTCTTCAGTAAGTGTCATTGTTTGAACAACCTCTGGATAATTTGGACTTCCATCTAGCTTGATTTATTAACTTTTATGGACGATTTGAACAGCAACCACATTGGCATACAGCTCACTTTTAACACTTTAAGGCTGAATTCTTTACTATTGGTATATATATTTTTTATTGAGGGGTGGAGTAATGAAAATCTTGGATGGCTCTGTAGTGGCATCTCTTTATCATAAGCCTTATTCTCAAAATTCTTTTCATAGGTTCATAGGTAGGTACTAGGCTATTGGCCCTAGGGCCTATATAAGCCTAGCCAAAGGTACCCTGGCTTTTGCCACCCAAGAAAATTATTTTCCTGTGCCACTGTCGAGCAGAGCCACAGAAGTGATCCCCGGGGTGAATTTCCTATCTCCCATCCAATCATCAAGATTTTTCTTGAACAGTGCTAATGAAGAGCTTTGTTTGATATAGATAGGTAGTTTGTTCCAGAGTATGGGAAGTCTCTGGGACAGGAATATATCCCTTCAGCATGTTCTGTTTATTGTGGTGACGAGGTTTAGGTCCCTAGAGCGTGTAGCTCATAGGGATTGGGATTTCTTTAAGTGGAGCATGTCTAAAAGCTCTGGGTTTGACATACCTTTGTGTGTTAGGCAGAGATCACCTCTGAGTAGGCGATATGCAACGGAGTAAAGCTTCAGTTTTTTGAGACGGTCTGCATAGGACATCTCTTTGAGGCCAGTAATCCTCTTTGTGAGGTATTTCTGTGGCCTTTCCAGTTGTTGTAGATGTCTTGTGAGGTACATACCAAAAGGGGCATTGTACTCTATAATGGTTCTAATGAGTGACGAGTAGAGGGGAACAATGACCTCTTTTAACCTTTTGTGATGAGGTGTGCCACATAGAAGGATTTCCTGACTATTGTGGCCATGTGATTATCAAAGGAGAGACTACTGTCCACCTGTGTCCCAAGGTCTCTTATCACACTTTCAGTGTTAAGTAGACTACCACCTATGTGGTAGTTCATGGGTACTGAGTTTTTACCAAAAGGAATGACAATGCACTTTTTGGCATTGAGCTTGAGGCCATGGCTTTGACACCAGGCATCTGTCTCAGCAAGGCCCTTTTGTAGGATGTCCACATCTTTTGGAGTTTTGATTATGGATCCTAGTTTGCAGTCATCTGTGAACTTCATTAGCCAAAGACCTTCTGTGTTGACCTGCACTTCAGAGAAGTAGATACCAAACAGGAGAGGACCCAGGACTGAACCCTGTGATACTCCACTTGTCACTGGTCTGAAGCTGGATTTGGAGTCTCCTACTTTCACAGTGTGGGTTCTGTCAGTGAGCCAGTTGGCAACCCATCTTGTGACATAGGGATTTATACCTAGTTTAGTGAGTTTATCTATAATTCCAGAGTGGGGCATGGTGTCAAAAGCCTTGGCGAGATCTAGATAGGCTGTGTGAACCATCTTACCCTCATCTACAGCTTTGGTAACTGCTTCAAAGAAGTCTATCAGATTTGGGAGACATGATCTGCCTTTTACAAACCCGAACTGGGTGGGGTCCTGAGTTTGGAGATTACCAATGTCATTGTTTATAAGTTCCATGATGATACGCTCCATAGCCTTGCAGACCAGGCTCGTTAGGCTAATGGGGCGGTAGTTTCCAGGGTCTGTGGTGGCTCCCCCTTTGTGGAGTGGGATAACTGTTGCTGTGCACCATTCAGTGGGCACATAGCCTGAGGTGAGGCTATGCTTGAACATGGTACTTAGATGGGGTGCCAGTTCGTTCTGTAGTTCATGTAGAACACAGCCTGGGATCTCGTCAGGTCCCATGGATGCTGTGTTCTTGGCTTTGGATAGTGTGTTTTTTACCTGTGCAGCCATGATTACAGGAACTTTGCATTCTTCTGGTATAGAGATGGGCCCTTTAGGGGATGACAGAGGGGTAAAGTTAGCACTGAACCTATCTGCCAGGATGTTGGCAATATCTGTTGGTTCTGTATATTTAGTGCCATTGTGCTGTAACTCAGAGCAGATCTGAGTGTTGCCATTGAGATTCTTGACATAGCTATAGAATGCTTTGTGGTTGTCTTTAGAGTCAGTGGCGATTTTGTTTTCATAACTAGCTTTGGAGGATTTCACCAAGCTTTCAGCTGCCATCCACAAAATACTATACTCAAAGCATAACAGTACTAAATAAAAATGTTTGAATACTAGACATATTTGTACTTCCTCTAATGGCTAAGAGTGATCTGTTAATTGCTTGGTGCATTGTTTTAAATATTGGGATATAACAACATTTCAGCAGTGATGGTGAAGAATCGGGTTTCTTTTTTTCTGTAATACAAACAACATTCTACTGAGAGTCCCTCTCAGATCTGAAAATTATTATGACCTATTCTAGCATTTTTTTCGATTCAACAGATAATACACTGGCCTGTATCATCTAGTATTTAAGACCACACAGGACGCACACTCAGTCCAATGTTCCAATATTTCTTGTATCTCCTCCTTCAGAGTCTGTCTGACTCTCTCAGGCACCCTGTTAGGGGCCAGCTTGATAGGCCTTTGGGGTCCTGTATCCACATGGTGCTACACCAGGTCATTGCACCCAGTGAACATGGCCCCAAACTCCTGTAACACAGCTCGGATTTCACAAACTTGGGTAGGGGATATCTGCTGCCCCATTGCTACCCCTTCCATGGAGGTGTCAGCCTGAGCCTCTCTGAGGAGATGAGTCCCCAGATCCCCTTAGACTCCTCTTGCCATCACAGCAAATACTCAGCACTGGGGCCTCCCTATCATAGGTTCATAGGTGTGTACTAGGCTAATGGCCCTGGAGCCTTTACAAGTCTACCCCAAAAACATTTCCCAGGCACTGTCCCACCCAATGTTAGATCATAGTGCCCCTATCCAGTAGGGAAACTGGAGTGATCCCTGGGGTGAACTTTCTGTTATTCATCCACTCATCAAGATTTCTGTTGAAGAGTGCCAGCAAGCTGCTCTTCTTGACATGCATAGGACGCTTATTGCAAAGTATGGGCAGTCTTTGGGAGATGAGCCTGACCCTCCAGCATGTTCTGTTAATTGTGATCATGAGGTTGTGATCTCTGGAGCATGTGGAACGATTGGGATTTCTTTGCGTGTAGCATTTCAAGTAGGGCTGGGTCAGACATGGCTTTGTAAGTCAAGCAGAGATCACCTCTAAGTAGATGATGAGACTGAGAACAGCTGAAGTTTCTTGAGTCTGTCCATATAGGACATGTGTTTAAGGCCTAGGATCCTTTTTGTGAGGTACTTTTGTGGCTTCTCCAGCAGTTGTAGGTGTCTTGTCAGGTACATGCCAAATGGGGCATTATATTTGATGATTGGTCTAATGAAGGATGAGTAGAGAGGGATGATGACCTCTTTCTTCCTGGATGCAAAACTTTTGCTTATAAAATGTGCCATGTAGAAGGACTTTCTGACCACAGTAGCAATGTGGTGGTCGAAGGTGAGGTGGCTGTCGATCTGGGTGCCCAGATCTCTTATGGCCCCTTTAGTGTTCAGTGTGCTCCCATCAATGTGGTAATTCATTAGAACTGAGTTTTTTCCAAAGGGGATGATAACACATTTTTTGGCGTTAAGCTTCAGGCCATGGTTATGATACCAGTCATTGGTCTCAGAGAAGCCCTTTGTAGGATGTCTGCATCACTTGGGGAGATGATAATGACTCCTAGCTTGCAGTCATCAGTGAACTTGGTCAGCCAGAGACCTTCTGTGCTGGCCTGGACTTCTGAGAAGTAGATGCCAAACTGGAGAGGGCCCAGGACCGAGCCCTGTAGGACTCCACTCATGACTGGTCAACAGTCTGACTTGGAATCCACACTATTCACTCTGTGGGTCCTGTCTGTGAGCCAATTTGCAACCCACCTAGTGATGTAAGGATTGATGCCTAGTTTGGTGAGTTTATCAATTATACCTGAGTGGGGAATGTATCAAAGGCTGTGGCCAGGTATAGGTAGGATGTATGCACTGCCTTACCCTCATCCAGCCTTGGTGACTGCCTCGAAGAAGTCAGCCAGGTTCAGCAGGTAGGATCTCCCCTTAACAAAGCCAAACTGTGTGGGGTCAAAAGTTTGGAGATTGCCTATATCTTTGTTATGTAGGTCCATGATGATGTGCTCCATAGCTTTGCATACCAGACTCATCAAGCTAATGGAGCGATATTTCCCAGGGTCTGTAGTTGCTCCCCCTTTATGGATCAGGATGACTATAGCAGTGCACCATTCATAAGGGTCATAGCCTGAGGTAGGGCTGCGATTGAACAAGGCACACAGATGTGGTGCCAGTTCATTTTGTAGCTCATGTAGGATGCTGCCAGGGATATTATCAGGTCCCATGGATGCTGTATTCTTGGCTTTGGACAATGCAGCTTTTACCTCTGCCAGAGAAATGGTGGGCACCAAGCTTTCTTCTGGTATTGTGATAGGGCTCTTGGGGGGGGGGTAAAATTGGCACTGAATCTGTCGGTGAGTATGTTGGCTATATCTATTGGCTCAGTATAAGAGGTGCCATGTGCTATAACACAGAACAAGTCTGAGTATTGCCTTGGAGGTTTCTGATATAGCTATAGAAGGCTTTGTGGTTGTTTTTGGTGTCAGCGGCAATACTGCCTTCATAGCTGGCTTTAGAGGATTTGATAAGGGATCTCAGCTTTTTGTTGAGACTGATAAGGAAGGCTTTCCAGTCTTGTGACTTCATTATTTTCTGCAACAGTATCTTCTTTCTGTTGTAGAGTTTACTGATGGCTGGGGACCACCAGATTGGCTTCCTTTTTTTGGAGGACAGTGTCTTAGCTCTATTTGGTATGGCAAGGTCCATGCATTTGTGCATGTGCTCGTACAGTGCATTGGTGTATGATTCGGCAGTCATACAGCTATTTTCTATTGGCATGGGTGCTACGAATTTAGCCACCTCTGTTTTTAGGAACCCAAAGTTGGCTTTAGAGAAGTTTTTCAGGGAGGTCACCTTAGCAGGGGTTGTAGGTGAGATGGAGATTTCCATGGTCATCAGTTTGTGGTTGGATTTAACCAGGGAGGAATTGACTATAGGTGTGCAGCAATGGTCTCCCATGTTGGTGATAACCAGGTCAAGGATGTTGCTTCCTCTAGTGGGGGTGAGAATGAGCTGGTCTAGGGTAGTGGAATTGATAAATTCCAGAAAGCGTTGGGCCTGTACATTGGTGCTTGAATAGTTTTCCCAGTTGATAGAAAGGTAGTTGAAGTTACCCAGTATGAGAGTATTGGGTTGGACCTTGATAGATTCCAGGGTGCTAAGGTTTCATCATGTTAGCATGGTACAATCTGTGCCCATGCCATGTGCCTAGCAGTTCTACCATGTAGTTAATATCACTGACCTTCCTTGCCACTTTGAAGGGTCCCTCCCAAGCTGCCTGCAGCTTATTGTGTCTGACAGGAATGAAAACCATAACCTTCTGGCCCACAGCATACTTGCTGGCTCAAGCATTCCTATCATACCACACCTTTTTCTGCTGTTGGGCTCCTCCCCAGCTCTTCTGGGCCAGGTCATGAGCTCCCTAAGTCTTGTCCTGAGGTTTAGGACATATGCCACAACAGACTCCTTGTGGTATACACTCTCATCCTCCCACTTATCACAAATCAGATCTAAAGGTCCCCTCACCCTATGTCCATACAGCAAACTCAAAGGGTGAAAAACCTGTGGATTCCTGGGGTACCTCTCTGTAAGCAAACAGAAGATGGGACAATTCCCAAGAAGGGAAGACATCCCTGATCAGTATCAGCAGGAAACTACGATCCCTCATAAAATCATCCAAGGCACGCTTCGAAAGAAAAATTGCCAAGGACTCCAAAGATAACCACAATGTATTCTTTAGCTATGTCAAGAATCTAAGTGGCAATGTTCAGATCTGCTCGGAGTTAGGGCAGAATAGCACAAAATACACTGAACCCACCAATATCGCCAACATCCTGACAGACAGGTTCAGTGCAAACTTCTCCCCCCCTCTCACCCCCAAAAGGGCCCATAACCATGCCAGAAGAATATAGAGCCCCTGAAATCACAGACACTCAGGTTAAAACAGCCCTCTCCAAAGCCAAAAACACAGCATCAATGGGACCGGACGGTGTCCCAGGCTGTGTCCTACATGAGCTCAAAGACGAACTAACCCCTCACCTAAACACAGTGTTAAAACTCAGCCTCTCCACAGGCTATGTACCCATAGAGTGGCGCACAGCAACAGTTATTCTGCTCCACAAAGGTGGAGCCACAACAGACCCCAGAAACTATTGCCCTATAAGCCTGACTAGCTTGGTCTGCAAGGCTATGGAACACATCATCATGGAACTCATTAACAGAGACATTGGGAACCTCCAAACACTGGACCCTACCCAGTTTAGATTTGTTAAGGACAGATCATGCCTTCTAAACCTGGTGGACTTCTTTGAGACAGTTACCAAGACTATAGATGAGGGAAAGGTGGTACACACAGCCTACCTAGACCTCACAAAGGCCTTCAACACCATTCCCCATTCTGGTATTATAGACAAGCTCACCGGCCTGAACATAAACCCCTACATCACAAGATGGGTTGCCAACTAGCTCATGGACAGAACCCACATGGTGAGAGTTGCGGGAGCTAGGTCCAACTCTAAACCAGTTACAAGTGGCGTTCCCCAGGGCTCAGTCCTAGGACCCCTCCTGTTCAGCATATACTTCTCAGAGGTACAGGCAAGCACAGGAGGACTATGGCTGACCAAGTTCTCAGACGATTGCAAACTAGGAGCTATAATTGACTCTCTGGCTGACACAGACATCCTCCAAAGGGGTCTCACTGAAACAGATAACTGGGGTCAAAATCATGGCCTCCAGCTAAATGCCAAAAAGTGCATAGTCATCCTCTTTGGAAAAAATAAAGTACCCACAAACTACCACATAGGTGGTAGTCCCCTAAATACGGAAAACATAATAAGGGATCTGGGGACCCAAGTAGATAGTAATCTCTCCTTTGATAATCACATTGCCAAAGTGGTTAGAAAATCCTTCTCTGTGGCCCACTTAATCACAAAAGGGTTCGCATCCAGATCAAAAGAGGTCATTGTGCCCCTCTACTTATCACTCATCAGACCAGTCATAGAGTACAACGCCCCATTTGGGATGTACCTTACAAGACATCTGCAACAGCTGGAAAGACCACAGAAGTACCTCACCAAGAGGATCACTGGGCTCAAACAGATGCCCTATGGAGCTCGACTGAAGATACTCCAGCTGTACTCGGTTGCATACTGCCTACTCAGAGGTGATCTCTGCCTGGCATACAAGGCCATGTCCAACCCAGAATTGGTGGACATGCTCCACCTAAAGAAAACCTTATCCCCTCGAGCCACATGCTCTAGGTATCTAAACCTCACCACAACAATAAATAGGACATGCTGGAGGGATAGATTCCTGTCCCAGAGACTTCCCATGCTTTGGAACAAGATTCCAATCTACATTAGGCAGAGCTCCTCACTAACACTCTTCAAGAGAAGCCTTGACGAGTGAATGGGAAACAGAAAGTTTACCACGGGGATCACTTCAGTGGCTCTGCTGGACAGAGGCACAGGGAACTAATCTAAGGGGGCGGCGAAAGCCAACACATTCTGGCTAGGCTTATAAATGCCTTTGGGCAGATAGCCTAGTACCTACCTATGAACCTATAAACATATTTGTCCCACTCTCTTTCTTAAACTGGTCTGCAAATGCCTGTAGCATGGTGTTTAGTGTAGAATTTAACCTCTCCACAAGACCATAAGTCTGGGGATGGTAGGGGTTGGTCTTTAGGTGCTTCGCCCAACAGTGCTTCCACGGACAAGCCAGCAGGTCTGACATGAAATTGGCACCTCTGTTAATAAGAAGTTATGTCTTACCATAACATTCCATGTGAATTGTTCATCTCGCCTTTGTTCTTACACATGGGTTCGGAGCCGATCCTCGCGCCAAGCCGCATCACCAGCTCCGCATCTTCGAGAAAGCTCGAGGCACAGTAATATCCCATGATCCTCAGGTGCTAACCCTCAGATCTAGTTTGCTGTACCAGAAGAATCCCTTTTAGAACTGTGTCTAGAACACTTATAAACAGATACTACACAGTGTCTGGAACCCTACTGCCAAGTAGAGGAGAAAAGATGCCATTACTAATGTACAATAACATGCTAACCATATCTAGAAAAGGCTGAAAAGGAATTTAGTTGAAAACCGTTCTCCCAGACCGCAGGACGGGGGATGGAGGGTGGGAATGTAAGAACAAAGGCGAGATTAACAATTCACATGGAACGTTATTGTAAGACATAACTTCTTAATGTGAAATTGTTAAATCTCGCCGTTTGTTCTTACACATGGGTAGCGTCCCTAGCTCCTTTTTCCCGGGTGGCTCAAGGGAGAACATTCCTGAGTACAGTGGAACCAAACGTTGCCCTGTCCCTGGAGCTTTTGTCTAGCTTATAGTGGGCGATAAAAGTATGTGGTTTTGCCCAAGTTGCTGCTGCACAAATGGTATTTAAAGGCAAATGAGCGGTATGGGCTGAAGAGGCAGCAATCGCCCTTGTAGAATGAGCTCTGGGTTTGAAAGGGAGTTGCTGTTTTGATTCAGCATATACCAAATTTATGCAATCTGAGAGCCATTTGGATAAGGTAACCTTCGTTACTGCCTGTCCTTTTCTTTGGTCAGCATATGAGACAAATAGTTTATCTGACTTTCTGTACTCTTTTGTCCTATGTAAGTAAAATCTTAGTTGTCTGTGAACGTCCAACTTGTGCAATGTGTATTCTAGCTTATTGGAATGATTTTTAAAGAAGGTAGGTAGTTCGATAGATTGATGTTCTGAATCAAACAAACCTTCGGTAGGAAGGACGGATTGGTGCACAAGGTTACTCTATCTGGATGAAAAATCATGTACGGGGGTCGGATAGATAGAGCCTGTAGCTCTGAAACCCTCCTGGCAGAAGTGATGACAACCAGAAAAAGTGTTTTCCACGACAGGAACTTTAACGAAGTTGTGGCTGCTGGCTCAAAAGGGGGCAACATGAGTTGTGACAGCATGAGATTAAGATTCCAAGGTGCTATTGGATTATGAAATGGGGGACGGAGGTGAAAGGTACCTTTCATGAAAGCTTTACAAAGTCTATGGGACATAAGAGAACCATTTTCACGACCAATATGAAAATTGGATATAGCCGCCAGTTGAACCCTTATAGTGGATGTTGATGCTCCTTCCTGAAAAAGTGTGGTAAGAAAATCTAGTATCTTGTGTACTGGAGCCCTGAATGGATCTATACCTTGTTTGGAGGCCCAGTGCGTAAAAGGTTCCATTTGCTGTTGTACAATTTCCTTGTAGATGGTTTGTGGGAAGATACAATAATTTGCTGTACTGCAGGGGATAGTAACTCCGACCTGTCTAAAATGGGAAGCGGAGCAGCCAAGCTGTCAGTTTGGGGGACTTGAGAAAGGTGTGAGGAACTCCCGATGAATGCGTCAACAGGTCTGGCTCCGGGTCCAGCATCCATGGTTCCTCCACTTGATGAGATTGAAGGAAGGGAAACCAGATTTGTCGAGGCCAGAATGGGGCTATTAGTATGATGGTCCTGTCTAGACATTTGGCTTTTTGCAAAAACCTGGGAATTAGTGGAATAGGAGGAAAGGTGTACAGGAGACCCGGGGGCCAATCGTATACCAGTGCGTCCCTGGGGACACCCCCTGGAGGAGGTAACAGGGCAAAATAGCTTCTGCATTTGGCATTCAATGGGGATGCAAACAGGTCGCAGCAAGGCTGGCCCCATCTGCGGAAGATCTCTTCTGGGGATGCATCTGAGGAACCAGAGTGGCCCTGTGGGGACTTCTGAGGCATTGGGTCTCGACACTTGGTAGGTACCGAAGGCACAGAAGCAGAACGTGGACCTTTTGGGGAAGGAGATGAAGATACCGATGAAGTATGTGTCTGATCAGACAAGACCTTCCTCATGATGTCAAAGGCACCGGTGCCCCGACCCGAAGATCCGACCCGATCCGAAGAAGGAGGTAGTTTCTCCGGAATCGGAACCATGGGCTCCGACACTGAGAACGGATCCGAACTGATCTGAGCCGAGGCACCAAGGGGAAGAGTCAGAACCGATATCTCGGTTCGACTATCCCCCCCGGAACCCAGGAAAGATCTTCGGCTCCGAGACTCTCCGGCTGGTTCCGAAGGAGTCGAGGTCAACGGAGCCGATAGCACTACTAGAGACTTCGGCACCGAGGGCTCTACAATCATCGGTTCTTCGACTCCTAACACCGATGACTCGACGGGTCTCGGAGGAGGAAGTGTTTAGGGAACTGGAATAGCTTCGAGTTTCAAAACCAGCTGGGATGAAACCTCGATTAATGTGGACAAAGCCGAGTTCTCCATAAGCTTTTGTACCACTCGGTCCACATTGGAGTCGGAAAGTGGCCTCGAAGAACGGGTCGAAGGGATTGAAGCCATCACCAAGTGAAGGATAGCAGACGGTGGTACCTCTCATACTGGCTCCAAGACCTGAGCCTCATGCAGAGATAAAGTCTCGACACCCGGCACCGAAGTCATAGGAGCCGGTGTCCGAATCTGAAAAGAGGTGCTCGGAGCCGATGACTTGGGCTCTGACACTCTTGAAGACTTCGACCCCTTCGAAGACTTAGAAACCTGTTCAGCCTTGTCCAGGGCCTCCTGAAACTCGGGTTTAAGCAACCCTCTGTCAACCAACTTCCTGCGTCTTTCCAGCATGACCCTCCCATTAAAGGAATGACAGATGGAACAGTCTTCCTGCAAGTGGAGAGGGCCAAGACAGTAGACGCAGGATGAGTGGTTGTCAGTAATGGACATCTTCTGTCTGCACTGACACCTTTTAAAACCAGATTTGGTCTCTTCTGACATTTTTAAGAGAAAGGGAAAAATCCAAGAAAAAGCACAGCACACTTAAGAAAAAATTCCTATAATACAATTTAAATGTAATATATATATATATAAACTGTAAAACACACACACAGCACACTATGATATATATATATATATATATATATATATATATATATATATATATATATATATATATATATATATATGAAAAATAGAAAAAGTTAAAGGCAAAAAACTATTATCTTTTTTTTTTTTTTTTTTTTTAAGTACTGTAAATTCTGACAGAAAAACGGCCTAAGGCCTTTACTAAGAATTTTAAAGTAACAAACTAACTAAAGTAGTCTTAAACAACAACTATAAAATAAAACTTATCAAACACTATAAAGAAAGAGTATAAATCTGTAAAATTAGAAGTATATAACAAGAAATATATAGTAAAAATTCTACTGGCCCGAGCCTCTCGATGCGATCTGCTGCTACCGGCAAACTAGATCTGAGGGTTAGCACCTGAGGATCATGGGATATTACTGTGCCTCGAGCTTTCTCGAAGATGCGGAGCTAGTGATGCGGCCAACTCGGAGCCGAGGATTGGCTCCGAACCCGTGTGTAAGAACAAACGGCGAGATTGAACAATTTCACATTCAGTATTTCTCTTGGGAAACCTACTCTGCTGAAAATCTCTAACAAAGCAATTGTCACCTTCGCTGCCTCAATGGAGGGCAGACCTACTGCCTCAGGGTATCTAGTAGCATAATCTACTACCACCAGGATATACTTCCCTGTGGAGCTTGGGGTACTCAGAGGCCTTACAATATCTATAGCTACCCTCTGAAATGGCTTCTCAATCACAGACAAAGGCATCAAAGGAGTTTTGACATTGCCTCCTGTCTTGCCTACTTTTTGGCACTGCTCCTGGGTCCTGCAGTACCCTGTTACATCCCTTGCAATTCCAGGCCAATAAACGTTTTGCATACTACATCTCTTGATATGCTTTATGCCCATATAACTTGCAAAATGAAGGTCATGGGCTATGGCTAGAAGTGACAGACAGTAGGCTCTAGGCACTACCAACAGCTGTATTACCTCAACCTTTAGCCCTCACTCAGTGGTCCACTCTCTATACAGTAACCCTTTGTTCCAGTATACAGATTCCCCCTTTTTTGAGAATCAGGTGCCTCCCTAGTTACCCCCCCTTAAGCTTCTTAGTGTAGGGTCTGAGAGCTGAGCCTGTCTCAGCTCTACTTTTGTGACTCTTTCCAGCTTCCTTTCCACAGGAAGTGTGGTATCCTCTGGCAGTGGTGCCTCATTGTCAGCCTGGGTACTAGCACTCATCTCTGCTCTTCCAGTCACTTGTTCCAAGTGTACATCGGTATCTATCAGCAGCTGTGGCTCACCTTCAGGCTCACTTGTACAGGGTAGCTCCCTCCCTGAAATAGCCACACCACCAGCCATGGTTTCAGGTGTGGTGTCTTTCTGGGTCTCCCCAGACTACCAAACCCACATGCCTGTCTCCAAGCCTGACTGCATATAACTGCATGCACCCAAGGTACTGCATTATCAAAATCATTCCCTATCAAGAAATCTGCAAGGATATCCTCAAACACACCTACTTGCTTGCATCCTTTTCCACCCTCCTAGTCAAGGTGAACCCTGGCCAAAGGTATTTGGAATGGGGTCTGTCCTACAGGTCTAACTGGAGTGGACTCCCCAAGCAAGTACAGTTCCTCTTTAACCACTGCAGGCTTCGCAATGGTTATGTCAGAGGCTGTGTCTCTCTTAGCAGTGACCTGTATTCCATCCACTTAGATAGGATATAACCTCTTGTGATACTTTGGTGCCCCTGTTGTTTCTAGACAACTTACCACTAGCATACTGTTAATCCCACTTAAAGGTTCCCCGATCTTTTTTCACCACCTTGCCTCCATGGACATCTGTATGTCACATGGCTGCACTGGCTACATTTAAAACATTTAACCTTTGATTGTGGCCATGTACCTGAACTAGTGGCTTCTCCTTTTACTGGTTTAGGCTGCCCACCAAGGGTTTCCTTATATCCATGTGCAGCACTGGGAATCCCTTTCCTGTGATGTGATGCCCTGCTTGCTAAGACGAGATCTACTTTCTTCCCCAGCTCATCTGCAGTTACATTCTCGATCTGAAAAACAGATTCTCATGTCCTCAGGCAAAGTATTAAGGGCTTGTTCCCTCATCAAAAAGTCTGCCAGCCCTTCAAAAGTGATGACCTGACACCCACTCACCCACCTATGAAAATAAGTGCTTAACTCAGAAATATAATCACACACAATTTCATCTGCCTTGCGTCTATGTGCACAAAACTTTTTTTCTGTAAACTTCCGGTGTTAACGTAAAGAATTCAAGTAAACATTTATTGACTTTTTCGTAGTTTAAACAATACATATCAGGCAGCAGTTACAGATTTACCATGGAGTAAGGGGGTAAGAAACCATACCCAGAGCCCTTGGTCAACATTATACAGTTAACATACTCTTTCAAATGGTTCCACTTTGAATCATTGAAAGCTTGAAACATCGAAATTCTGATCATCGAGACTAGAACATTGAGTTTCAAACCATCGAAGATTCAAAGGGATTCACACACCCCCAACTTTAATATACCAACTCCGAGATCGCACTACAGTGGGGTAAAGGGAAATCTCCATTTTAGCGCTATATGCAGAAGCACTAAACGGGAGATTTCCTGTACCCTGTCTGCAGAGCCATCACAGAGATGGCACATTCACAGATACAGTGTGCAGGGCACCTTGCTGCCCTGCAGAAACATTAGCTTTTTCCCTTTTTTACTTACCTTTTTCTTTCCCTTGACAACATTGATGTTCTAAACACTCGATGATATGGTCTTGACCATATGAATTTCGATGGTTTCGAATTTCAATGTTTTCAAGTGGAACCCTTTCAAATATATGCATAAAAATATCAAAATTATCATATTCTGTAAATTGTGGAAAAAATGTACTGACCTTTATTGCTTCTGGGGTTCAATTATTCCCTTCCCCATTACCTCCATGACCCTGGCTTAGAGTCAGCATCTCCCTCTCATGTTGACACTACTTCTCATTTTCTTCAACCTCCAAATGCCTCAGTCTCTCTGCTGATTCTAATTCCATGCATTTGGTCTACAGTTCAAGCCTCTTTAACTCCACATGGAATTTTAATCCCTCTGATTAAAATGAGAACTGTCCTGTTTCTGAGGGCTGCAAATTCTCATCACCATACTGGTTATCCTCTTGGTTCCTGGTCTGTGTTGTAGCTGCTACTAAGGCTGAAATCATATCCTTTTTAGTCAGGTTTGCAAACACCAGTCCTTTGACTTCACACACCTTGGCCAACTGTTTTTTGTCAGCTTGCCATAATCCCCTGCTGACATTTTTGTCTGCTCTCCCTGGCTAAACTAAATTAACAAAAAATAAAAACCTTTGTGATATGAAACTCTGAATGTTCACTGTGTGGCTGCTGAGAGAATGCACACCTTTAGGACAACTGCTTACAGGCTACAGAAGTTCAGTATCCACACCACTGCTCATCAATATGTGACATCTTCATGCTGGGCCAGTAATCAGGGATCCTGAATCCTCACCACTGACACTGGATATGGACGTTCACTTTGAATACAAATAGATGCACTCAGTATTTCCAGATGCAGACCTCTCTGTCTGTCTCACTCCAGGTCCCCAGTAAGACTCCCCAGTGGCACAGCTGTAGGCTTAGGTACTCAGCCAAGTGTCCAAGCCAAGTCCTCCTACACCCTCTCTGTGAAACTAGTGCTTCCTGTCCCTGCTCCAAGTAGCTCTCACACACACACACACACACACACACACACACACACACACACACACACACACACACACACACACACACACACACACACACACACACACACACACACACACACACACACACACACACACACACACACACACACACACACACATACACACACTGGGAGAGGCTGGCAAGGATTTACTAGCTATGCCACCTTCTGTCCAGACTATAAGGTAGTTTCACTGCCACCAGGCAGTTACTATAAGGCTATTAAAACAGTATCTAATTATACTCAGTGAAATTAATATTAATACAAATGGTAATGTTGACCAAACAGCCAGGCTTTCAGGAGTAGCCAGAGTTATCACAAAATAAATATGTGCAAATACACTTAAAACTTAAATATTTTCTAAAAAGGACCAGCCAGAATGAAAAGTTTGATGCATTTAATAATAAATAAAAGAACATGAAAATACTAAATATCTATTTACAGTAAACACCAGAGTTCAGTCACAGGAGGTATTAAAATAACACTGAAGGAAAGTTTCACACAATTATAGAAACAGTATTTAACTAGTTTCACTATCTATTCTTGGTTGACTAAAAGAATTACTGTTCCTACTTACTGAATAGAGCAAGGAAAAATGGGTGAGTGGTTCTTGTTATCAGATCCAAGACAGAATACAGAATGTTGTTGAGACTTCAGTCTCCTCTAATATTAAAACATTATTTCTGTACAGAATGACACCACATACATTTGGTCATCTGACTTCTAGTTCCCATGCAACCCCCACTGCCAGAAGCTGTCAGGGTTTAGCACCTACGTGTTACCATATATACACAGATAGAGCATTGCTCAGATGTGGTGCAGCTGCTGGAAGTCATAAAACCATTATACTCTTCCTACAGAAGCTACAACCTATTGTCTAGTACAGAAATTGCATCTCTGGCTCCCTTCAAAACTGTGGAATAACATATTTATGGCTTAACCCATAAAGTAATTTAATTTCAAGAATATTTTTTTTCCAAAGTCAGGTGGACTAACCTCTTCTCTCCCAGTATATGCTGTTACAATCTATACATTTAATTAAGTTACAATAATGCATGTACATTTCTTTTCTGTCTAGCAGGGAAACACTGTTGATACATTTTAACACAAGGAACTTTACAAATACATTTTTAAACACACTCATCTGTACAAATCAGTTTGATACACAAATGACATATAATTCTTAACAAAATACCAGCTAGCTGTGCTGGCATATGTTGCACATCCACTGCTCTACCTCTCCTGGCATGGCTGGCAGTACCTCCTATCGTCACAAGGACACAACAACCAGCCGGGTTCAAAAATCCCTGGCACCACCCCCATTCACTCTAACTACTGATTGGCTAATCCCAATTAGGGGAGCTCAAGAGTCAGAGTGATGTTTTTCTTCAGGACTTTTTCTCCATGAAAGGACTGAAGAATCTAACAATTCTGAATCACACAACTAATAATAGCAATAAAACATATAAAGTAGAAAACAAAAACAGCCGTACCCGAACTACAACTACATAAAAGTGTAGTGAGATGGAGGGTGGGTTTGGCTACTACAGTTGTGGGGAATTCAAATTTCTACTGTTATGGTTAAATGCGGTTCTACTATGTTCATCATGCACACTGCTGCAGTAGCCTTTAAGTTATATGGTCTGATTACCAAGGTGTATCCTACCTGGGAGGAGGAAGGATATGGCTCCAGGAGCCCTTGGAAATGGTCCCAGTAAAGTTAGACCTGGACCTTGAAAAGAAACCAGTTTGCAATGGTTTGTGAAAGTATATACATATGGCCATATAAGTGCCTCTAGAATGCTTCTAGAGTCCACCCCTTTCCAGTATGCTATCAAAGAAGACAAAGCTTTAGCAGACTGTGCCTTGATATTGCCTGGAATGGATTTGCCATGGTGGGAATAACAAAAAGGAATACCTGAAGGCAACCACCTGGAAACTGGCTGTTTAGGCACATGGTGTCCCCTTTTTTCTCCCTTGGTAAGAAACAAATAGTCAATCAGCTTTTCTAAAGGGCTTAGTTCTGTCAGGATAGTACCTGAGCTGCCTATGCACATCCAGAGTATGCAGGACCATTTCTCCCTAATTTTTAGATTCTGGGTAGAAAACTAGAAGACTGATGGTTTGATTCAGAATAAACTATAAAACCACTTTGGACATGAATCAGAGATTTGTTCTTAAAAGGACCCTTTCCTTGTGGAATATCAGACAGGACTCACCTACCATTAGATTTTTCAGCTCAGATAGTTATGCTTAACATCTGAACTCCTAGGGACCATAGGTGATGGAGATAGACTTCAAGGCATGGATCACAGTTAACATTTCCTTTAAGCAGATGTGGTTTGGTCATCTATCTGAAGGACTCCACTGACCTTGTACTTTTACTCCTCTGGAAAATGCTCCCTAAGCAAAATCTGATGCGTCTTTGGTGACAGATTGGTTTGGGGTCTGAGGAGAGAAGGGGAGACATGGATTCAGTTGAATTTGTTGTTTACGCCAGTGCAGTTCCCTTTTTATAAAGCCCACATTTGGAATTTAATACTACATAAAATGCAAATTCTGGGCCCGTGTGTTTTTATTTTTTGAAACTATAGTATCTTTCTTATGTGTAATCAGGGTGGAGGAATCATAAGAATTATTAAAGCTATTAACCCTGGGATCAGGAGAAATTCTCTTGCAGAAGTCTGAGACTGATTTCAGAAGCTCAGGAAAAAAATGCAGATACAAATACACATTCTCTGGTTTTCAAAAGGACTTCTAAAAAGAAGAATCTATAAGGCAACCCAGAAACACAATCCTATGAAATGAAGTGAAGGAAAATTTTGTAATATTTGTCTAGAAGCCTAAATTGGTCAAAAGAGACAAACAAAAGTTATGTATTTACCATGATGATAGGTTTGTGTTGTCCTCTTCCTTCCTCCTCAACTGATGGGTCTTCAGATCTGTTTAGATCCAACATCATCCACTCT
Organism: Protopterus annectens; assembly: GCF_019279795.1. Taxonomy (NCBI): domain Eukaryota; kingdom Metazoa; phylum Chordata; order Ceratodontiformes; family Protopteridae; genus Protopterus; species Protopterus annectens. The sequence continues at coordinate 1,332,816,128 of NC_056732.1, forward strand.
CAGAGTTTTGGATCCAAGGTTCAGGATCCTCCCCTTACCAGCATTCCCCTCTGTCACTGGAATATCTCAAATTCAGTTTGCCTGCCTATTATAAAAACATACATACATATAGATATTTATATATCTTAGGAACCCAAAATACACATATATCCAGAATATAGACCCTAACTGTAATATGGCAATGCTTCAGCAGGTCAGTGTGGTCAAACCAGAGCTAAAGGAGAAAATGACAGTTTGGTGAGGGAGAGAAGGGAGGGAAATTTGAGGATGAAAGATGACAACATGGATCTATCATTATAGTAAGTACATAACTTTCATAGCCAATGTTATCTCTTTCGTCCATCCTCAACTGAAGGGATAGAGTCCCCATCTACTAAAAACCTTGGCAGGTCTCTTGGAAGAATATTCCAGAGGCTGGCTGAACAAAAGGAAGCTTGAGACCTAGAGTGTAAATCCAACTTGTAATGGGATATAAATGTATGCTCATTGGATCCAGTAGCTGCTGTGTAAATATCATCAATAGGTACCTTTGAAAAGTAGGCTGTAGAAATAGCGACTGCCTTTTTAGAGTGGGTCTTGGGATTACCAGTCAATGTCAGACCTCTTTCCTTATATACATGTGAGATCCATTCAGACAGCTGATAGAGAAACAGTCACGTCTGACACTTCTGTTCCCAATTTAACTGAAGAAAAGATCACAAAAAGTTTGTCTGTCTTTCTAATAGATTTAGTATGTTGAAAGTAGAATCTGAGTTGTTGAGGAAAGTCCATCAGATGTAAAATGTATTCTCCTTGATTAGAAAATTGTGGAACAGAAACAGGAAGATTAATGGCTTCATTCAAAGTAAACTCTGAAGCCACCTTGGGAAGAATGGTAAGGTTAGTGATAAGCAGTACCATGTCCTTATGAAAAAACAAGTAAGGTGGTTTGCAGGAGACACCTTTGAGTTCTGATATTCTTCAAGTGGAAGGTAATAGCCATCAGAAAAAGCATCTTCCAAGAAATTTCAGTTGACAGTTGCCGTAGGCTCAAAAGGGAGTCTTGTCTGTATCCCTGCTAGATGCCCATACAGAGAATCTCTTCCATTTGCTTTTGTACACTTTCCTTGTAGAAGGTTTCTGTGAAGATGTCAGAAAATGTCAACTTGAGATGAAGGCCTGGACTGCCTGACATCATTGGAAGTTATGTACTTCAAAACAAAAATGTAGCCAGCAGAGAAGGTGGAAATCAAAGATTTAATACAAAATCACATAACTAGGTAGAGGGTAGTAAGCCGAACTACCAGTCCCAAACCGGTTTCAGCTGTAATAGTCTTTTTCAGTGAGCAGACATGAGCCAATAGAAACCATTCATATATATATAAATATATATATATATATATATATATATATATATATATATATATATATATATATATATATATATAGTTCCATTCAGAAGCCTGAAACATCATAAGCCTGAAAATCAAAATCCTGAAACCAAAAGCCTGAAAATTCAGAATCCTGAAAACTCAAAATCCTGAAAGCCCAAAATCCTGAAAGACCAAAATCCTGAAACTCAAAATCCTGAAAACACAAAATAGACATACTGATGTCATTGTGGCTTTGCTATTGTTAGCCCTGTGGTGTTAGGTCATGCGTTGGGGTCAGGTAAGTGTGTGTTAGTTTTATTTTAGGGTTAGGGCGGTTTAAGTGAGTTAGGGTTAGAGCAGGTTAGGCATGTATGCAATAGTGACAAATATTGGGGTTAGGCAGTTTAAGTGAGTTAGGTTAGAGTGTGGGTCAGGTGAGTGTGCAATAGTGACGGACGTTAGGGTTAGGGTCAGGGTCAGTTGGTAGATATTAGTGTCTTTATAGTGACATATTAGCATTATTTGTGTTTCAGGATTTTGAGTTTCAGGATTTTGGTCTTTCAGGATTTTGGGCTTTCAGGATTTTGAGTTTTCAGGATTCTGAATTTTCAGGCTTTTGGTTTCAGGATTTTGATTTTCAGGCTTATGATGTTTCAGGCTTCTGAATGGGAACCATATATATATATATATATATATATATATATATATATATATATATATATATATATATATATATATATATATATATAGTATCACAAAGACAGTTCATTGGTGCATTCAAAATTGGTCATTAAGCCCAGGTGGGAACAAAGCCCCTAATTTAATAATCCATTTGTGTTCCTTAAAGTTGAGTAAATCATGCCATCCTGATTTATCCCTACATTTCCCTACAATGCAATCAATGACAGTAAAATAAAAAGATGCAGAATTATGTTTACATACATGTTTATACAGAGCATTATTAGGACACTTATTCCTAATATCACTAAGATGCTCCCCAATCCTGAGACGAAAAGGTCTAGAGATTTGTCCCACATAGAATGAGGAGCATGTACATGTGACTAAATAGATGACCCACTCTGTACTACAGTTAGCCCAGAAGTTAATATTGAAGACTTCTGACGTATTACGACTACTGAATTCCCTCATATGTTGAACCTTGTTGTAATATGTACAGTGACCACATGGTATGCAGCCCAACACTGGGCCACCTGTGAGTGTACATTGTGTGGGAACAATAGAGCTAGGTCCCACCCTCTTATAATGGCTAAAAAGGGAACCCAATGTATGTCCTCTCCTAAATGAAAAAGAGCATCTGTCACCCAAAAAAGGGTGTAATCTCTCCTCGGCCATAAGAATGTTCCAATGTCTATTGATGATATTCATAAACCCACATGTATTACATCCATATGTGGTCACCAGATGAACCAGAGGATTAGATAAATCTCCTTGTTTGTCCTTTTATTGTAACAAATGAGTTCTATCTTGATTGGAAGCCTAGTGACAAACAGTGCTGATAGTACCAGAAGGGTAACCTCTCTCACGGAAATGATGTATCAAATCATCCCTGGTATTTTCAAATGTTTGCTGGCTTGAACAGATCCTTTTGACTCTGAGGAATTGTGATTTAGGGATATTCCAGATGATATGTCGGGGGTGAAAGCTCGTTGCATGCAAAAGTGAGTTGTACTCGGGGAATTTCCTGAAAACCCGGGTAGCTAGGGTATCATCAGGATTCCTGCTAACCTCAACATCAAGGAAAACAATTTTCAATTTATGAAAATTCAGTTTAAACTCAATTCCCCATATGTTATCATTATGATAGCCAATAAACTCATGTAAGTAAGTTTCATCCGACTTCCACACCACCCAACAATCATCCAGATATCACCTCCAAATGTCTAATTCATCAATATATAAATTGTGACTAGAGTCATAAATAATAACCTCCTCAGTATAAGCCATAAATAGGTCAGCATAAATGGGTGCAAAAGAGGCACCCATTGCTGTACCTTTGACCTGCCAAAAACATTGGTCCCAGAAGTAGAATACGTTACTGGTAAGAACATATTCAGCCAGGCATACTAAAAAAGTATTAAAGCCTGGTTGGTATAAACCAGATCTTCCCAACCAAAAATCTAAAGCCTGCAAACCTGCCCAGTGGGGAATGTTTGTATAGAGAGAGGTTACATCCAAGGTACATAACAGCCAATGGGGCTCCAATTGCATTTCAGGAATAATATCCAAAAAATGAGTTGTGTCCTGAATTCTGGCCCGTACTATGGGTAGTAGTGGTTTAAGATAATGTGTCAAATATTCGGAAAGAGATTCAGTAATGGATCCCTGCCCTGATATTATTGGTCTTCCAGGAGGACATCTGGCGTCCTTACGTATTTTGGGTAGAAGGTAAAAATACTGTTTGCATGGGGATGAAACTAGCAACTGGTGTCTAACTGACTCCATGACGATGCCCTCTTCCTGAGCCCGTATCAGAAAAGAATAAATTTTTGTCTTAAAATGACTAGTTGGGTCCAATGGCATAGCCATATAATACTTGTTGTCACCCAGTTGTCTTAATGCTTCTTCATTATAGTTGACACAATCCTAAATCACTACTGCCCCACCCTTATCTGCTTATACAATAACAATTTCTTTATTGTTCTTGAGATCCTCTATGCATTGTACCTCCTCTTTGGAAAGATTGTTATAGGATACCTGAAAATCCCTGAGGTTACAATGTAGATCCTTTAAGACATTGGCCTGAAAAGTGGATACTAAATGTGACATAGGTGGAGTGAAAGTAGATCTTTTATATCTAAATTCTGGAACTTCCTGAATAGTGTCATTTTCAAAAAACGATTTTAGATTGAGTAAATGACAGAAATTGACCACATTCTGTGCTAGAGTATATTCTGGAACAAAAACGCCGGGGACAAAATTAAGGCCTTTATTTAGAACTTTAATTTGCAAATCGGAGAGGTGTACAGAGGAGATGTTTTGTACATTCATACAATTAGTTAGTGTTCTATCATCAGTTGTAACAGACCTTCCAAACCCTCCACTGGTTTGGTGTTTTTTGTGCTTCCTCCCCCCGTGTCTGTACTTGAACCCAAAGGGTGTGACAAACTCCTTTTGCAATCAGGTGAGGCATCTGTATGGTTGCCCTGGGGCGACCCTAAGGGTGGGGTGGTAGTGATTCAGGATTGTGTCAACTATAATGAAGAAGCATTAAGACAGCTGGGCGACAACATGTATTATATGGCTATGCCATTGGACCCAACTAGTCATTTTAAGACAAAAATTGATTACTTTTTGATATGGGCTCAGGAAGAGGGCATCATCCTGGAGTCGGTTAGATACCAGTTGCTAGTTTCATCCCCGTGCAAACAGTATTTTTACCTTCTACCCAAAATACATAAGGACACCAGATGCCCTCCTGGAAGACCAATAGTATCAGGGTGGAGATCCATTACTGAACCTTTTTTCGAATATTTGACACATTATCTTAAACCACTACTACCCATGGTATGGGCCAGAATTCAGGACACAACTCAATTTTTGGATATTATTTCTGACATGCAATTGGAGCCCCATTGGCTGTTGTGTACCTTGGATGTAACCTCTCTCTATACAAACATTCCCCACTGGGCAGGTTTGCAGGCTTTGGAATTTTGGTTGGGAAGATCTGGTTTATACCAACCAGGCTTTAATACTTTTTTAGTATGCCTGGCTGAATATGTTCTTACCAGTAACATATTCTACTTCCGGGACCATTGTTTTTGGCAGGTCAAAGGTACAGTAATGGGTGCCTCTTTTGCACCCATTTATGCTGACCTATTTATGGCTTAAATTGAGGAGGTTATTATTTATGACTCTAGTCACAATTTATATATTGATAAATTAGACATTGGAGGCGATATCTGGATGATTTTTGGGTGGTGTGGAAGTCGGATGAAACTTACTTACATGAGTTTATTGGCTATCTTAATGATAACATATGGGGAATTGAGTTTAAAGTGAATTTTCATATATCAAAAATTGTTTTCCTTGATGTTGAGGTTAGCAGGAATCCTGATGATACCCTAGATACCCGGGTTTTCAGGAAATTCCCCGAGTACAACTCACTTTTGCATGCAACGAGCTTTCACCCCGACATATCATCCGGAATATCCCTAAATCACAATTCCTCAGAGTCAAAAGGATCTGTTCAAGCCAGCAAACATTTGAAAATACCAGGAATGATTTGATACATCGTTTCCGTGATAGAGGTTACCCTTCTGGTACTATCAGCACTGCTTGTCACTAGGCTTCCAATCAAGATATAACTCATTTGTTACAATATAAGAACAAACAAAGAAATTTATCTAATCCTCTGGTTTGTCTGGTGTGCACATATGGACATAATACATGTGGGTTCATGAATATCATCAATAGATATTGGAACATTCTTATGGCCAAGGAGAGATTACACCCTTTTTTGGGTGACAGATGCTCTTTTTCATTTAGGAGAGGATGTACATTGGGTTCCCTTTTTAGCCATTATAAGAGGGTGGGACCTAGCTCTATTGTTCCCACTCAACGTACACTCACAGGTGGCCCAGTGTTGGGCTGCATACCATGTAGTCACTGTACATATTGCAACAAGGTTCAACATATGAGGGAATTCAGTAGTAGTAATACATCAGAAGTCTTCAATGTTAACTTCTGGGCTAACTGTAGTACAGAGTGGGTCATCTATTTAGTCACATGTACATGCTCCTCATTCTATGTGGGACAAATCTCTAGACCTTTTCATCTCTGGATTGGGGAGCATCTTAGTGATATTAGGAATAAGCGTCCTAATAATGCTCTGTATAAACATGCATGTAAACATAACTCTGCATCTTTTTATTTTACTGTCATTTATGGCATTGTAGGGAAATGTAGGGATAAATCAGGATGGCATGATTTGCTCAACTTTAAGGAACACAAATGGATTATTAAATTAGGGGCTTTGTTCCCACCTTGGCTTAATGACCAATTTTAAATGCACCAATGAACTGTTTTTGTGATACTATATATATATATATATATATATATATATATATATAAATGGTTTCTATTGGCTCATGTTTACTCATTGAAGAAGGCTATTACAGCCGAAACCGGTTTGGGACAGGTAGTTGGGCTTACTACCCTCTACCTAGTTATGTGATTTTGTATTAAATTTTTGATTTCCACCTTCTCTGCTGGCTACATTTTTGTTTTGATGCGCTGACTTTACAGCCGTGCAGTTGCCGTACATGCACCACGTTGCTTCCAAGTTATGTACTTACCATAACGATACAACCTTTCACTCCAGTCCTTCCAATACGACATATGGGACCTCGAGCCACTCAGATCTGATCCAGCAAATTCCATGCTCCAGCCTTGAGCTCTTCAAAATCATAATGTCCTGCTCCCCCCTAACTACCCAAGATTGAGTTTGATGTATGAACATAAATGCTTTGGGTCAAAGAATGAGACGTGATCTTGAAGGTCTTTAGATTAGCGGGAGGAAGACAGGCAGGTTGTTGTACTGAATGGACTGAAATGAAAGGATAGTAAATACATAACTTTTGTATCTCATTAATTCAGTCTGTCTGGGCTGACATATGGGTCAGAATCCCTAGCTACAGAGACCCGAGTGGCCTCATGACAGAAGACCTTTCAGAATGGAAACTCCAAAGGAGGCTCTGGCTCTAGAAATACAGTCCAACTTGTAGCGCTTAATGAAAGTGTGTGAGGAAGACCAAGTCATTGCTTGACAAATGTCATCTAGGGAATGAGATTTGAAAAATGTCACAGAAGCTGCCATGGCTCTAGTAAAATGAGTCTTGGGCTTGTTATATATTGATTTGTTATGGAATAAATAAACAGAGGAAATGCAGTTGGATAACCATTGAGACAGTGAAATTTTGACTACTTTCTATCCAGTTTGTTATGAGCAAACAACACAAAATCTGGTCAACATTCCTGAAGGGTCATCTGTGAAGATAGAAATGGAGCTGTCTGTGAACACCCAGTGTATGCACAATGTAATCTCTTTTATTCTGGTAGCTAGGAAAGAATATGGGTAGATGCATGGATTGTGAAAAACTGGTCTCAGAGGCCACATTTGAAACAAAGGAGGGATTAGCCATCAGGGTAACCCTATCCTTGTGAAATACAGTACAGGAAGATAGAAAGGATAGGGTGTGAAGTTCCAAAATCCTCCTAGCTGAAGTGATAGCCACCAGGAATATATTTTTGTAGGACAGGAGTTTTAAGTCTGCAGATGTAGCTAGCTCAGACAGAGACATAGATAAGGCTTCCAAAATAAAATTCAAATGCCAAGGTGGTATAGGATCCTTGATAGGAGGTCAGTAAAGGAAGGTGCCTTTGAGGAAGGCCTTACATAACTTTTTAATTTCTTTAAGTCTTTTGGGGTTCTAATACCATGACGGGAATGGACCCCATTCCTAAGTCAAAGTACAATTAAAGTTCATGAAATTAGTATTGGTTCAATCTTTGATGTCAGCCAGTATGATCTTCGCAGCACCTGCAATGTGCCCAGTAATGACACTTTCTGCAGTTCATGTGGAGTTACATTATTGGTAGCATATCTAAATACAATTACAAATTCTTTTTTATAAGACCTGTTGCTCGTACTACTATTGGAACTGTCTGGGTATCTTTCTTCCACATTGCTCTCGTTTCTGCCTGCAGATCCTGATATTTTATGACTTTGTGTCTCTCTGTACACAATACACTGTAGTCATTGTGTGTGGCAATTTCAGTAATCAATGCTACTCTTGTCTTCTTTTCTTGGACCACTGTATCCAGTTTTCTAGCATCTATCTTTTGAACTGTTTGTAATGGATGATTCCATGTGATGTAAACTTCTTCATTTTCTATGATGCTTTGTGGATCATGTTTACAGTGTTTTTCAGCCACTTCAATACCATAATGTTTGCACAATCCCCAGTGCAAAAATCTCACCACATTATTATGCCTTTCAGTATACAGTCCTTCTGCCATTAGTATGTCGCAACCAGCAATGAGGTGTGCAACTGTTTCCAATTCGGTTTTACAAAACCTACATTTTTCTGTTTATCTCACATGTTCAATGGACTTTAATAACTATTTTACAGAAGTCATTCTAACCCTAGCTAATACTTTACCACCCATCACCATGCCACCATTACATACCAATAATACTATAACTCCAACCTTTCATATTCAACCTGTACCCACATCCCTCATTTCCAACCTCCTTCAAAAACGTAATCCATGCTCCCCTTCTGCTGACTGTCTTCCAGCAGAATTCCTGCAAATTGCAGCTAAAGAAATTGCCTATCCCATCTCCATCCTTATAAATAGAACAATTTTAGGAAGCAAAATCCCTTCCATATGGAAAGTATCTCACATCATCCCTCTACACAAAGGTGGATCATCTACCGAGCTCTCCAACTTTCGGCCTATCGCCTTACTCTCTCTAGCTAAAATAATGGAAAAGTGCATACACAAACAACTACTTGCCCACCTTCTCCATAACAATTTACTTGCAGACTGCCAGCATGGTTTTAGACCATTTCATAGCACAACAACTGCCCTGCTATCATTTTCTGACTCCATAAACAAAAATCGTAACAAGAATACTTTCTCCTCTGCACTGTTTATTGACCTCTCAAAAGCCTTCGATATGGTGAACCATAACATGCTTATTGACATATTAAAAGCCCAATCACTCGATACACAAGCACTACATTGGTTTAAATCCTACCTTGAAAACAGACAGCAAGCAGTACTTTGGGACAATACTCTTTCTACTTCCCTCCCTGTAAATATTGGAGTACCACAAGGCTCTATATTAGGACCCCTTCTCTTTTCATTGTTTATTAATGATCTGCATACTAAAATTCCTCAAGCCACCTGCATACAATATGCAGATGACTCGACTTTAATTTGTTCAGCCAAGTCCATAACCTCTCTCCAGTCCCTCACTCAAACAGTATTTAACAGTGTCGAAAATTGGTTTATGCAACACTGTCTCCTTTTAAACCCCAAAAAAAACAAAATTATTGCTCTTTGCTCCTACTCATAAGTCACCTCATCCACACTTCACAGTCACCTCTAGAAATGCAACTAACATATCCCCTGACACTATAACCCATCTACTGGGAGTAACAATTGATAACAACCTTAGCTATGATGACCATATTAATGCTACAATAAAGTCTGTCAACAAAAAACTAGGCACCCTTTACAGAATCAAACCCTTCCTTACCCCTTCAGCCAGAATCACTATTGCCCAGACTCACCTAATCTCTACCCTTTTCTATGCTTCTGCGATATATACCAACCTATCTAGAAACAACCTCACCAAACTTTCTACTAGTTATAATAGCATAGCCAAATTTGCCACTGGCACCCCTTTCAGAACTCACCACTGTCACAACCTCAAACAACTGGGATGGTTAGAACTGCAGAACCTACTACTTTGTCAACAACTTGTTATCACCCAAAGGATCCTTTATCACCCTAATAATACCCCAATCCTTACTAAGCTGATTACCCCCTACAAAAATCTTGCAACTCTACGCTCAGCTAACAAAATTCTAGTCTCCACTATTAAATCTAAAAACAAACCTGGGGACTCACTTTTCGCCAACACAGTACAAAAAGCTGGAACCAGCTTCCTAGTGAACTTTCATCTCTTGCTTCACTCATCTCTTTACAAAGCATCTTAAAGAATATCTTAAAAATCACTGGCTTTGCCCCTGCTCTAACCCAAACTGATATACCCTGACTGTTGTTCTATGTCTCATACCTGTAAAAAAAAAATATATATATATCTATATATATATATATATATATATATATATATATATATATATATATATATATATATAAAATAAGAAGTTATGTACTCACCATAACGTTCCATCTGAGTAGGTGGCTTCATTTGTCTGCAACCGGTGGGTCTTGGATCTGATATCGGATCCGAGCCGGCAACTTGTTTCATAGCTAATGGATCCGAGCTCCTAGCTCCTCCCCTCACCCATAATCCCCTGCCAACCCTCCATGACCTCAGATCAAGTTTACCCCTCTATAGATACCCAAAAAGGGTATTCCAATAAACAATCTACATAGATCCATTATGAAGGCCAGTGGGAAGGAGGGGGGATGGTTGCAGACAAATGAAGCACCTACTCAGATGGAACGTTATGGTGAGTACATAACTTCTTAATCTGAAGTAGGGACTTCATTTCTCAGCAACCTGTGGGACAGAGTCCGCAGCTACCTGTATCTTGGGTGGCCATCATGGAAGGATATTGCGGAGCACCACAGAGCCAAAGGATGCTCTCCCTCTAGAAATTACGTCCAGTTTGTAGTGGTTAATAAAGGTATGAGATGAGGCCCAAGTGGCTGCCGAACAAATATCATCCAACGGAACTCTAGATTTGAAGGCAGCAGAAGTAGAGATGGAACGAGTGGAATGTGCGTGAACTCCTCCAGGTGCGGGTCTCCCAGAAGCTTGGTACGCTAAAAGAATACATTGGGAAATCCAGTGTGACAAGGAGATTTTTGAGACTGCTTTCCCCAAATTGAATTTGGCAAAGGAAATGAACAGCTGGTCGGATTGCCTGTGACCAGCAGTCCTATGAGTATAAAAACGTAGCTGCCTATGAACATCTAATGAGTGCAGCTTGTACTCTCCTTTATTCTGATATTTAGGAAAGAAGACCGGTAGATTTATGGATTGATTTATATTGGTTTCTGATGCTATTTTGGGGAGGAAGGAGGATTGGTCCTGAGGTACACTCTGTCCGGATGAAAAATCAAGTAAGGAGGCTTCACAGAAAGGGCTTGAAGTTCAAACTCTTTCGCTGAAGTAATGGCTACAAGGAATGCTGTTTTCCAGGACAAGTATTTGAGATCCACTGAAGTGGCAGGCTCAAATGGGGGAGCAGTTAGGGCTTGAAGAACTAGTGAAAGATCCCAAGGGGGTACGGCTTCTTTGATAGGGGGTCTGAGCAGAAAAGTACCCTTGAGAAAGGTTTTACACAATTTGGCCGACATCAAGGGCCCTGTGTCATGTCCCACATGGTAATGGGAGATGGCCGCTAATTGTACTTTGACGGTTGAGCAACTAGCGCCTTCCTGAAAAAGTCCGGTTAGGAAGTCTAGTATGGATGGAAGAGGGGCCGTAAAGGGATCTAGATTATGATGCTCCGCCCAGACGGAAAACCATTTCCATTTACTGTGGTACACTTTTCTGGTGGAAGGTTTATGCGCTGCCACGAGGATGGCTTTGACTGGTGAAGAGATACCGGGAGTCCTAGCTATGAGTGGAACTGGAGCAACCAAGCTGTCAGCTTCAGACTGTCCAGATTTGGGGTCAACAAGCCCGACGGATGGGAGATTAGATCCGGACTGGGATCCAGAATCCAGGGGGGGATTTACTAGGTGAGACCACAGGTAAGGGAACCAAGTTTGCCAAGGCCAGAATGGGGCAATGAGGATCATCCTGCTTCCCAACCGCGAGGCTTTCTGTAAGAGCTGTAGCGTCAGGGGTAGAGGAGGATAGGCATAAAGTGGACCGGGCGGCCAAGCATGCACCAGAGCGTCTCTTGGAGTTTTCCCTGGAGGGGGAATCAGAGCGAAGAAATTGTCTCATTTGGTGTTTGAGGGAGAGGCAAAGAGATCACAGCAGGGTTGCCCCCATATTGCGAATATCTGCTTCGCTACTAGTGGGTTGAGAGACCACTCGTAAGGGGAAAGAATGGTGTGGCTGAGTTTGTCCGCTAGGATGTTGGCCTGCCCCGGAATGTGTGTTGCAATTAGAAAGCGGTTGGTGGAAATCGCCCATTCCCACACTCTCATGGCTTCGCGGCATGGAGGGTAAGACCTGGTTTCCCCCTGTTTGTTGATGTACCAGACAACAGACATGTTGTCCGACTGAATTGCAATAGTTCCTATGGGGAGGAGATTCTGAAGTGCTTGCAACGCGTACAGCACCGCTCTCATCTCCAGAACGTTGATATGCAGGGAGGTCTCTGTATCGTTCCACGTGCCTTGGACTGTCCTGCCTGAATAATGCCCCCCCCCACCCGAGGCGGGAGGCGTCCGTGGTCACTGTGGCAAGAAGGGGAGGAGTGCAGAAGGGTCGGCCCGTATGGAGATCCAGGTCATGAAGCCACCATAACAGGGCCCTCCTGCAAGCCTTGCTGATAGCGATGGGGTGATGGAGAGGAAAAGACTGAAAGGACCATTGCACTAGAAGGGTCCACTGCAGTACCCTCATGTTCAGGCGGGCACATGGAAGGAGCATTATCGCTGCCGCCATGGAGCCCAGCGCCCTCAGGACCAATTCCGCCGGTGGGGCTTCTGACTGGAGGATGGCCCGCACATGAAGTTGCAAATTCCGTAGTCTTTCCGAAGTCAGGAAGGCTCGTAGATCTCTGGTGTTTATTCTGGCTCCTATAAATTCTATGACTTGTGTCGGAGGAAGGAAATATTTGTCCGCATTGATCGTGATGCCTAATTGGGGGGCTAGGCAGAGAAAGTAATCTCTGGCTGAGCAAAGTAGATGCCTTGTTGGGGCGGTCAGGAGCCAGTCATCCAGTTACAGGAAGATCTGCATTCCCTGGAGTCTCAGGTGGGCCGCTATCACTGCTAACACCTTGGTGAACACCCTGGGGGCTGTGGTGAGGCCAAAGGGAAGGACCCTGAACTGGTAGTGACTGGCTCCCAGCTGGAAGCGGAGAAACCTCCTGGATCGTCTGTCCATTAGAATGTGGTAGTACGCATCCTTGAGGTCTATAGGGCACATCCAATCGTTCTCCCGTAGGAGGGGGAGAATAGATTGAAGAGTGACCATTCGAAATTTTTCCTTGGTTACCGACAGGTTCAAACGGGAAAGGTCTAGAACTGGTCTCAAGTCCCCCGTCTTTTTTGGCACCAGAAAGAACCTGGAGTAGAACCCTAATCTGAGCTGGTCTTGGGGGACAGGCTGGATGGCTCTTTTTCCTAGCAGCTGCTGGATTTCTGCGGCTGCAGCCTCCCTCTGATCGGGTGGTACATCAGGGAGGTTCCTGATTTTGGGGACATGAAGCATTGGAATTTTGTACCCTCTGGATATAATTCGAAGCACCCAGCGGTCTGATATGATGGACTCCCAAGCCGCTAGGTGCTCCGAGAAGCGCCCCCCGACTGCCTCCAGAGTGGAGCAGCCGGGCAACCCTTCAGGGCTGCTGCGTGGGCCGGTCAGAGAAGGATTCTCTGGACCCAACGTTCCTCAGAGCCCCTCTGCCCCTGGGGCGGCGTCCTCCCTGTCCTCCTCTGCCACGGAAGGACTGGTTGTCCGGAGTGGACTGGGAATGTTGCAATTTCCGGAACCACATCTTCTTCTGACCCTTTTGGTTCTTCGAAAAGGACCACTGGGGAGCAGAGAAGTGGACTCCGATGGCAGACAATGTCTTCCCGTCCTTCTCGCTCTGGACTAGCATCTCGCGAACCGTTTTGCCAAACAGGGCAGAACCATCGAAAGGGGTGTTCGCAAAGGACGCTTTAAAGGGCTCCACACAGTCACAATGCCGGAGCCAAACCTGACGTCTCATGACTAGGCCCGCTCCGCTAGCTCTAGCGGCTCCCTCGGTGGCGTGGGACAATAGCCGCATAGAGGTATTCGAAATGGATCTCAGAGTGGCCATTCGGGTGGAGTACAACTGTTTGTCCTCCGCCGACATGGACTCGGGGGGGAGGCAGCGTATTCTTTGATAAGATCCCGCTGCATCCTGATGATGTGTGCCATATAGTTCAGGGACCTTACCGAAAAGGTCACTGAACTAAAAACTCGCTTCTCTAAGCGATCCATCGAGCGGGACTCCTTGCTCGGTGGATGGACTGAGGGGCTCTTCTGAGCTAGTTCCCTCTTCGTGGCTGCTGCTGTCAACATGGCATCTATGGGGGGACCCTTGCTCCAGTGGGACCGGTCTGCGGGGGGGCTCAGTATCCTGTCTGGGCGTTTAGGGACTGGCTCCACGGTGTCTGGGTCCTTCCACGCCCTGGTGGTAATAAGGTCCACCAGGGGGTCGGCCGGAGGGTCACCCAAGAGGTAGACAGGCCTGCTTGGAATGCCTCCAGAAACACAGACTCGTCGGAGGAAGCCTTGGGGGCAGACCACCCACCTCTGATCCTAAGCATTTCCATGATGTCTCCAAAGGAGACATCCTCAGGGAGTGATCTTGGGGAGCCTTCCCCTTCATCCAAGTCTGTGTCCTTGGTTAAGGACTCAGGGGAGTCCACATGCCTCCTCTTGCACTTGTCCTTGCGAGGCACTTCCTTGGGGGGCTGTCCGAGGAGGTCTCGCCAGCAACATCCTGTTCCAATGGAACAACCTGGGACATTGAAGCAGGCTGTCCCTGTGGCCGGGTGATGGAAGCCTGGCCCAGCAGAGTGGGAGTGCAGATTGGAGCCGAGACAAGGGCCGGGGGTCCGGATGCTCTCGACAGAGCCCTCTCCACTACATCGAAGGCCGAGATGGAACCACTCTCCCTGGGCTCTGTGAGCCGACTCCCACTCGGATCCGATGAAGGGATCGGAGCCGGCGCCGAGACCGTCGGATCTGAAGGACCAGTGTGTTCCGACCTGGACGGCACACTGAATCCCTCGGATCCAAAGCTTGGCCCACGGCTCCGAGAGGTTGGATCCGACAGACTCGAGGGCAGGGTCAGATCCGAAGTACCAAGTACTGTCGGTGCCGACCCACCCGGTTCCGCTGCCGGCTCGAGCGCTCGAACCCGGGTAGTGGGTCGGAGAAGGAGCAATTGGAGCAAAAAAGGGTGTTGAGCTACCCCCCAAAGGGGGGGGGAGGCAAGAGCACTCCCATCTGCAGCTGGGCCTGGATGAACCTTCGCATCATCCAGTCCAAGTCTGCATCTGACATACTGTAAGTCGATCTCGATGAGGCCACCGAGGCAGGCCTGGAATGCCGCCTTGATGACCTCGATGGAGATCGGGCCTCCTCCTCCTCGGGTCCTGGGGAGGAACAAGGAGATCGGAGCCGAGGAGGAGGAGACCTATAAGCTGTGGAGGGAGAAGCCCGCTTAGCTGGCGGGGCCGAAGCGGAGGCCTCGGCCCGACGCTTGTGGTGCTTCTCCCTCCGTTTCTCCCTCCTGACCTCCCTGTCCTCCGGCACTTTGGCGGGAGTTTGAGTCCCGGCCGAAGGAAGGGGGGAAGGAGTGGCTATCACCACAGGCTGTGGTAGTGCCACGGAGGAGGCGGGGCCAAGCCGAGTCCGGGGGCAAAAGTCCCGCCAGGACCAGCTTCGACCTCCGCTCTTTCAGTGCCCTGGGGTTGAACGCTGCACAAATGGTACAGCCTGAGGAGAGGTGTTCAACCCCAAGGCACCGAACGCACCGAATGTGGCCATCAGCCGGGGAGAGCTTATGGCCACACTCAGTACATTTTGAGAAAATGGCTTTTGGGGCCTCAGCCATACTTGAGGAAAAAAACAAGGACTACACAGACACACAGGCCCCAAAACACAAACACACACTCACTAACGGCCAGCAAAGGAAGGGAAAAAAATATATAAAAGATATAAAAATACAGGGAACCTGACTCTTACATACTTTATTTAAGCTAACGACAGGGAAAGTGGAATAAAAAATTCACTTATCTGAAATACTCACTAAGACCTCGAAAATCCAGCTACTCACAAGCTCGGCAAACTAGATCTGAGGTCGTGGAGGGTTGGCAGGGGATTATGGGTGAGGGGAGTAGCTAGGAGCTCGGATCCATTAGCTATGAAACAAGTTGCCGGCTCGGATCCGATATCGGATCCAAGACCCACAGGTTGCTGACAAATGAAGTCCCTACTTCAGATCAAATTTTTACAATTCAATATATTTTTTTCTTTTTTGATTGCTCTCTCTCTCAAATTTTTGCTCTCAGTATTTGATCTTAGTGTTAACCTACTAAGTACTCTAAATAACTTATGTCAACCTCAATGTAACAATGTCCTGTAATTTGTTTTGACTATTACTATATATTGTAATCTTTGTCACTGCTAATGCTTGGAGCTTTTCTCCCCGGGCCTCTACTGAAAATGGACATATATCTAGTTAGACTAGCCCGGTCAACAAATGTAAAATAAAAATAAAAATAAAAATAAATAAATAAAAATAAATAAACTTTATAAACCAATGTGTACACAGCCCATTATCTTGGGTCACCAATATTAACCTTTCATCTCTTGGTTTAAATTCACCTCTCCTTAACCACTCCTGTGTTTATTCCTGATCAACATGAGGTTCTACCAGAAGTTTTCGATACTTGCAACTATATGCTTTTTCCACATTTCTTGCCTTCTCATCTGATCCTTTACCTTACATTCTTTCTTTTGTTTTTTGGCACATTCAGTTGGTGCCTGATTTTTATCTACTTCTGGTTTGATTTCCATTCCTGCTTGATGCAGATAAGCTTCTGCTAGATTAAGAAGAGAAGTCATCTTAGATTTAACTTAGTTAAGGCCTTCCAAAACTTCAGGACTCTTGCGCTCACCTAAACCTTACATAACCTGTGAGAAGCCAGCAATGTATCCTGAAACCCAACACAGAAGAAAGATATAGCTGCTAGCTGCAATTTGATGACAGAGAAAACTAGAAACCAGGGGAAACAAGAAGAACAAGAAATTGAGAATATCCCCCAAACAGGATGAAAAGGACTCTCTGTACTGGGATTCAGTCCATAAGGAGAACCTTTTTCACTTACTGTGGTAGACTTTCTGAGTGACAGTTTCTGCGATGCTGTAATAATGTGGATGACAACTGAGAGAAGAAAAGCATCCCTTTCCATAACTGGAACTGGAGAAACCAAGCAGTTATGTTTAAGTTAGGAATATGTGGGTGAGTTTCCACAGATGGGTATGTGATGAGATCTGATAGTAGATCGAGGAACCATGGGGGGATCCCTCAAGTGTGGCTTAAGGAGAGAAAAATTGCACTTGTATAAGTAAACTTACCATAACAGTAGATGTCTGAATGATCACTGCTGCAGTAGCTTTCCCTATACGGATTATAATCCTGCATAGGATGTAAAACTCAGACAGCTTCCAAAACTTCAGGACTATTCCACTCACCTAAACCATTATCCAGCTTGAGCTAAGCTTCCTAAAAAGACAGAATTGGGTACAAAGCCCTTCAGAGCTTTCATGGCAACACAGAGAGGGAAGCTGAACTTGAGCTTGAAGAGGAAAAGAATATATATATATATATATATATATATATATATATATATATATATATCGGTATGTGTGTATACACACCTGACATATCAGAAAACAAAAATGGGGTGGATGGAGGGAGTGGCTACTGTAATCATGATCATTCGAATACCTGCTGTTGTGGTTAAGTTTGCTTACACAATTATACTATGTTCATCATATTGATCACTGCTGCAGTAGCTTTAGCTATACAAGTAGATTACCCTAGCTTACAACATTTAGGAGGTGGAAGGGGAAGCATCTAGGAGCCCCTGAAGAATGGTCTTAGCAAAGCCTGATCTAGACTTACAGAAGGAATCAAGTTGCAGTGCTTTGTAAAAGTATGTACAGTGGACCAAGCAAGCTGCTGCTTCTAGAATGCTTCTAGAATTCAATCTTTTCCAAAAAGTGATAGATGTAGCCAAGGCCCTAGAAAAGTGGGCCATGACCTGCCTGGAATAATTTTGTTATGGTGAGAAGAGTAAAAGGTAATAGCCTGAGACAACCATTCGGAAATAGTCTGTTTTGATACAGGTTTTCCTTTTTTTTTACCTTCACAAGAAATTAAAAAGAACTTACTTACTTACTATAACATTCCATCTGTGTTGTCCATTTTCATTCTTCCTCAACAAGTGGGTTCGGATCTGACTCAGCCATTGCTAAAGCTCGCAGTAACCAAATCTCTTCAGTTTCTCCCTTACTCATAACATACCTCTACCAACTACTTCAGATCTTGTTTGCTGCTCAGTAGAGAATAAAGATGAAAGTACTTAATGGAGAAGCCATAACAAGAAGTCATGCATAAACAACAATATACAGGTCTCCTGTAAACACTCATTCCTCCAGAAGTATTAGGATGGTGGTTGGTGGGAGGGGAGTTGAAGAAGAATGAAAACGGGCAACACAGATGGAATGTTATGGTAAGTAGATAACTTCTTTATCTGATGTCAATTTTCATTCTATCCTCAACAAGTGGGGCAGTGTCCCTAGCTATCTCTGTCCAGGGTGGACTTAAGGAATGATATTCCAGAGCCCTGCCTCTGAAGACTAGATCCAATTTGTAATGAGTTACAAAGGTGTGGGGAGTAGCCCAAATTTTTGCTGCGCATCCATTGACATTCTTGATTGAAAAACTGTGGAAGTCGCCATGAATCGTGCGGAATGAGCTTTCAAAGAATGTGGAAGAGTAATACACAGTTCAGTGTAAACAAAGGAAATGCAATTTGTCAACCACTTTGATAACGTAACTTTAGAAACTGGTTTTCCCAGAGTTGGTTCAAAAAATGAAATGAACAATTGGTCAGCTTTTCTGATTTTCTCGGTCCTGTGTATATAAAAGTGTAACTGTCTATGTATGTCCAACAAGTGCAAGATATATTCTCCCTTGTTGGTAAACTTAGGGAAGAACACCAGCAAGTTGATAGCTTGATTGATATTGGATTCTGACACCACCTTAGGTAGAAAAGACAGACTGGTACATAAGGTTACTCTATCTTTTTGGAAAATGATGTATGGGGTTTAGGGGTCTATATTAGTCGACTGAACTTTCAAAAGTTTGACTGTCATATGGTCGACACCATATGATCGAACTTTTAAAAGTTCGAACATCTAATAAAAAAAAAAAAACTACATAAATAACCTAAATGAACATTTTAAGCAGGGGAGGCAAGCCCCCCGGCACCCCACACCCCCTGCTCTTTAAATATACCAACTCCGAGATCACACTACAGTGCGGAAAAGGGAAATCTTCCCATTCCGTGCTGTACGGAGATCTCCATTAAAACGTTCGAACTTTCAAAAGTTCGATCATATGGTGTCAGCCATATGACAGTCAAACTTTTGAAAGTTCTATCATCTAATATAGAACCGTGATTTAGATGATAATGCTTGATTCTCAGAAAATCTTCTTGCAGAAGTAATGGCAACCAAGAAAATTGTCTTCCATGTAAGATATTTCAGATCACATGTAGCTGCTGGTTCAAAAGGGGATTGTGTGAGAGACTGCAGCACCAGATTCAAATCCTATGGAGGAGTAGGATCTTTAAAAGGGCATCTTAGGAGGAGAGTGCCTTTTAGCAAACCCTTGCTCAATTTGTGAGAGGCAATAGAGGACCCATTAAATCCAATGTGATAATTGGAAATTGCTGCCAGTTGCATTATAATGGTCGAGGAACTAGCACCATTTAGAAATAAATGCACTAGAAAGCCCACAATTGAATCAATAGGGGCTGAAAAAGGTTGCAAGTTGTGTTGTTATGCCCAAATAACAAACCATTTCCACTTACGGAATATACCTCCCTTGTTGAGGGCAGATAAAATTATACTGCAAACTGGAGAAGAGAGCATGGATTTTCTGGCTATTACTGGAATTGCAGAAGCCAAGCAGTCAGCTTAAGGTTTGGGATATCTGGATATGTCATACCTATTGGGTGAGATAAGAGGTCCATAGTTGGATCTAGGGTCCACAGTGGCTGAACTAGGTAAGGCCAAAGGAATGGAAACCAAATCTGTCAAGGCCAATAGGGTGCAATGAGGATTACTTTGCTCTTCAACATAGCACCTTTATGTAGAAATTTTGAAATCAAGGGAAATGGTGGATAAGCATAGAGAAGTCCAGGGGGCCAATCGTGGAGTAGAACATCTCTTGGTGACTTCCCCTGTAGAGGAATTAGGGTATAGTAGTTGCTGCACTTGTTCTTTGGGGGAGAGGCAAAGAGGTCACAGCAAGGCTGGCCCCATAGATGGAAAATCTCATCCGCCACTGTTTCGTTGCGTGAGCACTCTTGAGGAAGTAGAATGCACCAGTTTGTCTGCTATCAAACTGGATTTCCTCAGAATGTGCATTTCTACTAGAAAGCAGCTGGTAGAGATCACCACTGCCAGACTGAGAGCTTCTCGACACAATGGGTAGGATCTGGTTCCCCCTTGTTTGTTGACGTACCATACAACTGACATGTTGTCTGTTTGAATCGCAATTGTCCCAGAGGTGAGAGTATCCTGAAATGCCTGCAACACTAATGGCACCACTCTCATCTCTAGGACATTTATGTGCAAATTTTCCTCCTTGGGGATCATGTGCCCTGGACTGTCCTTCCCAGATAATACCCCCCCACCCTGTCTTGTAATCATCTGTGGTCACTATGGCCTTGGGCTGTTGGGTAATGAAAGGATGTCCCTGAAGTATTTGGTTGAATTGAATCCACCAACTCAGATCTCTTTTGCACGTCTGGGTAATTCTTATCTGGTATGAAATTGATTGATAAAGGACTGACCATTGAGCAGCCAGCATCCATTGTATAATCCTCATGTGAAACCTGGCTAGTGGAACTAAAGTTATTGCCACTGCCATCAAACCCAGAGTCCAAAGGGCTTGATGGCAGGCTGAAATTGAGGTACTCACAATAATCTTTCTGACTTGTGATCTTATTGTCTGAAATCTGTGTGGTGGTAGAGATATGATGGCTGATCTCGTATCAAGAAGTGCTCCTATAAAGTCCAAGATCTGAGTTGGCTGTAGTTGTGATTTGTTGTAGTTTATGGTTATGCCCCAGAAGAAAGCAAGTCTGGAGGACCTGATCTGTGGTGTGTACAAGCTGATGCCTGGTCAGAATGGAAATGAGCCAGTCATCTAGACAGGGAAAGACATAGACTCCCTGCAGTCTGAGGTGAGCTGTTACTACTGCCATGCATTTGGTGAACACGCTTGGGGCTGTGGTGAGTCTGAAGGGCAGTACTCTGAATTGGCAATGGCTGGCTCCCAGCCAGAAGTGTAGATACTTTCTGGATCACTTGTTCATTTTTATATGATAGCAGACATCTTGAAGATCTATAGAGCACATCCAGTCATCCTTGCTAAGAAAGGGTAGAATGGACCAAACTGTGATCATCTGGAATTTGGTTCTTTGAACTGATTTGTTTACATTGGTGAGATCCAAAATTGCTCTCCAGTTCCCTCTTTTCTTTGGCACTAAAAATAACGTTGAGTAAGTTCTGGATCCTATTTGGTCTGGAGGACCATCTTGGATGACTCTTTTTCATAGCAGCTTTTGAATTTGAAATGCTGCTTGATCCCTCTGACTGGATGGAATGTCAGGGATTTTTCTTGGACTTGCAGGTGGAATGGAAAAGGATAATATAACCTTTCAAAATAATCCTCTGCACACAAGTATCTTTTGTTAAGTCTAGCCAGGCTCTCTGGTGCAGGTATAAGTGCCCCCTGACTCTCTCCAGGGGTGGACAGTAGGGCCTCTGTTCAGGAGCACTGATAGGGTTTGTCAAAGAAAGATTCTCGCAAACCCTGGTTTTGTGGGCCACCTCTGCCACTAGGGTGTCATCATCTGTTAGAGTTCCCTCCTCTGCCTCTGCCCCTGGGGGGACCTCCTCCACATGTGTCTTGGAAAAGACCTTGAGACTTTTTGAACCACATTTTCTGGCTACTCAGCTGATTCCTGGGATAGGATCTTTAGGGAGCGGAAAAATGTATACCCACAGCAAACAAGGTCTTCCCATCCTTCTCACACCTGGTCAGTGTTTCCTTTACTTTAGGGACAAAAAGAGCAGTTACATCAAAAGAAGCATTGACAAAAGAGGAATTAAATGGCTTAACAAATTTGTACAAACATATCCAGGCATGTCTCCTCATGGAAATATCTAAACCTGCTGCTCTTGAAGTTCCTTCTGCTATGTTGGAAACTAACCTCATAGAAGAGTTGGATATAGACTGTAGGGCTGCCAACTGAGATGTTACTGAATCTTGAACCTCTTCATAAATGGCTCCTGTGAGAGTATTTGACAACTCTTTAGTCAAATCCCTCTGAAGTATAATAAAGTGTGCAAAATAATTTAGTGACCTTAGCACAAAGGTCAGTAAAGCAAAGCCATGGTTCCCTAATCTGTCCATCACCCATGACTCACTGTTAGGGGGATGGACAGTGAAACTCTCATCAGTGAGTTCTTTCTTTGTGGCCACCACTACAACCATGGCATCAACTGGAATAAGAAGTTATGTACCTACCATAATGTTCCATGTTAGTTGTCTTCATCTCGCTTTCTTTCTTGCTGGATGGGTTCGGAGCCGATCCTCGGCTCCGACTCGGCCTTTTACTAAAGCTTGAGAGCTATTTACCGGCTCAAGGCCTCCCCTTATCCCACAATGCTAGGCGTCAGATATCCAGATCTCGTTTGGAAAAGCTAACACCATGGAAAAAACACACTACTTCCCACCAAAGGTTTACCTACAGTGCTACAAACAGCGGAGGACGTAACCTAAAAACAAGGTCAACCGTAGGAAGAAGGCCTCAAAAGGGATTCTTCTCAGTCCTAACCAGGCTAGGGGGATAGAGGGTGGGACGCAAGAAAGAAGGTGATATGAAGACAACTAGCATGGAATGTTATGGTAGGTACATAACTTCTTAATGTTAAGTTGTCTATCTCGCCTTTATTCTTGCTGGATGGGACAGCGTCCCTTGCACCTTAGCCCTGGGTGGCTCATCGAAACAGACTTTTGAGCACAGTGGAACCAAAATCAGCTCAACTCCTGGAGGCCATATCCAACTTGTAATGCGAAATGAAGGTATGAGGAGTGGCCCATGTTGCTGCAGCACAAATAGATTCCATTGGAAGTCTAGCCTGAAAAGCTACCGATGTAGTCAATACTCTGGTGGAATGAGCTTTTGGTTTTGAAGGAAGTTCTTTATGTCTCAGTTGGTAGATCAAGGTAATAATAGAGGCCAGCCACCTGGACAAGGTTACCTTAGAAACTGGCAGGCCCTGCTTCCCCTCAGCATAGGACAGGAAGAGTTGATCTGATTTTCTTGACTGTTTGGTCCTATCCAAATAAAAACGTAACTGCCTGTGAACGTCCAAATAGTGTAACTTCTGTTCAGCTCTGTTTGAATAATTAGGAAAAAAGACAGAAAGATCAATAGCCTGATTGAGATTTGTCTCTGAGGGTATTTTGGGCAAAAAGGAAGGATTAGTCCTGAGTGAAACACAAAGGGCTTGAAGTTCCGATACTCTTCTGGCTGAGGTGATGGCTACTAAGAAGAGAGTCTTCCAGGAGAGTAACTTTAAGGAACAAGAAGCTGCAGGTTCAAAAGGAGGTAGAATCAATTAAGATAATATCAAGTTCAAATCCCACGGGGGGGGGGGGTAACCGGGGGTCTAAGTAACATAGTCCCTTTAAGAAAAGCCTTACAAAGTTTGTGGGACATGATACTGGACTCTGATAAGCTAACGTGAAAATTTGCGATAGCAGCCAATTAGACCCTAATGGTTGCAGCTGAGGAACCTGCTCAAAAAAGTTGCGCCAAAAAATCTAAAACATTATGGACAGGGGCTGTAAAGGGGTTTATCTTCCTATCCTCTGCCCAAAAAGAAAAACGTTTCCACTTACTAGCATAAGTCTTTCTAGTAGAAGGTTTGTGCGAAGAAAGTATGATTTTGCGCACTGGCTGAGAAACATGTGGAAGCCTGGCTAAGGTTGGAAGTGGAGCAACCAAGCTGTGAGGTTGAGAGAGTGAAGGGACTGGTGCAGCCCACCCGACTGGTGGATCAAGAGGTCTGGCACTGGGTCTAGATTTCAGGTCTGCTCCAGCAGGTGACGCAGGAATGGGAACCAAATTTGTTGAGGCCAGTAAGGAGCAATGAGGATCATCCTGGATCCCAAAGCGGTCTCTTTCTGAATCAGTTTTGGGATTAAGGGAAAAGGAGGGAATACAGAGAGCAGACCCCGGGGCCAATCATGAACTAGAGCGTCTCTGGGGGAATGGCCTGGGAGGGGGAAGAGAGTGAAGAAGTCACTGCACTTGCTGTTGAGAGGGGTTGCAAAAAGGTCGCAGCAAGGTTGACCCCATCTGCGGAAAATTTTGTCCGCTACTAACTGATTGAGAGACCACTCGTGAGGCATAAGGATTGCTCTGCTTAGTCTGTCTGCTATGACATTGGACTTCCCGGGGATGAGCATTGCTATCAGAAACCGTTGAGAGGAGATCGCCCACTGCCAGAGTCTGAGTGCTTCTCGACATAAGGGATAGGACCTGGTTCCGCCCTGCTTGTTGATGTACCACACTACCGACATATTGTCCGTCTGAACTGCAACAGTCCCAGTAGGTAGAGAGTCTTGAAGAGCTTGTAGCACTAAAAGTACCGCTCTCATCTCCAAGACATTTATGTGCAGATGGTACTCTAGGGGTTGCCAAGTGCCCTGGACAGTCCTGCCCTGAAAATGCCCCCCACCCGATAAGGGAGGCATCCATTGTCACCGTGGCAACCGGAGGAGGAAGTACAAATGTCTGCCCTGAAAAACTTGAAGGGAGACCATCCACTAAGAAAGGTGGTCTTTGCATGATTGGGTGATTATTATGTTGTGAGACATCGGAAGCTGTTGAAAGGACCATTGGGTAAAAAGCATCCATTGAAGAATCCGCATGTGAAAACGAGCCAGGGGAAGTAATGTGATTGCTGCTGCCATGAGCCCCAAGGTTTTCAGTACAAATCTGGCCTGAATTCTCTTGCATTGTAGTAACGTTTGAACGTGTCGGCGAATGTCTAATACTCTTTCTAATGGAAGTTTTGCCAACAGTTCTTTTGTGTTTAATATGGTGCCTATAAAGGTTATAGATTGACAAGGTGACAACGCAGACTTTTCGAAGTTTATGGAGATACCTAGCTCTGAGCAAGTTTGGATGGTATAACCCCTGGCTCGGATTAGCTGATGCCTAGTGGAAGCAGTTAGGAGCCAGTCATCTAGATATGGAAACACCTGGAATCCTCGCCATCTCAGGTGAGCCGTAACCACTGCCATGTATTTGGTGAACACCCTGGGGGATGTGGTGAGACCAAAGGGCACGGCTCTGAATTGATAGTGACTGGCTCCCAGCTGGAAGCGGAGAAACCTCCTGGAGCATCTGTTCATTCTGATATGGTAGTACGCATCCTGAAGGTCTATGGAGCACATCCAAATGTCCGGACCCAAAAAGGGTAGAATGGACTGAAGCATGACCATCCGGAACTTCGTTCTTTGAACAGATTTGTTTAACCTATTGAGATCCAAAATGGGTCTCCAGTCCCCTGTTTTCTTTGGTACCAAAAAGAACTTGGAGTAAATCTCGGATCCTTGCTGGTCTGCTGGGACTGGCTGGATGGATCTTTTTTCTAGCAGTTTTGAAATTTGTAGTACTGCTTGTTCCATTAGACC
Source organism: Protopterus annectens (assembly GCF_019279795.1). Classification (NCBI taxonomy): domain Eukaryota; kingdom Metazoa; phylum Chordata; order Ceratodontiformes; family Protopteridae; genus Protopterus; species Protopterus annectens. The sequence goes on from NC_056732.1 coordinate 1,332,841,947, forward strand.
GGGTGGAACATCTGGTAGGGACCTGTTTGTTTGCATGGGGGTGTGGACAAAGGGGATTTTGTAACCCTCGGATATGATAGACTGTACCCATTTGTCTTGTGTGAGGAGTCGCCAGACTTCTGGGTACAGTGACAATCTTCCCCCGACTGCCTCCGAAAGTGGACAGTCGGGCAGCCCCTCAGGGATGCTGAAAGGGTTTGTCAGAAAAAGATTCCCTGCTACCCTGATTTTGTGGACCCCCTCTGCCCCTCAGGCGGCGTCTGTTGTTGTTCCCTTCTCTGCCCCTGGAGGGAAACTCACCACGTGTGTCAGGCACGACTCCTTGGGGTTTGCAAAACCACATTTTCCCACTCTTCTGACCTTTAGGGTATGGTCTAGAAGGAGTAGAAAAACGAACTCCCACGGCAGAGAGAGTCTTGCCTTCTTGTTCACACCTGGTAAGGGTATCCTTCACCTGTGGTCCGAACAAAGCCGAACTATCGAAGGGGGTATTGGTGAAGGACGCCTTAAAGGAGTCAGCAAAGTTACATAACCGCATCCAGGCATGTCTTCTCAAAGCCATGCCTGTGCCTGCAGCTCTACTCACCCCATCGGCTGCATAAGAAATGAGCCGCATGGAGGAGTTGACTATAGAATTAAGGGTCGCCAGCTGGGAGTTAATCTTTTCCTGAGACCCTGCAGCAGATGGATCTTAAAGGGTATTACCCAGTTCCTTAAGGAGATCTCTCTGAAGACGGGTGAAATGGCACAGATAGTTCAGCGACCACATGGAAAAGGTCGCTGAAGAGAACATCCACTTCCCGTACCTGTCCATTGTCCTAGATTCTTTATTAGGTGGATGGACCGGCACTGAAGGGTCAGCCAACTCCTTCTTAGTGGCTGCTGCAACCACCATGGCATCAACAGGGACAACCTTTGTAAGAAACTGTTTGTTGGACGGGGCTGTAATGAATTTTGTGGGCCTGCGGGGAGTTGGTTCCACTGTGTCTGGGGCCGTCCACGCCTTCCGAGCCACTACTTCCATGAGCGGGTCGAAAGGCGGAGACACCCAGGAGGTGTCCAGATACACCGACTCATCCTCGGAAGGATTGAGGGCAGTCCAGTTGCCCCTCTGCTTAAGGATCTCAAGGATGTCTGAAAAGGAGACATCGTCAGAGGGGGACCTTGGGGACCCTTCCGAATCCTCCAAGTCGGTGTCAGAGGTGACTGACTTGGGGGAGTCAATATGCTTCCTCTTACATTTTCTATTCTGAGGGGGCTCCTCTGAGAGATCAGGGGAGGCCTCGGAAGAGGAAGATACACCCAATGAGGCTACCTGGAGCGCTTGTTCTCCACGCTTGGGGTCAGGAGGCTGGACAGAGACCGACGCAGGCACCATGGGGGGAGGAGCCAAAGGGGTCGATCGCGAAGCCGACACCGGAGTCAGCACGCTCCTCATGACCTCAAAGGTGCCCCATCAGGCAGAGAAGAGGGTGCCCGCTCTGAAGAGACGTGAACCCCTCCCGGCATCGAGAGGGACAGCTCCGAGGCCGATGTCAAGGCCGAGCTCACCTGCACCGAGGCCCCGAGAGGGAGAATGGGGTTGGGCAAGGGTCTGATGCCACTCGCCCCCTCGGAGCCGACGAGGGAGTCTCGGTGCCCGGATCCCTCCAAGGACGGAACCAATGAAGAGATCGGAGCCGACGAAGGAGCCAAAAGGTGGGGTATCGGCTCCGACGTTCCGACAATTCGAGCCCCAACAAGCTCCAGCTCCGAACACGGTAGTAGAGTCAGAGGAGGAACTGTTGAAGAAACAGGGATAGCCACAGTCTGTTGAGAAGGGCTAGTCAACATTTTGGCCAGTGCCTGCGACTTAAGGAGCCTACTGACCACCCTCTCTAAGTCATGGTCAGATAGCCTGGAGGACCGAGAGGAATGGGATCTATGGCTCTGCTCCGATTGTAGTAATGGGGACCTGGAAGCCGAGCGAACGGACTCTAAAGAGGGGTATCTCGAATGCTTTCAGCTCAGAGAAGGCTCCGATAGCAAAGTTGGAGCCGACTGAGGTCTCGAAGAGTCGGTTCCCGCCGGAACCGATGAGGAGGCAGAAGCTCTGCTCGGCATCAGCTCCGAACAGGGAGCCAATAGTTTGGCGGGCTTTAAGGATTTCCCCGACAAAGGCTTAGCCGGGGATCCTTCAGGCTTTAACAAGCCTCTCAAAATTAGTTTATTCCTACGCTCCTGCAGGACTCTCGGACTGAAAGCATGACAGACCGAACAAGAGTCCTGCAGGTGTAGGGGGCCCAAACAATAAACACAAGAAGTGTGACCGTCTGTCAGAGACATCTTCTGACAGCACGAGTCACACTTCTTGAAACCTGAAACCTTGGTATCTTTAGACATGATAGAAGAGATACCAAGGGAAGTTAAACTAGTGCTTAAAACACTAAACACAGTCACACACGCACTAGAACTAGCAATACAATACCTCTACAACTACAACAGTTATAAATAACAAAAAATTTAACACAAAAATTATATATATATAAAACAATACTATAAAGAGACAGGCCTAACCACTACCCCAAAAGGGGGGGGGGAAGAAAACTCTGTAACAACAGAAAAAAGAGATCCTAAGTGGGGTCTAAAGGGGTTACATGATCTAATAAAACTAATAGAGAAGAAAATCTAAAAATAACAACTACTCTGACAGTAAAATAGTAGTAAAAGAATTATACGACCTGGAGCCGGTAAAAAACGCAACCTCGTAGCTGAAGCGGCAAACGAGATCTGGGTATCTGACGCCTAGCATTGTGGGATAAGGGGAGGCCTCGAGCCGGTAAATAGCTCTCGAGCTTTAGTAAAAGGCCGAGTCCATCCAGCAAGAATGAAGGCAAGATAGACAACTTAACATCCCCTTTTCTCCAGAACTGTCTTTCCTCAGGTGGTGCCATTTCCTGTCTGATCTCCAAAGTATGGGTTCTATGGTGTTGGGCTCCTTCCACATCTGCCAGGAGATCATATCAACAAGCTAATTGGAGGTAGACGGTCCAGGAGGTAGAGGGTCCAGTACCATCGGAACTACATGCTCCAGTGACTTAAACCTCAGCACAGAAATAAATAGAACATGCTGGAGGGACAGATTCATATCCCAGTGGCTCCCCTCACTCTGGAACAAAATCCCAATCCATGTCAGACAGAGCCCCTCAATGACCCTTTTCAAGAAGAATCTTGACGTTTGGATGGGAGATCGTAAATTTACCCCTGGGATCTCTTCTGTGTCTCTGCTAGACAGAGGCATGGTAAACTAACCTTAAATGGGCTATCTTCTGTGACCTACTATACAGAGGCACAGTCAATTAATCTAAGAAAGGTGGCGAAAGCCAAACATACTCTAGCTAGGCTTGTAAATGCCCTAGGGCAGATAGCCTAGTATCAACCTATGAACCTATGAACCAAATGCCTCCAGGAGAACAGACTCTTCAGATGTAGGGTTGGGGGGAGTCCAGCCACCTCTCTGTTTCAGAATTTCAGGATGTCTCCAAAAGATACATCATTGAGAGGTGACCATGGGGACACTTCACCTTCATTAAAATCTGTATCTTCAGTGATAGATTCCTGTGGGGAGTCTACATGTTTCCTCTTATACGTCATCTTCTAGGGCACCTCCTTAGTAGGATGCTCTGGTAAGGTATCAGAAGAGGAAATCAGAATTCCTGGCGGGGAAACCTGGGTCTTTGGTACTAGATGCCCCTGCAGAGAAGAGTGGAGAGGCTCTTGATGCCGAGACAAAATGGTAGCATATCTAGGATAAAAGGGGGAAGGCTCTGTCAGATCTGCTGAGGCAGAGAAAACTCTCTTTGCAGCCTCGAAGGCAGAGCTCAAAGAGTTAGAAGAGGAGCTCTGATCTGAGACGGCAAGCATCTGAATTGTCATCCCTCCCCACCCTGATGGCAATGCTCCCAAGGTGGAAGCAGGATCTGAACTGTCCATTGCCGAGGCTCTAAGGAGCAGAGATGGCTCTGAAAACTTTAGAATTGAGTGCTGCACCTCGCATCTGACAGGCAGACTTCAGCTCTTAGAGCTTTCTGGATCTGAGAGTACCAGAGGTCTCACAAAAGTTCCAGATATGGAAATCCTCAGCTCAGAGACTAATGGATCCAGATGGCTAGGATCCTTGGACTCTGAAGCAACAAAAGGTGTCAGAGAAGAAATTTGCAAGGGGGTGTTATAGCAGATCAGACAACTTGACCCAGAGGGGTAGGCACCAAAGGGAAATAAATCTGCTCCTGCACCAGGAGGATCTTCCTCACCACTCTTTCCACATCTTCTTCTGTGAGGCTTCTGGAAAGGAGCCTGCCAGGGACTGTATCCATGGATGAGGAGTACCTGGTGCATGGAAGTAAAGGCATCTCTACAACCTCTGTCAGTATCTGATCCAATAAAGTCGAGTCCGATGGTTTGGCATGTGTCTGATCCGACTCTATGAGGGTCGGATCCGATAGAGTTGAAACTGTCTTTACCGATGAGTCAGAATGCTTCTGTACTCTCAATTTTTGGGGATCCAGGGTTGAGACCAGGTCCTTTAGACTTCTTTTCCTGGAAGATTCAGAGGAAAAAGATTTTGAAATTTTGAAGATGAAGGTTTAGGGAATTGCCATATGGATTCTCCAAAGGAAGATGGCAAGAGACCCTTTAAAATCAACTTGTTTTTACGTTCTGTAAGGGTGTGGGGAACTGAAGCCATGGTAAATAGCATAACCTTCTTGCAAATAAAGAGGGCCCAGGCAATAAACACAAAGTGTGTGGGCATCAGAAATGGGCAAATTATGCCCACACACAAAGCATATTTTAAACATAACAGGTTTGTTGACCATAGTGAACAATAATACTCACAAAAAACAACAGCAACAAATTAAACAAATTACACAAAGAAAAGTTAAGTATGACAGGCAAAGATTTTTTTTAACTATAAGAAAAGAGAAGGTAAGGGAATACAAACAATGGTAAGGAAGGGCTATGACAGAGTTATATAGAGGGGAAGATACTAGCAGTAGTATCTAAGAGATATGAAGTACTAGGAAAAAGGAGAAATATAGTAGAATACAAAACGAGAAATATAAGAAATACTAAATTGTGTTTTAAGAGAACAATACAAAAAATTGCACTCATGTAAGTCGTACAGCTCAAGAGAGATGGTAGACCATGTCTGTTATAAAACACGTAAAACACTAAACTGAGAAAAAGAAAATAAAGTGGCAAAACGCAGACCAATCCAAGAAAGATTTAATATAAACGTTAGCGCTTTCATGCACCACACCTTAGTGCACTTCAACGATGTGTCAGAACAGTTTAGGGATATTTTGCATTATAACTGGGATATTATTTTGCAACAACAAGCACTTACTAAGGTTTTAGGTATAAGGCCAGTAATGGTGTTCAAGAAGGGTCCTAATTTGAAGGCATTACTTGAACTTTCTCATCAACAACATAATAAACAGAAAGGTATGTATAAATGTGGTAGATGCAATTATTGTAAATACATTCAAACTGGTCCCTCTTTTTATATCAAAAATATTAAGTATGGGATTCCCAATAAATTTAACTGTGAGAGTCAAGGAGTAATATACTTAGCTTCATGTCAATCTTGCCCTGTGTTCTATCTTGGCAAGACAGAACGTCAGCTGAAGCAGCGTATTTATGAACACATTTATGCCATATCTAGGGGGGTTAATACTAATGCTCTGGCAAGGCACATTTTAGAATATAATGCACACAGTTTTAAGTTCCTAATAGCCCAACAAGTTCCTAAAAATCCCAGAGGGGGACCTTGGCACTTAAAACTGGAAGAACAAGAACTATTATGGCAACTAAAAACTAATGCCTGTGTATATCCGGGCATTAATTATGTTTGTTCAATTAAGTGTTTACTTAAACTAAAAGCTTTAGAACGTTAAATGTATTCCAGTTAATTCTTTTAGCATTCTGTTATTAATTTATAATATTGTATATGTGGTCAAGCAATATATTCATTTTTATATCATTGAAATTGAAGTTAAACTGTATTTAAATTAAGGAATTGCAAACAGGATGGAATTATGTTATCCAAGTATTTTGTTTGTTGTATATATTTTTGATGAGATTTGTTTAGAATAGAAGGTTGCTTTAAAAGTTAGGGTAAGTTTTTTAATTGTACTAATTGTTGGTTAATTATTAATTATGGTTTCTTAATAGGGCAACCTATTTATTTGGGTTTTTTTTAATGCTGTTTTGTCTGAAGAAGTGCACTTAGACCATGTCTGTTAGCTTGAAGCAGCAAACGAGATCTGAAGTAGTTAGGGGAGGTGCATTGTGGGTAAGGGAAAAGCTCAAGAGATTTTGTTACCATAAGCTTTAGGAATGGCCAAGTCAGATCCAATGGATCCAAACCCACTTGATGATAGAATGAAAATTGACAATACCTGAACAATTTATCCAAAGACCTGAAAGATTTAGTTGTGCCAAGATAGTATCTGAGTTTTCTGTGGACATCTAAGGTATGGAGTACTCTTTCTCCTTCACTTTTAGGTTCAGGAAAGAAAACAGAGATGTATAGTTTGACTTAATGTAAACTCTAATGCAACTTTAGGCATAAAATAATTAGTTCTCAAATAAACCCTGCCCCTGCAGAAAATGAGATAGAGTTAACTCAAAATAAGATCTTGCAATTCAAAGACTCTTCTTGCAGACATCAGGGCAATCAGTAAAACAGTCTTCCATGTTATAACCTCAAGTCAGCCAGATTATCTGGTTCAAATGGAATAAGTTTCAGTTTCTGTAACACAAAATTGAGAACCTAAGGAGATGCGCCAGTTTTCTTTAAGGCCTCTCATGCAAAACCCCTCTCAAAACATTTTGACATGAGAATGCATTGAAAGAGGATGATCCATGGCAGACATGCTGAAATGGCTGACAAACGAACCTTGATAGAGAAATAAGAAAGGCTTATGGATAGTAACTCACACAGATATTTTAAAAACAGAACAACAATACTCCTGAATGGGTGCTGTGTAAGTTGTTGGCACCAACTAGAAAACCCTTTCCATTTGCTAATATATGATTTTCTAGTAGCAGGCCTTCTTGCCTCTGTTAGTATCTTCTGCACATCCTCAGTAAAACCGTATCTAAAGGGAATTTAGACCCTATCATCCAGGCAGTCAGTTGAAGTTGATTGGGGTTGGGATGTATCAAATATTCCTGTTATTGTATGAATAAATCCAGTCTGTGAGGAAGCCTGTAGCAATTGCCCCAGATAATTTCCAAAAGAAGGAAGAAACACTATTGCCTGGTCCAGAAAGGAGTCACCATAATGATCCTCTGTGATTTGTCTGACTCTTCAGAAGTACCCTGGATATCAGTGGAAAGGCTTGAAAAGCATACAGTAACATTCCTGTCCAAGGAAAGGAAAAGGTATTTGTCCTCCAGGCCTTCATGCATGGAATCATGGAGCAGAATTTTTCCAGTTAATTGTTCAGAGAGGAGGCAAAGAAGTCTACTTGAGGAACACCCAACAGATGGACCAGATCTTGGAGGACTTCCTGATCTAGCTTCCATTCATGAAGGTCTGCCCTTGCCCTGCTCAGCTTGTCTGCTACACAAAATTTTGCTCTAATGGAATGAAAGATGCATGTGGAGTGAAACTGTGTTGTGAAGCTATATCCCAAACTAACATGGCTAGTCTGCAAAGGAGGTATGACTTGGTTTCCCCCTTACTTGTTGATGTACCACATGACTGTGGTATTTTCTGTAACAACCTGAAGAGGTCCATGGAACCAAAGATGATTTAAAAAGTTGAGTGCCTTGACCAGGGCAAGCATCTCTTTTATATTTATGTGTTTGTACTGTCCTTGGTATCCCAAACACTTGAATCTATATTCCTCTTGAAACTGTCATCAAGCAAGTCCAAGGCATCTGTGGATACTGATTGCCATGGAGTGGGTGGGGAAGAAGAGGGAGTCCTGGATTTAGGGATATCTGTTGTCTTCACCTAGCAATTTCTCTTATGACAAATCCCATAACTGGAATTTGAAGAGTTAATGGGTGTTGGTGCTGGGACCAAGAGACTTCAGGCACCATTGTATCTTTCTCATTTGGAGTCTTGCCATGGGTATCATGAGAATCATAGATGCCACGAGACTCAAACTCATGAGGTATTCCCTCTAAGTCTGAGTGAAAAACCTTAGAAACAGATCTAAGTATAGAGCTATTTTTTTCTGGGGAAGAAACGCTGTTTGAGCTGAGGTGTCTACCAGATACATAAGAACACAATCATGTGGTAAGGATTAAAAACAGACTATTAAAAGCTTTCCTGGAATCCCAGCTTGTGAAAGAGATCTCTCACCCAAATGAAAAAAATCAGCACTTTTTTTTTAACAATAAACATCTTTATTGAATTATCATTTATGACACAGGCAATCGTACATTTATAGAAATAAAAAAAACATATTGACATATTTTCAGATGCAAACATTATACATCACCTGTAATGTTCTCTACAGTCATTGTCAGTCAGACATTGTATAGCTCATTCAATTTCTGCTTTCCTTTAAACCTCATTCCTCCTCCAAAACATTATACTGCATGTATTGTTCCCACAATTCCCATCTTTTTGTATGTAATTTGTTCCTACCATTTTCTAAAGAGCTCACTTCCAGTTCTTTTATCTTTGCTACTATATTCACCTCTTCTAGTACATTTGGTTTATTCTTTGATTTCCATTGTCTAGTAACTGGTCTTTTGGCAGCCACCAGAATTAAAATCAATAAGGCCTTACTAGGTCTAGACAATTCCGATTCTATATCACAATTCAAAAAATAATTTCCTTAGTTACATCAATTTGCTCACCCAATAATTCATGCAGAGTATTCTTCAGGGAAATTTTTAAGTCTGTTAACTCATTACACTCACAAATTTATGTTACCAGTTTCTTCTTTCTTCCCTACTACACCTCCAACTTTTGCAATCTACCTGAGGAAAAATTCTCTAGAGTCCATTTGGGCTATAAAGATAGATGCAAACACTTCCAAGCAAAGATCCTACATTTTCTAGATTTTGTTACATATTTGAGAGCTATGCATATATCGTCCCACTGTTTCTTTGTCAATTGCTTACCCAGTGTCTCTTTCCATCCCCTTCTAACCAGCTCTGATTGATTCCTATATTTATCATGCAATATTTATATACCTTACTAATTACCCCCTTTTAAGAGCACCTTTTGTTCTAGGTTCAACTAAAAACTCTACCAGTGCTGGTCTTTTTCTTATACCCCAAGCAGACGCCAAAGAATTTTTCCTCACGTAAATTGCACATGTTGGAGGTGTGATGGGGAAGAAAGAAGGAATTGAGAACATATTTTTGTGAGTGTAATGAGTTGACAGACTTTAAAAATTCCCTACTGTCTGTCAACTCATTACACTCACAAAAACATGTTCTCAATTCCCTCTTTCTTCTCCATCATGATTCCAACATTTGCTATCTACCTGATGAAAAATTCTTTGGAGTCTGCTTGGGGTATAAAAATATTTATGCAAACATTTCCAAGCAAAGTTCTTAAATCTTCCAGACTTTGCTGCATGTTAGAAGCTATACAAATATCTTCCCATTGTTTCTTTGTAAATTGCTTATCCAATCTCTCTTCCCAATCCTTTATAACCACACCTGATCAATTCTTATAGTTAGTATGCAATATTTTATATGACCTACTAATTTATCCCCTTTTAAGAGCAGCTTCTGTTCTAGACTCTACTAAAAATTCTACCAGTGCTACTGTTTTGTTTATACCCCAAGCAGACTCCAAAGAAATTTTCTTTAGGTAGATTGTACATGTTGGAGGTGTGGTGGGGAAGAAAGAGGTAATTGAGAAAAAGAAGTCATGTACTCACCATAACATTCCATGTGAATTGTTCATCTTGCCTTTATTCTTACTGATGGGTTCGGAGCCGATCCTCGGCTCCGACTGGGCCAAATACAAAAGCTCAAGGTCTTCAACCAGCTTGTGGCCTATTCCCTATCCCATGATGCACTGGTGCTTCCCTCAGATCTTGTTTGCTGCCAACAATGGTATAAACCATCTCCCAATATAGTAGCAGCATAGAATACAGTAGATAAAGGTCAATTACAGCCATGCTTCACCTCAGGTTCTCGATCCTCAAGAAGCCTGGAAAGGGGTTGGAAGGTGGGACGTAAGAATGAAGGCAAGATGAACAACTCACATAGAATGTTATGGTGAGTACATAACTTCTTTATGTGAAGTTGTTCTATCTTGTCTTCACTCTTGGAGATGAAAGCGAACAACCAAAACTAAAACCAAGACAAATGGTTCGCTTGGAGAAACCAAATAAGGGCCCAAGACCAAGTTGAAAAAATATCCAAACAGTTTATTCGATAGGAAACACACAGAATCACTTTAACGCTAAACACTTGGAATACATTTTCGAACGTCTTCTTCAGAAGGCAAATGGTAAATGAATGTTACAACACATCTTATATAGGCTGTTCTAAATCCATTAAGAACAATTATTCAATAAAAATTATTCAATAAAAACCCACTCAAATGAATAATAGAGTGAATGAATTTGTATACCTTGCTAGACCTGTTTGTAAAAAGGTTACAAAATAAAATAAAAACTTCAAGATTAAAAGGTCCTAAAATATCCCCCTATATAATAAAATATTCTCTTATATAATAAAATATGTGTATTTATATATAGTAATAAATGTTCTTGTATTACAAAAACTATTGTTTGATTAGTTTGCTGCATAAGGAAACAAATATATGTATGTAATTGGATTTCACTTGCCTGAGAAAATCCCATGAATCTTTTAACACTGTGACTCCATTGTTAGAAAGTTCTTTCAATTTTACATCCACATATTTAGCAAGGTGAGTGGTTATGGACCCTTCTGAAGAAACAATAAGCCGTAAAGGAGGGTCTGAGGGGTCCTTATGGACCTTTGGAATGCCAAATACTGAGGGTACCCTGGGATTTTTATTTAACAAAAAACTGAACGTCTCAATGTCAATAGAACCTTCAAGTAATAGGTCATTTAATAAAATATTAATCTTCGATTTGGCTATGTTGACTTTATTAATAGAGGCTCTAGAGTACTTGGAACAATCATATAATGAATCTTTCATTTTGGATTCATAAAGAATAACATCCATAAGTACAGTTCTGCCCCCTTTGTCTGGCTGCATAATTCTTATAGACTTATTGTTCTTCAGGTCATTCAATAGACAGTTATCTTCCTTGGAAAGGTTAGAACACACCCTATGCTCATTAACCATGTTTCTAATTTCCCTTTCCAATAAATTTTAAAGATTTTTAAGTTGAGGATGAAGGGGAGGGTTTATTATACTTTTTTTCTTAAACACAGTAGGTACTCGGGTGCTAGGGTTTGTGTCATGAAACAATATTTATTTTTATTGTTGTTATTAATGTTTATTTAGCCACCTGCCATCACTGTTATTCATTTTATGTGGGGAAGACTGAGAAGAAGTTAAAGTCAAGAATTTACGAACATTATTATGAAATCAGAAAGCAAAATGTGAACAATGCATTATTTCGTCACACATTAACATGTCAACAAGCTTCCTTCAATTTCTTTGTTTTGGAAGTTGTTCCCAAGGAAGTTCGGGGTGGTATGTGGGAAGCTAAGTTAGAATACAGGGAGGTATATTGGCAGATCATTTTGGAAGCTACAAAAAGCCCTGGTCTGAACGATATGCTATCCCTTCTTCCTGTTCTTAAGTTAAGAGCTGCAAAATTATAACATTACATTTCCAGCAGATGGCAGTATACAATTACATACGGTTCCCATTCAGAAGCCTGAAACATCATAAGCCTGAAAATCAAAATCCTGAAACCAAAAGCCTGAAAATTCAGAATCCTGAAAACTCAAAATCCTGAAAGCCCAAAATCCTGAAAGACCAAAATCCTGAAACTCAAAATCCTGAAAACACAAATAATGCTAATATGTCACTATAAAGACACTAATATCTACCAACTGACCCTGACCCTAACCCTAACCCTAAGGTCCGTCACTATCGCACACTCACCTGACCGCGCCCTAAACCTAACTCACTTAAGCCCGCCCTAACCCCAATATTTGTCACTATTGCATACATGCCTAACCTGCCTAACCCTAACTCACTTAAACCGCCTAACCCTAAAATAAAACCAACGCACACTTACCTGACCCCAACGCATGACCTAACACCACAGGGCTAACAATAGCAAAGCCACAATGACATCAGTATGTCTATTTTGTGTTTTCAGGATTTTGAGTTTCAGGATTTTGGTCTTTCAGGATTTTGGGCTTTCAGGATTTTGAGTTTTCAGGATTCTGAATTTTCAGGCTTTTGGTTTCAGGATTTTGATTTTCAGGCTTATGATGTTTCAGGCTTCTGAATGGGAACCTTACATACATATATTTGTTTCCTTAGTGCAGCAAACTAATCAAACAATAGTTTTTGTAATACAAGAACATTTATTAATATATATAAATACACATATTTTATTATATAAAAGAATATTTTATTATATAGGAGGATATTTTAGGCCCTTTTAATCTTGAAGTTTTTATTTTAGTTTGTAACCTTTTTACAAACAGGTCTAGCAAGGTATACAAATTCATTCACTCTATTATTCACTTGAGTGGGTTTTTATTGAATATTTTTTATTGAATAATTGTTCTTAATGGATTTAGAACAGCCTATATAAGATGTGTTGTAACATTCATTTACCATTTGTCTTCTGAAGAAGACGTTCGAAAACGTATTCCAAGTGTTTAGCGTTAAAGTGATTCTGTGTGTTTGCTATTGAATAAACTGTTTGGATATTTTTTCAACTCGGTCTTGGGCCCTTATTTGGTTTCTCCAAGCGAACCATTTGTCTTGGTTGTCCTTGTCTTCACTCTTACTGATGGGATAGCGTCCCAAGTACCATCTTCTTGGGTGGCTCACGAGAGTATATTCTTCAGGACATTGAAACCAAAGGAAGCCTTGTCCCTGGAGGCCCTATCTATTTTGTAATGAGTGATAAAGCTATGAGGGCTTGACCAAGTAGCTGCTGCACAAATTGTATCTATTGGTAATTTGGCAGAAAAGGCTGAGGAAGTGGAGACAGCTCTAGTTGAGTTGGCCTTTATATTGTCTTGTAATGGAGTATTCACTCAACTATAAGTAAAAGAAATACAATCTGATAACCATTTAAAGTGGTTTTTACCACAGGAGCATTCTTCCTGGAGTCTGAGAGGGATCAAAGAGTTGATCTGTTTTCCTGAAATCCTTGGTCCTGTCTAAATACAAGCGGAGCTGTCTGTGAACGTCAAGTTTGTGCAGCATATACTCTGTCTTACTGCCATACTTCAGGAAGAATACAGGCAACTCTATAGACTGACTGAGATTTGTTTCTGGACATACCTTTGGTAAAAATGAGAGATTTGTCCGAACAGAAGGCCTGTATCTCTGAAACCCTCTGAGCAGAAGTAATTGCTACTAGAAAGATAGTTTTCCATGTGATATACATTAGGTCACATGAAGAGGCTGCTTCAAAGGGTGGTAGAATTAGTCATGATAAAACAAAATTTAGATTCCATGGAGAAATAGGGGATTTGATGAGTGGCCTTAAATGTATAGTGCTTTTGAGAAACACCTTTGAGAGTCTATGTGACATATCAGACCCTTCCTCACCAAGATGGAAGTTGGAGATTGCAGCCAAATGAACTCGAATAGTCACGGCAGCTGCTCCTTCATTGAAAAGCTCTGTCAAAAATTCCAAAATAGAAGCCATTAGAGCTAAATAAGAATCAATATGATTTTGTAATGCCCATATTGAGAATCTTTTCCATTTGCTGAGATATAGCTTTCTAGTGGAGGATTTGTGAGAGGATGTCAATATATGCTGCACTGCAGCTGAAAGATTCTGAAGCCTGGCTATGTTTGGAATTGCAGCAGCCAAGCTGTCAATTTGAGGGACTGAAGGGACGGATGAAGAGCCCTCGATGAGTGAATCAGGAGGTCTGGAACTGGGTCCAGCATCCAATGTTCTTCCAGTAGATGAGGCCGAAGAAAGGGGAACCAAATCTGGCGAGGCCAGTAGGGGGCTATCAGAATTATGGTCCTTCCCAGAGCACTGGCTTTCTATAAAATTTGGGTATCAGAGGTAATAGTGGAAAAGCATAAAGGAGACCCAGGGGCCAGTCGTGGACAAGTACATCCCTTGGGGCTTCCCCTGGTGGGGGGATTAGGGCAAAGTAGCTGCTGCATTTCATGTTTGTGGGTGTGGCAAAGAGATTGCAGCAAGGCTGACCCCATATGTGGAATATCCCTTCCGCTACTTCTTTCTTTAGGGACCACTTGTGAGGCAATAGAATTGCCCTGCCCAGCTTGTCTGCTATCACGTTGGACTTTCCCAGGATGTGTGTTGCTATCAGAAAGCGATGGGTGGAGTTTTCCCATTGCCATACTCTCAAGGCCTCTCGACATAGGAGGTAAGATTTGGTTCCTCCTTGTTTGTTATGTACCAGACTACTGACATGGTGTCTGTCTGGATTGCAATGGTCCCCAGAGGAACAGAGTCATCAAAGGACTGCAATGCTAGAAGTACCACTCTCATCTCTAGGACATTGATATGCAGGTGAGCCTCATGTTCCCTCCATGTGCCTTGGGCTGTTCTTCCCTGATAATGCCCCACCCTATCAGGGAAGCGTCCGTGGTCACTATGGCAATTGGGTTGGGTAGAACAAAGGGATGTTCTGTCATTACACAATATGATGTCAGCCACCACTGAAGGTCCTTCTTGCATGAATTCATGATTATAATCTGATGCGACATTGGGAGTTCTTGAAAGGACCACTGTGTGAAAAGGAGCCATTGTAGTATCTGCATTATGCATCCAACCCAGTGGAATTACAATGATAGCTGCCACCGTTCTACCTAACAATTTGAGAACCATGGTAGCCAAGGCTTTTTCTTTGAGAGAAGGGTTAGAACCTGTTGTCGAAGAGTACATACCCTTTCTTCCGGAAGCTTTAAGGTCATTGTGGTGGTGTCCAGATCTGCTCCTATAAAAATGGTATGTTGCGATGGCAATAAGACAGATCTTTCTAAATTTATGGTAATCTCCAATTGACAGCATAGATTCATAGTAGTGCCCCTTGCTTGAATGAGCTGATGCCTGGTGGTGGTGGTGGCTAGGAGCCAGTTATTTAGGTATGGAAAAACCTGGAATCCCAAATGTCTCAGGTGAGCTGTGACTACTGCCATGCATTTGGTGAACACTCTGGGGACTGCTGTGAGACTAAAGGGCAGTGCTCAAAATTGGTAGTGACTGGCCCCCAGTCGAAAGTGCATGTGATCTCTGGATGGTCTTCCATTTTTATGTGGTAGTACACATCCTGGAGATCTATCAAGCACATCCAATTGTCTTTTCCTAGAAAAGGAAGTATCGACTGCAGTGTAACCATCCGGAACTTTGCCTTCTTCAAAGATTTGTTTAATCTGCTGAGATCCAAAATAGGCCTCCAGTCTCCTGTTTTCTTTGGAACTAAAAAGAACCTTGAGTAAGTTCCAGATCTTATCTGCTTTGCGAGGACCAGCTGGATGAGTCTTTTATCTAGCAACCTTTGAATTTCTATGGTTGCTTGTTCCCTGTGACTGGGTGGAATGTCTGGAATCTTTCTTATTGAGAGATGTGGGGTAGAAAAGGGAATAGAGTAACTTCAGAATATAATGCTTTGTACCCCAGCTGTCATTTATTTGTAGCCAGGTGTCTCAGTACAAAGATAAGCTGACAGCCTCCAGAGATGGATAGGCAGGCCTCCTGTCAGGAGCACTGATAAGGCTTCCCAAAGAACTGTTCTCTGTCACTCTGATTCTGTGGACCTCCTCTGCTGCATGCACCGTGTCTTCCACTATTGCTCCCTCCTCTGCCTATGGAGGGGGGGTTCACCACATGTGTCCTGAAAGGCTCCTTGAGTTTACAGAACCACATTGTTCCTCCTTTCTGACTTTTCTTTCACTTTGGGTTCAAAAAGGGACGAGCCATCAAAAGGGGTGTTGATAAAAGATGACTTAAAGGGCTCTGGAAATGGACATAAGTGCATCCAAGAATGTTTCCTAAGAGCAATTCCTGTACCTGCTGCTCTGCTTGCTCCATCAGCTGCGTGCGAAACCAGATGCATGGACAAGTTTATTAGTGAATTAAGGGTGGAGAGCTATGAGAATACTTTGTCTGAATCCCCAGCAGCTACAGAACCCTGTAGAGTAAATCCTAGCTCTTTTAGGAGATCTCTTTGCAATCTAGTAAAATGTGTTAGATAATTCAGCGACCTAAGAGCAAAAGTTGCTGAAGTAAACATGCGCTTTCCATATCTGTCCATGACTCTCAAATCTTTATTCGGTGGATGGACCGACATCAAAGTTTCAGATAACTCCTTTTTTTTTGTGGCTGCCGCCACCACCATGGCATCAACAGGAACTCCCTTGGTGAGAAAAGTCTTGTACTGTGGTGAGGTAATAAACTTATTAGGCCTCTTAGGAACAGGTTCCACTGTATCTGGCGACTCCCATGTCTTTCGACAAATTAAATCCATGAGTTTGTTGAAAGGCGGAGACACCCAAGTGGCAGATGGCTGAGACCCAAAAGCCTTCAGATAGACTGACTCATCATCAGTAGGTTTGATATGCTGCCAATCACTCCTCTGTTTGAGAATCTCTAAGATATCTACGAAGGAGATATCTCCTGAGGGTGACCATGGGGAACCTTCTGAATCATCCAGGTCAGTATCTGAAGTGACAGATTCCTGAGGGGAGTCCAGATGCTTCCTCTTGCATAGCCTCTTCTGAGGGACCTCCTCTGTGGGAGCTTCTGGTGAGGTCTTGGAAGAGCAGGGATCACCCAATGGGGCTTCCTGAGGCTCTGGGTCTCTACGCTTTTGTGGAATCTGTGATGACAAGGTAGACACTGGCGCTTTAGGGGGAGAAGCTGTTGGTCCTGATGATATGGTTGTCCATGGGGACAGTGCTCTCCTCATGGCATTGAATGCCCCCCGGCTCCAATGCAAAGGAACCCCTAGATCCGAAGATACAGTTGATTCCCTCGGCACCAAGACAGTAGGCTCTAAGCCAGAGATAGGCACCAAACTCACATGGGCCGAAGCCCCAAGAGGTAAAGTAGGACCCGAAAGATCAATTCAACTATCCTCTCTGGACCCGACCGGTGAGTGTCAGCCCCTAGACTCCTCTTGGTCGGCACCGAAGTAGTCTGAGAGGTCGAACTGAAGATCCTGGAGCAGGTCCCGGTACTGATGGCTCCACTATCATCAGTTCAGAGCACTCCGGCTCTGAAACCTTGAGTCAGATCAGAGGAGGAACAGATATGGGGGGAGGAAGGTGGGATGGTTTTGAAGCTAGAAGGGTCGACCCTGACAAAAGCTTGGCTAACTCTGGTGTCTGCAGAAGCCTCTGTACCACATGATCCACATCCATGTCTGATAGGCTTCTTGAGGACCGAGAGGACAGAGCCGAAGAAGCTACAGATAATATTGGAGATTTTGGAATGGGAGATACTGGCTCCAGTATCAGGGACCAGCTCCTCATTGTGACAAGCGTTGGCTCTAAAGTCAGTGGCACAAAGGTCAAAGGTCTGTCAGACTTTGACTTACTGGATGACGGAGATTTTTCCAGTTCCGAAGATCCAGTAGTGGAAGATCTTTTAGAAGGTATAGATGGCTTAACATGAGCTATATGACCTTGTTCCAATGATTCCTGAAAGGAAGATTTAATCATGCCCTTGACAATCAACTTATTCTTCCTTTCTTGTAGCACTCGTGAGCTAAAGGAGTGGCAAATGGAATGTGTTTCCTGTAGATGTAATGGACCTAGACAATGCACACAATCCATGCGCCCATCAGTAATGGATATTTTCTGTCCACATTTAGGGCATTTCTTAAACCCTGAAGGCTTAGACTGTTTAGCCTCATTGTCTTTGTCTTGCTGAGACATCTTAAAAGAAAAGGGTAACAAGAAATGGTCTGTACACAAACACCCGATAAAGAGCTCTTTAATTTAAACACGCTTGTAACAAAAAATTAGCCTTCTAACTTAAACAGGCTCTAAGAAAAACTATATAAAATAGTAATTCACACTACTAAGAAGAATTAATGACTAAATATGTCAATATTCACACATGGTTAACTATATAACACACTCTGCAGAATAACAACAATTCTAAGCACTAATATCAAAAACCTAACAAACTGTCACTCTATTAAGGGGGTAGGGAGATTAACAAAGGCCTTCCAACAGGCCATGAAGAACTAGGAGAAAAAAGAACACACTAGCAGAAAAACTGCTAAGTGCAAAAGGCAATTTGAGAGATAACTACTATCCTAATTAAACAAATCCTATCTAGAGCTAAATTATTCTAAGTAATAATAAGAAAACAACACATTTTCACTGGCCAGAGCTGGTGAATCGCCCGTTCTGTTACAGCAGCAAATGAGATCTGGGAAGCACCAGTGCATCATGGGATAGGGAATAGGCCTCGAGCTTTTACATTTGGCCGAGTCAGAGCCGAGGATCATCTCTGAACCCATCAGTAAGAACGAAGGCAAGCTAGAACAACTTCACATCATATTTTTGTGAGTGTAATGAGTTGATATTCTTTAAAAATTCCCAACTGTATGTCAACTCATTACACCCACAAAAATATGTTCACAATTCCCTCTTTCTTTCCCATAACACCTCCAACATTTGCAATCTAACTGAGGAAAAATTCTTTGGCATCTGCTTGGGGTATAAAATACTTATGCAAACACTTCAAAGCAAAGATCCTACATTTTCTAGACTTTGTTGCAGATTTGAGCACTATACACATATCTTCCCATTGTTTCTTTGTGAATTTCTTATCCAGTAGCTTTTTGATGTCATTTCTAACCACCTCTGACTGAGTCCTAGAGTTGTCAAGCAGTATTTATATACCCTACTAATTATTTCTTTTTAAGAGCAGCTTGTGTTCTAGATTCAACTAAAAACTCTACCAGTGCCATTTTTTTGCTTAGGATCCCCCTATTTTTTCTCTTTGCCTATATTCTGATATCAAGTCTTGACAATCTCTAGCCTGCAGTGAAATAAATTCTTGGCTTCTTCCTATTCTATTACCTTTCCCTCTCTATTTGCTTCCAAAACCTTGGTTCCTTTGCCAATTCTCTCCAACAAATTCCAGCCTCCCCCCCTTGCCTTTTCTCTGTACCACTAATTGCAGTCATCTCTACTGGCAGAATTTCATTTCTCCAGTCCCATGTTGACTTAGTTCTTAAAATACTTTCTGGTACTTTATGCATATAATATTCTGTATGTTTATTATTATTCTCCTTAAGGATCTGCATACAAAATTCCAGTCTCTCCTTGTTTCTTGAGTATCCCCCATTTCATCATCATCCCTTTCCACTTTGAATTATAGCTGTTTGTGTTATGTATAGGAACCTTAACTGCGTAGCTCTGAAATACTCCTTCAGATCAGGTAATCCTAAACTACCTTGTTTTATTGGAAGGATCAACTTATTCCACTTTTCCCCTTCCAGACAAAATTATTCAACTCTTTATTAACTGCTATCCACAACTTGTCTTCTGGTTGATAAAAATATGCCTGACCTGTGCATAAAACTATAGGAACTAAAACATTTTCAATGGCTGCATCTTGCTATCCATATCTATAAAACAAAACTTCCAGTTTCAAAGTTTTTGTATTATCTTTTGTTTGGTCTCTTTTCACATATCCTTTGCTGCCATAACAGAGTCATTTTTAATCTATACTCCTAAGTACTTCATTTTATCATGTCCCCATAAATATGGGTATTGCTGAACCAATTTGTGTGTGGGTACATAGTTTACAGCTGTTGCCTTTGTTTTATCTTCATTATTTTTGTATCGCAAAAAGACTTGAAACTATTTCAGAATATTCCACAACACTGAAATGTCCTTTTTTGGTTTTATCAGGTATTAATAATATCATCTACAAATAAAGCCAACTTTTTTGATTATCATACCAATTATATCCTTGAATTTCTGAGTCTCATTTTTTATTTGCCAATGGTTCTAAATGCAATGCAAATATCAAAGAGGAAAGACAATACCCTTGCCTGGTTCCCCTGTTCAAGCAGAACTTATCAGAGAGGAACCCTCCCAATTTAATTTTTGCCCAGGATCCCTCATATATCCTCCTAATCAATCATATAATTTTATCAGGGAATGCAAATGCTTCCATTGCCCTAACTCATAAAATCCCAGCTTACTCTCTTAAATGCTTTATTTGTATCAACCAACCAACCAACCAACCAACCAACCAACCAACCAACAAGAGTAGTATTTTCTTCCATTCAGCTTCCTTCTGGATCATCATTGTTCTACTGATGTTGTCAAATGCTTGCTTTCCCTCCATGAAACCACACTGATCTATACCTGTCAATTTTGGTTTCACCTTTGCCATTCTTTTAGCCAATACACACATAAACACTTTATAAGCATGGTATAGAATCAAAATAAGCCTATATGAAGCTTGATCTGATGGTTCTTTACCATATTTAAGTATTACAGCCACCACCGCTTTCTACCAGGATATTGGTACTTCTCCTCTTAAATACTGTTAAACAAAACCTTACAGATATTTATCAGTTTCTTCCCTCCTAGCTTCCAAACTTCCACAGGAATACCATCTATTCCTGGAAGCTTTTTTGTAGATTGGTTATACATCACCATTTTTATCTCATCTCTTCTTATCCTGTTAGCAATTGAGCCTCATCTACCTCTAACCTTGGCAAATTTAATTCTTCCATAAACATTTCCATTTGTATTTTTTCTTGCTTTCCATATTTCTCTGCTTTATACAGATTTTCATAAAATTTCCAAAATATTACTACTACATCTATAGGATCTCTGGTTATTTTCCTTGTTATAGGCTCCCTAAGCTTGGCAACACCCATTTCTACTTTATGTTATGTTGCTTGAGCCGTTGTGCTGAAAGCTTTTGTGCTCCAGAGTTATTATTAAAGACAATTGCATAAAAGCAATCTTTCTAAACTCATGCATATTATCAAAGTAGTCCCTTATTTTCTCTTTAGCATTCTGTAATTCCGTCTCTTCTCATTCTATGAGATTCCCCCCATTCTGCAATACTTTAACCTTTAGCAGTCCCTTTAAATAATTCTTGTTACTTCTTAACCATATCTCTTTTTCTTTTATTTCCACCCTATTTTAAAGCCCACCTTAATTTTATCCTACTCCTGGGTATATTTTCAGAAGAAGTTTCTGTCTTCCCTAATAACTCCCAAATCATTTCCACTATCCATTTCTTAAAGTCCTCTCTATTTAACAGACAGGTGGGAAAGTGCCAGTGTCTTAATTTTATTTCATTACCCTGCATTTTTATTTTTTTTTATTATTGGTGCATGATTTGAAACATTTATTGGCTGCATATCAAAACTTTCAATTAAATGCACATGTTCCTATGAAACATAATTTCCATCTAGCCTAGCCCAGTTTTTGTGCCTTAGGGAATAATATGTAAATTCTTTCCAAACTTCTACTACTGAATTCACTTTTTCCATACCAAATATTTTCATAAATTTCTTCAAGAATCTGTTCTCTTTTGTTATATGTTCCCATCTAAGGCCCAACAGTTACATCCTCAGTGTTGTAGATCAAATTCCAGTCCCCACCTATAAGTAATATTCCCTGCTGAAAGCTGATTATTTCTTCCACAGTTTTATGTGGAATATAAATACATGCCAACATAATCCTCCTCCTTTGCCAGCAGTCCTTTATACTACAAATCTACCATCATTATATTATTTTCCTTATCTGTCATTATTGGAGCTCCTCTTGTAGTCAATATAAGTACTCCTCCCTTTCTTTTCTCCCAGATATTATGCCGAATAGACATCCTGAAATCCTTTCTTTATCAAATTCACATGCTCGGCTCTTTCCAAATATCTCTCCTGTACCATAGCTATTTGGACTCTGCATTTTTAATATAGTTCACTACTGTTTCTTTTTAGTATGTATCTGTGACACCATTCTTATTTAAAGATAATATAGAAAGTGTTGTCTTTATGATAAGCTTTATTTAAAAAACATGTATAATTTCAGTTTTTATGTCACATGCATACATCAATGTTTGGCAGGTTGATCTTTTATACAGTTATTTCTTGTCATATCTATTTAAACCCATGTCATATCTCGCAAGACTTTGTGTTTTAATGAAAACCCTCAAAAAACACACACCACAGAACACCCCCAGAACCTATTAACTTAATACAAACATACAAAACTATGTACATAGATAGGTTCATAGATTAGTACTAGGCTAATTGCCCTTGTGGACCATTTTAAGCCTAGCCAATTACCCCATGTGAGAATCAAACCCTACACCTTGTGTTTGTAAGGTAAATACCTTAACCATTATGCCAACCTCCCATCCCAAATAAATGCTTAATAACCCTTCCATCTATTCAAACCCTGCACCTACTGCACATAAGGCTGTCACTCTACCCATTTGGCTATGTGGATAATATTTATTACTACATGCCACTGGATTCGAACCCTGGTCTGTGTGCCAAAACGTACTTCATACAGAGCATTTAACAAACTGAGCTACTGAGTCACATCTTCAAATAACAAATGTTAACCATCCCAATAGGAACAACTGTCCCAGTTTGACAGCCACACTCATAGGCTTGAATTAGCCTATAATGAAGATTATCCATGCTAAGACAGATAGTACAGCCTGTGCTTCTACTTACACTAAGGGCTGTCTGTTTTGCTCTTATCTTTATTCCTCTTCCAGACATAGAAAACACATTGAATGCTTTCAGAAAGCATTATCTCCTAGCCTGTGCAAGAATGTCTTGGCTGTTTTTTTTTTTTTTTTTTGCCCTTATAAGCTTGTCTCCATAGAAACATGAGAAGCAGTTGAACAGTTGCCTTCCACTAAAAGTTTCTCATGTTGCACTGAGAACAATTATTTGTTATAGGAACACTGTTCATTATATTCAGTATTATTTTATCTAATTGCTTCTCCTTAAAACTTGTTATTAGATCAAGCCAAGAGCCTTAATCCAGACATTTCTCTATGCAAAAGTAAGAAAAGTCATATCAGTTTTGCTTTTATTATGCTCTTTTGTCCAGACTTTCTTCTCATTTTACACTGCAATATCTACATTTCTTAAAAAAGAACAATAAGAAAGAAAGAAGAAGGGGAAATATGGGCATCTGTTTACTTTAGTATCCCTATTACACACAAAAATAACTGAAAAGCTTCACTTTATGGCATGCAGTGTATGTCACATATAAAAATACTGTTATGAACAAAATCTGTTTTACTCACAGTTAACTCTTTCATTCCTCTTTCCCTCTCCTTAATGTGCATGATGGAGGGCATTTGGAGTCCCCTACAAGTTAACAAAGCCAAGAAAGTCCAATAGTTCCAGGTTTTCTTGTTAGATCATATTTCACAAATGATGATGCTTTGTAATCTCACAATTATTAATTTCCAAGCTACTGGTTTTCTTAATGTTGATCTCCTTCTCCCAAATCCAGTCATTGGTTCCTTTCCAACATAATCCTAGTTCTTCTAGTCAACTCCTGTGCTTTTTGTTGTCTCTCAAACATTTTCCCTTTGGACATTGGAAAATATTTCACTTGCCTTATCTCTCAATAAGCTTTATTATCAGAAAAAAAGAAGGAAAATACCTTTCTGTTAGATAGCTCACGTTTTGTTGGATAAATGTTTTGTATTTCCTCCTTAGCATGTTCTGTATCAATGACTTTGACCCTCCAGGAAGAAATATTCTGAATATAGCTGAATACAGCACAGCAGCCTGAATCTTATACCTGTTTCTCAACATTCCTTAATTGCTGGAATAAATGTACTCCTCTTCTGCCTGGTGTACAGTGAGTAATCATTTTCCACAAGCACTCTATAGTCTTCAACTTTAGTACATTGTCCTTCTGCCACAATTTTGTCAGAATCAACTCCTTCTGCTGGTAGTATTGCATCTTTACTATTAAAAGTCCTGGCTGCTTTCTCATGGCCAGGTTTGGAGCATACACAGGATGTGCTCTTCCATTTAACAACACCTGCTATGGAATACCAGTCCAGTTTCGTATTTGTGCTTTCATAAAACGAATACAGTCTGATCCTTACATGGTGCAGAAGAAAATATCAGGTTTTACCTATGTGCTCTGTCGTCTAATTCTACCAGTTTTGAAATATCTCTTTTTGAGCAATCTCATACTCAGCCAGCCTTTTCTTCATCTAGATCTCTGCAGTTTTATCAGCTAATCTGAATATCAATTTAAAGCTTCTTCCAGTTTTTCCAGCCTTTTGTTATTTCAGCTGATATACTCCTTCAATAGTTTGCTTATTTTAATCAGCAATAAGCATAGGTGACTTATTTTTTATCTCTGAATTACTGGAAGCTATGTCTTGCATCAAAGATGGAGCTTGAACTGCTTTTTTGCTGAACAGCTGCATGATTATTCTCAGCCAGGGTTTTCTCTTCACCTTTTGTGATTGATTTTCTTTCAGATTCTCTGTATTTCTTTTTTTTTTTTTTTTGCTGGCATCCAGGTAGTGCACATACTAGCTAGTAACTGAAATTTACCCAAAAGAACAAATCCACTGGCTCTCTTTTCTAAGTTTTTATTTTCACATTGTAAGAGCTGAAAGTAAGTTATTACTCAAGTGTGCAGCCATCTTTGAAATCCTGACTCGTGACAATTTGCAAAAGACTCTGCAAATATAAGCAAGTTGCCTAAACATGGAAAATCGTGAATACCCTGTAGCCTGCAATGGGCTATAAATGAAAGTTATGTACTTACCTTAACAACAGGTCTCTGTTGTATGTTTTCATCCTGCCTCAACATATGGGCCTCAGATCTGACCACGCATCTGGATTTGGCCACTTTTAAATTTTGGATCCAGTGTTCAGGCTCCTCTCTCCTACCTGCATTCCCTGTGTAGAGAGCAAACTACCTCAAATTGAGTTTGCCTGCCAGTAAAAGGAATTTAAAAATATAAAGATGTTGGCAGACAAACAACATAGCTGACCAAAATGCTGCGCATGAAAGGATGGTGAAAGAGAAAGAAAAGACCTTCAGGAGCCAAGACAATGTCAGCTAGAGCCATCTCAGAATGAGAATGTAATAAATAACTGTGAATGCAAAAAATAAGGAGTGAGATAGTGGGAGGGTAGTTAAGGAAGGATGTAAACAGACAACATAGACCTATAATTATAGTGAGTACTTAACTTTATAGCTAATGTTGTCTTTTCTGTCC
Organism: Protopterus annectens; assembly: GCF_019279795.1. NCBI lineage: Eukaryota > Metazoa > Chordata > Ceratodontiformes > Protopteridae > Protopterus > Protopterus annectens. The sequence continues at coordinate 1,332,867,305 of NC_056732.1, forward strand.
ATTATTTAACATATGAGACAGAGTTGACAGCTATTTTCTTACTCTGGAGGCCTTATGAAAAGATATTCCTGAGCACAGCTGAATCAATGGAGGTTCTAAATATGGATTGTATATACAATTTATAATGTGAGATGAAGGTAATTAGCTAGGACTACATAGTTGCAGAACAGATGTCATCAATTGGAACACTACAGAAGAAGACTGTAGATGAAGCAACATATCTGGTGAAATGAGCCTTTGGGGTTGAAGGAAGTAGTGATCTTCTTTCTTGATAAACAAAAAAAAATGCACTGCAACAACCAGCAAGAGAGGATGATTTCGGACACTGATTTTCCCAATTTAGTAGTAGAGAAGGATACAAATATCTGATCAGATTTCCTGAAAGGTTTTATCCAATGTAAATAAAAATGTAACTGATGATGAGCATCTAGCAAATGCAAAGTATAATCACCCTTGTTCGAAAAATTTGGGAGGAGCATTGGAAGATTTATGGAATGATTAATAGATGATCCAGAAGTTACTGTAGGAAGAAAAGAGGAACTGGTCTGCAGGGAAATATGTCCTTGTGAAAAATATGATGGGGGGTTAAGGATAGGATGTGTAGCTTAGAAATTCTCCTGGCAGAAGTGATACCCACCAGAAATAAAGCCTTCCATGATAAGAAAATAATATCAGCCCTAGCAGCATGTTAAAATAATGGCCCAGTCAAAGGTTGTAGCACAACAGTAATATCCCATGGGGTACAGGATCTCTAAGGAGAGGACGTAGTAGAAAGTTACCTCAGAAGAAAGCTTTGAATAATCTGAGAGATGTAATGGGCATATGATTTTCTCCCAAATGAAAAGAGCATATTGCAGTTATCTTTACCCAGATTGTGAAATAACTGGCTCCTCATTGGAAAAGGTGTGCAAGGAAGTCAAAAATTGCTGGAAGAGCACTGAAAAAAGGGTCAATATTTTTTCAATTGCACGTATAGAAAACATTTTCCATTTGCTCTTATAAATTTTCCTGGTTGGGGTTTTTTGAAAAGAAGGCAACATGTGGATAATCAAAGAAGAAAACTTGGACTTTCGAACTAACATTGGAATTGGAGAAACTATGAGGTCAATAAGAGGGACTGAACATTCAGGTGAGGTGACCGTGACAGGTGAGTTAGAGATTTAGAAGATCTGGGTCCAAATCCAGAACCCATGGAGGGTGGATTGGATGAGGCCAGATAAGGGTAAACCAGACTTTGTTGAGGCTAATAAGGGGCTATTAGTATGACTGTAACCTTCATCTCAGATGCTTTCTGAAGAAACGTTGGAATCAAGGACATTATGGGAAATGTATAAATGAGTACCAGGAGCCAAGGGTGCATTCCAGCATTCCTGGGTGACTCCCCCTTTTGGAGAATTAGAGCAAATAACTTGTTGTATTTTGTGTTGTGGGGAGAGATGAAGAGTTTGCAAGAAGGTCAACCCCAACTGCTGAAAATCTGCTCCATTACTAATGGATTGAGAGACCACTCAAGAGGGAGCAGAATAGACCTGCTCAACCTCTCTGCAAGGATATTGGATTTCTCTAGGATATGCACTGCTATTAGAAAGTGGCAAGAAGATATCGCCCATTGCCACACTCTCATGGCCTCTTGACACAAAGGATAAGATCTGGTTCCTCCCTGTTTGCTGATGTTCATAGGTTCATAGGTAAGTTCATAAGTAGGTACTAGGCAATCGTCCCTGGGGCCTAAGTAAGCCTAGCCAACAAGGTTCCCTGACTTTCGCCACCCAAGAAAATTATTTTCTTGTGCCCCTGTCGATCAGGGCCACAGAAGTGATCCCCAGGGTGAATTTCCTATTTCCCATCCACTCATCAAGATTTTTCTTGAAGAGTGCTAATGAGGAGCTTTGTTTGGTATAGATGGGTAGCTTGCTCCAGAGTATGGGAAGTCTCTGGGACAGGAATCTATCCCTCCTGCATATTCTGTTTATTGTGGTCACAAGGTTTAGGTCCCTATAGCATGTGGCTCTGAGGGACTGGGATTTCTTTAGGTGGAGCGTGTCCAACAGCTCTGGGTTTGACATAGCTTTGTATGTTAGGCAGAGAACACTTCAGAGTAGGTGATATGCTATGGAATAAAGCTGGAGTGTTTTGAGACGGCCAGCATAGGGCATCTGTTTGAGGCCAGTAATCCTCTTTGTGAGGATAGTTCTCCGGCCTTTCCAGCTGTTGTAGATGTCTTGTGAGGTACATTCCAAAAGGGGTGTTGTACTCTATAATGGGTTAAATGAGTGACGAGTAGAGGGGAACAATGACCTCTTTTTTCCTGGATGAGAACCCTTTTGTGATGAGGTGTGCCATGTAGAAGGATTTCCTGATCACTGTGGCGATGTGATTATCAAAGGAGAGACTACTGTCCACCTGGGTCCCAAAGTCTCTTATCACACTTTTGGTGTTAAGTAGACTACCGCCTATATGGTAGTTCATGGGTACAGAGTTTTTACCAAAGGGGATGACAATGCAGTTTTTGGCATTGAGCTTGAGGCCATGGCTCTGACACCAGGCATCTGTCTCAGTGAGGCCTTTCTGTAGGATGTTCACATCATTTGGGGACTTGATTATGGCTCCTAGTTTTTAGTCATCTGCAAACTTCATTAGCGAGAGACCATCTGCATTAGCCTGCACTACAGAGAAGTAGATCTCAAACAGGAAAGGAACCTGTGATACTTCACTTGTCACTGGTTTGAAGTTGGATTTGTAGTATGCAACTTTTACAGTGTGGGTTCTGTCAGTGAGCCAGTTGGCAACCCATCTTGTGATGTAGGGATTTATACCTAGTTTAGTAAGTTTATCTATAATTCCATAATGGGGGATGGTGTCGACTTGGGGAGGTCAAGATAGGCTGTGTGAATCACCTTACCCTCATCTATGGCTTTGGTGACTACTTCAAAGAAATCAATCAGGTTTAGGAGACATTATCTGCCTTTCACAAACCCAAACTGGGTGGGTTCCAGATTTTGGAGGTTACCAATATCTTTGTTTATAAGTTCCATGATGATACGTTCCATGGCCTTGCAGACCAGGCTAGTCAGGCTAATAGAGCAATAGTGCCCAGGGTCCATGGTGGCTCCCCCTTTGTGGAGTGGGATAACTGTTGCTGTGTGCCATTCAGTGGATACAAAGCATGAAGTGAGGCTATAATTGAACATGGTACTTAGGTGGGGAGCCAGTTCATTCTGAAGGTTGTGTAAAAAGCAGCCTGGGATGTTGTCCGGTCCCATGGGAACTGTGTTCTTGGCTTTAGAGAGTGCAGTTTTTACCTGCATAGTTGTGATTACAGGGACCCTGCATTCTTCCGGTATAGATCTGTGCCCTTTAGGGGGTGAGAGGGGGGTAAAGTTAGCACTGAACCTAACTGCCAGGATGTTGGCAATATCAGTTGGTTCTATAATTGTTGTGCCATTGTGCTGTAACGCAGAGCAGATCTGGGTGTTGCCATTGAGATTCTTGACATAGCTATAGAATGCTTTGTAGTTGTCCTTAGAATCACTGTCGATTTTGTTTTCGTAACTATCTTTGGAGGATTTTATGAGGGATCTCAGCTTCTTACTGAGGCTGACCAGGGAGCTCCTCCACTCATGGGATTTTACTCTCTTTTGCAACAGTTTCTTTCTTCTGTTGTAGAGTTTGTTTATAGAAGTGGACCACCAGATTGGCTTCCTTTTTTTGCAGGATAGCATCTTGGTTCTGTTAGGGATAGCACGATTCATGCACTTGTGTAAGTTCTTACAGAGTGTTATTGTGTAGGATTCAGCAGTCGTAACTGTATTGTCCATCTGCATGGGTGTCATGAAGTTCATCACTTCTGGCTTAAAAAGCATGAAGCTGGCTTTGGAGAAATTTTTTACGGTGGTTTCCTTAATGGGGGGGGGGGCAGGATGTGAATAGCTAGAGTGATTAGCTTATGGTCAGATCTGATGAACGAGGAACTGACCTCAGGTGTGAAACACCGGTCACTCATGTTGGTAATGACTAGGTCTAGGATATCGTCGCCCCTGGTCTGGGTGTGGATAAGTTGACCTAGGGCATTGGAATTTATGAATTCCAGAAAGCATTGTGCGAAGGCATTGGTACATGAGTAGTTTTCCCAGTTAATGGTGGGGTAGTTGCAATCACCCATTATTAGGGTGTTTGGTTGAACCTTAATATTTTCCAGTATATCAAAAACAGAGGAGTGGGAATCCTGGGGCATGGTGGGGGATCTGTAGCAAGCTACAATTTGGGTTGCAGTTTTTCCCAGAGTTAGTTGCACTTGGATAATCACGATGCATTATGCTGAGCAACTAGCCTGGAGGATATCCCTAATGAATATGGACACACCTCCGCCTTTAGTGTTCCGGTCCAGGTTAGATGGCTGAAAGGTGTGGTATGGATTATAGCCTGGTAATGCAGGGGTGCTCTGTGGACCTTTGAACCAGGTCTCAGTCACTGCACAGATATCGATGTTCTCCATTTTAAGGAGTGCCTCCAGTGACTGCATGTTGATGTTTAGACTTCTAGCATTGAGTAGCATTACCCTCAGTTTTTGCTTGCATGTACCTGTTACAGTGGTGAATTTGTCATTTGAACCTTGCCTAAAAAAGGCACTATAGGGGTGGCAAGAGCCTTAGCCAGCATCCAGAATCCCAGGAGCGACAGGTGCAGGCCATCTCTGGCAAAGCATCGTAGTCTGTTGACCATGTCATCCCAGGCAGACAGATACTGGATCCCCTTAGAATGACACCAGAAGCTTAGCCAATTGTTGAAGTCAATCATTTTGTCCTTGTACTGTGGTATCATTCTGGGCAATGGCAGGATATTACTCAGGGCTAGGGTCATACCTGCCTGGGCTACAAGATCAGAGAGCTCTTCCATGTCTCTTTTCATGTAGTCCAGGGAGGTATGTTTCAGGTCGTTTACACCAATATGGACAATGACAGAGTCATATTTGTACTTGTTGTGGAGTGACCTGAGTGAGTGGATTATGTGGTGGATCCTGGCACCTGACAGATAGCTGACAGTAACCTTCTCCTTATTTAGCCTGGTGAGTGGAACATCAGTGTGCCTGACTATGGAGTTACCTATGACTAGTGTGTTGGGTATGCTGGTTTGCCTTATGAGCTGTGGTTGAGTGGCACACTGAGTTTGTGGGCTATGTGTCATTTGGCACTCAAACCAGACTCCTCACAGGTATGTGTCATTTGGGTTATGTTGCACGGTGGAGGTTGCTTACATTTCTGTTTTGGAGGTCTCTGTTGCTTGGGCAAATTATTACTGAGAGCCTCCGTGAATGTTTTTGTGTTTCTATGTGTGGATTTTGGTGGTGTAGGTTTAGTGGGACTATGTGATGAGTGTGGTGCAAGTGTTTACCTTCTCCTCTTGAGTGTCATGTCCAGTCTTGGCTGGAGAGAGCTTTACCTCCAGTTTGGCTAGATAAGTACATCTCTCACAAGTTGTAGTGTTGGGTGGTAGGAGGAGAGGGTTGTCTGTGTACATGAGGCAGTTGTTCCATTGCCCCAAGATGCCCAGATTCATCAGGTAGACAGAAGAAAACACCTGGAGCTGACCCTTGGACATGCCTGAATAGGTACTAAAAAACTATTTTCCTCTAGACAAGTGAGGAAAGCAAGTACAAAAACTGTGTAATAAAAAACTATTTTCCTCTAGACAAGTGAGGAAAGCAAGTACAAAAACTGTTTTCCTCTAGGCAAATGAGGAAGGTTGAATGCTATAGTAATTTGTAGCTTATTTAGTAATTACAACAAGTTCTGAACAAGTGCTGAGCTTGAAGAAACAGATTCAAGTGCTAAAGCTAAGAAACTGGCTAGTTCTAAGGGAAAAATTGAAGAGCAGACTATGGTGCCGGGAATAGTTTAACCCTAGCTAAGCAGAGCTGTATGATGTGCAAACTTGCACAAACCCACACAAACATGGGTTTTTAATTCAGAAAGTTGAAAGAGATAGAAATAAGCCCAAAACACCCAATAAGGTACAATTTCAGAGCTGGAAACCACTCCCCTTGTGACAGATAGGCTGCTCAATGCTTACCACTCCCACTGATAAGCAGAAAGACTTCCCTCTAACACAACAAGGTCTGGACAATTTCAAAACACAAAATAAAGTCCTGAAACCAGCAAATCTGGGATCCGGGCTATTCTAGAATAGGAAAAGGCAGGAAACGAGCTAAACAGATAGTATTTTTTGTTGTTTTTTTGTGAAATTAAACAGAAAAATGCAATTTAACAGTAAATATGCACAGAAAAGGTGATTACACTTGAGTGTGAAGCTTACAACAGTAAATCCAGTTTAAATTATTAACTTTAAGTTGAAATCAAAGTGCACATGCAGTAAAATGATGTAACAAACAACTGCCATGTTGTCTGTCTGAAGAGATATCACACCCAAAGGGAGATAATCCTGAAAGGTTACAACACTAGAAGAGCTATTCTCATCTCCATTATACTGATGAGAAGATTGGCCTCTGGGACCATGTGCCTTGGACTGTCTTTCCCAGATAATGCCTTCCACCCAGATGAAAAGCATCCATGGTCATTGCAGCTTGTGGTGAAGGAAGAATGAAAGGATGTCCCTGTAGAACATGCAGAGATTCTAGCCACTACTGTATGTGAGCTCTGTAAATATTCATTAGAATCACTAGAAAAGACATGGGTTGTTTCCTGACTGACCACTGAAATACCAGAGTCCATTTAAGAATGTGCGTGTAGAATCTGGTTAGTGGCACTAATGTGATTGAGGCTACCATGTAGCATAGAAGGTGAAGAATTAGTCTGCTAACTGGTTTCTGACATACCTCTCAACCTTTTAACACAACAAATCCAGAAAAAGCCAAAAATAATGGGGGGACAAAGGCCCAAAAATAGGGAAAAATTTTAAATATAGCTCATATAAACTTAGAAAGTTGAATGATGAATCAACAACTCTGTTTGATAAGGCACCATAAATCAACTAATACAACCTCAAAGGTGCCAAAATGAGCAAGTTGCAACACTATAAACCCAACACATGAATAAAACAAAATAAAATGATCTGGGGAGTACCAAACTCCAGTCTCTTTATTGATAAGTGCTTTCTTCCCCAATGTAAAAGTCGGGGACTTCCTCAGAACAAGAAACAGAAGAACAAATAGACCTCCTAGTCAACACCCTTTTATACACAATTAAGCAATTAATTAATCAATTATTATTACCAAAATTTAAAGACAAAGCAGTAAGACCATAAAATGCTTTTCTACTTTAAATATAAACAAAAAATACACATTTTAAATAAAGAAAACCAATTGAAATATTACATTTTACATTAAAAACCAGGGAAATATGATCATTTAACCCGGGTTCCACAGTAGTGTTTAATCTAATAATCCAATAAAACTCTCTGAGATCAAGCTGAAGCTCCCACCAACCACCTCTAAAATTACGTGGGACTACTTCTAAGATACCAAACTTAAATTTTGTATCTCCCTTACAAACTAGTGTGTGCCTATACAATGCGTTATTTACATTCCCCTTAGTGATAGCATAAAGACGTTCATATATTCTGGTCTTAAAATTCCTTTCCGTTTTGCCAATATAGTAGTGTGAACAAGTTTGGCAAACTGAAATGTATGTAACACCTCTCATGTTACAATTACCCTTAAATAGAGGAATACCCCTACTATGAACAGCTATAAAGGCCACATCACTAACCAGAATAAAAGGGCATTGGTTGCAACTACCACATCTAGCGGTGCCTTTGATAACCATATTTCTGGTCAGGAGTGTGTGCTCTGTCAAATATTTAAATTTTGTATACAAAGCTAGGTGTCTCACATAATGTGTAGAAAATATCAAAGTTTCCTTTAAATATCTGCCACTTCTTTTTTATAATATTCCTCAATGCATGTTCACCTGAACGAAAAGGGATGACCATACTGGTGTCAAAACTGACCCTTCCGGTTTGTTGACTGGTCATTTTTTGGATGGTCTCACCACTTCAGGACACAGGCTGATTTAAGTATATTTCTTCTGCACTTATTTAAGATTTGAGTCAGTAAATATTGTATGTCTTTGATTCACTAAATATTGTGTCTCTGTCTCTCTGCAGTTAGTTCCCCACCCCCTTCCCTGTTTCTAGTTGTGGTGTTAATCTTGGTGGCTTTGGGATTGCCCGCCCCTGCTGTAAATCTCTTTTTGCACACTCCTCCTGGACCCATCTCATTTGCTCACTCAACTGAGTACAGTGAGATCATATTTTGATTTTGGATACTCCTACCAGTCCCATCTCCTTTGCAGTGTACAGAGAGAGCACGTGGGAAGGGCATTCCCCTATAGTATCTTAATCTGCTCTGTTTCCTCCGTCTCAAAAAAAAAAAATTGCACTTCATCTGCCTTACTGTATTTGTGTTTCTTCCTACTTTATTACCTTATTTTGCTTTTGCCTCTTCTTAAAAGTATTCAATTGAATTTATTCTGCTGCCTTTATTACTGCTTGTTAGTAGCCTGATTAAATTGTAACTGTTATTCTAAGGCCATTGATTTAAGCACTTGGGCTTCAAACCAGTTGTTTTACATTAAGAAGGTTTGTAGTCTGCACTGTTGTGGCAGGACAGGTAGCGTACATCCTTCTAAGTTGGGAACTGCTGATTGAAGGCTCAGTGTCTGTTATTCTAAAAGTGTATTAGTTCTGGGTTAAGAACTTGGGCTTCAGGCCAGTCATTTTACATTAAGAAGGTTTGTGGTCTGCACTCTTGTGGGAGGAGAGGCTAGATTCTGCCCTTCTGAGCTGGGAATTTCTGGTTAAAGGCTTATTGCGCATGCTTACTAGAACTGTTTCTTTCTGAAATTGGTACGCCTTGTTTGCTGTAGCATAGACTAGATTCAGGCCGGCTGGATCTAGCTTTGTTTGTATAACTTGTGCACTGATACAGGCCGTCTTTTTTGGAGAAGGTTTCTCTGTACCCTAATGGCAGGACTGTGCAGTTAGAACTTGTCTGATTGAAGATTGCTGGAACAGGGCTCAGTTTTAAGCTTTTTAACTGGTTAATTTGGTAAAGTGTTGTTTTGATTGTATCTGCTTTATTTTCTGGAAAACAATATATATATATATATATATATATATATATATATATATATATATATATATATATATATACTTGTTTCTCACCTTTCTGAACTAGTATAGTCCAGTTTTCATGTTATTGCTGAATCCAGGGCTGTGTTACAAGTTTCTGTGTTGCCATACCTTACTTGGATAGAAGGAAGTTTCTCTGTTCACCTGTGAGAGAGGGGAGCTTTGAGCAGGCTATCTGTCCCTGGAGGAGTGGTTTCAGCCCAGAAGTTAGTAGTTTATTGGCCATTTTGGGCTAATTTTGATTGTATCTGCTCTATTTTCTGAAAAAAAATTATATACTTGTTTCCCGCCTTTCTGAACTAGTATAGTCCAGTTTATAGGTTATTTCTGAATCCAGGGCTGTGTTACAAGTTACTGTGTTGCCATTATCTTACTTGGATAGAAGGAAGTTTCTCTGTTCACCTGTGAGAGAGGGGAGCTTTGAGCAGCCTATCTGTCCCTGGAGGAGTGGTTTCAGCCCAGAAGTTAGTAGTTTATTGGCCATTTTGGGCTAATTTCTATCTCTTTCACTTCCCTACTATAAAAACCTCATTTGCACAGTTTTTACACTTGTATTCCACTCAGCAAGTGCCTTCCAGGTGTTCTGCAGAGTCTACAGCAGCAGAGAGACAAAAGAGTGACTTTGGAGTGATTAAGTATCACTTTTCTGCTTTTCTTGCTGTCTTAACTAATTCCACCTAAAACGCCAGTTTTTTAGTGAATGTGTGATTTAAAAAGTTTGTTATTGTATACAACTCTGCGCAGCTTCTCGTGGTGTCCTGCAGAGTGATACAGGCAACAGAGAGACCCAAGAGAGACTTTTCCAGATTTAAGTAATTTTTTCTCTGTTTTTTTGCTCCGACTACCTTTTCCCATCTAAAAAGCAGATTTCTAACTGATCTGTGCTTTAAAAAGTTTAAATTGCATTTGCCTTCTGCTTTTTACAGTTTTTGCACTTGTTTTATATCAATTTAAGTAATTTTTGTATTGTATAACTGTTGTAGACCACACACTAAAATGTACTAGCCTGTTTATAGCATTTACAGTGTTTTATGTGTGTTTTTCTGCTGTTTCCTGAAAAAAACAAAAAAAATTTAAAAAAATTCTCTTTTTCCGCCTTTGCTGAACTAGATTAGTCCAGATTTCAGGTTTTGCTGAATTCCAGACTGCGGTATAGTTTCCTGTGTTGCCCATATCCTTATTTGGATAGGAAGAAGCTTCTCTGTTCACCAGTGAGAGTGGGGAGCTTTGAGCAGCCTATCTGTCCCTGGAGGAGTGGTCTCAGCCCTGAAACTAGTAGTTTATTGGCCGTTTTGGGTCAATTCCTATCTCTTTCAGTTTCCCTGCTTTAAAACCCGCATTTGTGTGGTTTTGCGCCAGTATACAACTCCGCACAGCTCCTCGTGGTGTCCTGCAGAGTGATACAGGCAACAGAGAGACCCAAGAGAGACTTTTCCAGATTTAAGTATTTTTTTCTGTTTTTTTGCTCCAACTACCTTTTCCCCCCTAAAAAGCAAATTTCTAACTGATCTGTGCTTTAAAAAGTTTAAATTGCATTTGCCTTCTGCTTCTTACAGTTTTTTGCACTTGTTTTATATCAGTTTAAATCGTTTTTGTATTGTATAACTGTTGTAGGCTACACACTAAAGTGTGCTAGCCTGTTTATAGCATTTACAGTGTTTTCTGTGTGTTTTTCTGCTGTTTCCTGAAAAAAACAAAAAAAAAAATTCTCTTTTCCCACCTTTGCTGAACTAGATTAGTCCAGATTTCAGGTTTTGCTGAATTCCGGACGGTGGTAGAGTTTCCAGTGTTGCCCATATCCTTACTTGGATAGGAGGAAGCTTCTCTGTTCACCAGTGAGAGCGTGGAGCTGTGAGCAGCCTATCTGTCCCTGGAGGAGTGGTCTCAGCCCTGAAACTAGTAGCTTATTGGCTGTTTTGGGTCAATTCCTATCTCTTTCAGTTTCCCTGCTTTAAAACCCGCATTTGCACGGTTTTGCGCCAGTATACAACTCTGCACAGCTCCTCGTGGTGTCCTGCAGAGTGATACAGGCAACAGAGAGACCTAAGAGAGACTTTTCCAGATTTAAGTATTTTTTCTCTGTTTTTTTGCTCCGACTGCCTTTTCCTGCCTAAAAAGTGAATTTCTAACTGATCTGTGCTTTAAAAAGTTTAAATTGCATTTGCCTTCTGCTTTTTATAGTTTTTGCACTTGTTTTATATCAATTTAAGTCGTTTTTGTATTGTATAACTGTTGTAGGCTACACACTAAAGTGCGCTAGCCTGTTTATAGCATTTACAGTGTTTTCTGTGTGTTTTTCTGCTGTTTCCTGAAAAAAACAAAAAAACAAAAAAAAAAAATATTCCCTTTTCCAACCTTTGCTGAAATAGATTAGTCCAGAGTTCAGGTTTTGCTGAATTCCGGACTGTGGCATAGTTTCCTGTGTTACCCATATCCTTACTTGGATAGGAGGAAGCTTCTCTGTTCACCAGTGAGAGTGGGGAGTTTTGAGCAGCCTATCTGTCCCTGGAGGAGTGGTCTCAGCCCTGAAACTAGTAGCTTATTGGCCGTTTTGGGTCAATTCCTATCTCTTTCTGTTTCCCTGCTTTAAAACCCGCATTTGTGTGGTTTTGCACGATTTTGCGTATAGTGCTGCATTGGGCAGCACCGCTTAAACGGGTTTAAACTATTCCCGGCTCCACAAAGTCTGCTCTTCACTTTTTCCCTTAGAACTGTTCTAAATCTCAAAGTAAGCACTCTATTTTCATTCTAAAGCCCTGCAGTTGCTCGTATAAGTAATCTTATAAGTAAGCACTAATAAACTAAAGCACTACACCCTCTTATACTCCCTTTAAGTACTTGGCTCCCTATTGGTCCTTTTTGATCAGTCAAAAAGTAGTTCCTTATACTATTCTGGCATGTCCAAAATTCAGTTTCGGATTTACTCTCCAGTCCAGCTGGTGAATCTGGGAATCTTGAGGCAATGTTACAATTGCCTTATGTACACAGACCACCCTCTCCTCCTCCCAACAAGTTCAAATATATGTGAGAGATGCAACTATATAGCCAAACTGGAGACTGAGCTCTCTCAACCCAGTACTGGCACAGTCAGTCAGGAGGAGAAGGTAACCACACACACCACAAATCCAGTCTCACATAGACCTATTGCAACAGCAAGCCAAACACATAAACACACAAAAACATACTTGGAGGCTCTAAATAAAAATCTGCCCAAGCAGCAGAGACCTCCAAAGCAGACATCCAAGCAACCACTACCCCACAACAATACCCACATATCACATAGTTCACAAAGTCAGTGTGCCACACAGTCACAGCCCTTAAGGCTAAACAACACACCTAATACACTTGTAATAGGTGACTCTATTGTCAGACACACTGACGTCCCACTCACCAGGCAGAACAAGGAGAAGGTCACTGTAAGCTGCCTGTCAGGTGCCAGGATCCGCCACATAACACAAGCACTCAGGTCACTCCAAAGCAAGTACAAATATGACTCCGCCATTGTCCATGCTGGTGTGAATAACCTGAGACGTACCTCCCTGGACTACATGAAAAGAGACATAGAGGAGCTCTCTGATCATGTAGCCCAGGCCGGTATGACCCTGACCTTGAGTAGCATCTTACCCTCACCAAGAATGATGCCACAGTATAAAGACAAAATGATCAATTTTAACAATTGGCTAAAGTATTGGTGTCATTCAAAGGGGATCCAGTGTCTGTCAGCCTGGGATGACATGCTTGACAAGCCACGTTGCTTTGCTAGGGATGGCTTGCACCTGTCACCCCTGGGCTTTCAAATATTGGCTAAGGCTCTTGCCACCTCCATAGTGCCATTTTTAGGCAAGGCTCAAAAGACAAACCCACCTCCATAGACAACACAAGGAAAAAGAAACTAAGGGTAATGCTGCTCAACGCCAGAAGTCTAAACCTCAAGATGCACGCACTCGAGGCTCTCCTCAGTATGGAGAATATCGATATCTGTGCAGTAACAAAAATCTGGTTCAAGGCTCCTGAGAGCACCCCAGCACTACCAGGTTATGCCTCATATCATGCTTTTTGGCCCCAAAACTCGAACCAAACCACAAAAGGAGGGAGAGTATCCATATTCAAAGATACCCACACCTCCAGGTTAGTGGCACTGCATGAAGCATCAGAGACCATCCATGTGCAACTAACAGTGGGCAAAACTGCCTTTCAGTTTGTAGCCTGCTACAGACTACCCTCCCAAACTCAGGAACCCCACTCAGCTTTCCTGAGAACACTGGAGAATATGAAGGTCTCTCCAAACACCATCATATTGGGTTACTTCAACTACCCAAACATAGACTGGGAGCACTACTCAAGCCCCAACACCCTCACCCAACGGTTCTTAGAATTTATAAACTCAAATGCTATGGAACAACTGGTCACCACTCCCACAAGAGGGGAAAACATATTGGACCTAATCATCACCAACATGGGGACTCTACGTTCCATACCAGAGGTATACCACTCATTGGTAAGATATGACCATAAATTAATCTCACTGGGCATCCATATCCTATCCCCACCCCCAGCCAAGGAAACCACGGTGAAGAACTTCTCAAAAGCAAACTTCACAGTTCTCAAAACCCAGGTGGAATTCTTCAAAGCCCCTGGGCCAGTGGAAAATACGGCCCAAACTGCAGAATCCTTTACAAACATATTCTATGGACACCTACAGGAATGCATGGATCGTGCTATCCCAAATAAAACCAAGACTCACTCCTCCAAAGGCAGGAGACCTGTCTGGTGGACCCCAGCCATAAATAAGCTATACAACAGAAGGAGGATGCTACTACATGATAGAGCAAAATCCCAAAAAGGGAAGGCATCTCTGATCAGTACTAGCAAGAAATTACGATCCCTCATAAAATTATCTAAGGCCAGCTTCGAAAGAAAAATTGCACAAGACGCTAAAGATAATCACAAGGCCTTCTTTAGTTATGTCAGGAACCTGGGTGGCAACTCCTAGATATGCTCTGAGTTAGTGCAAAATGACAAAACATACACTGAACCCACAGACATTGCCAACATTCTGGCAGACAGGTTCAGTGCAAACTTCTCCCCCCCTTCTCCCCCAAAAGAGCAAATGTCTATTCCAACAGAGTGTAGCCTCCCTGACATCACAGATGTACAGGTGAGAGCTGCCCTCTCCAAACCAAAAAACACAGCATCAATGGGACTGGATGGTGTCCCGGGCTGAGTCTTACATGAGCTCCAAGAAAAAATGAACCCTCACGTAAAGTCACTGTTCAGTCTCAGCTTTACTACAGGATATGTACCCAAGGAAAGCGTACAGCAACAGTGGTCCCACTCCACAAAGGTGGTGCCACAATGGACCCCAGAAACTATCGCCCTATAAGCCTGACTAGCCTGGTCTGCAAAGCTATGGAGCTTATCATCATGGTACTCATAAACAAAGACATTGGGAACCTCCAAACACTGGGTCCTTCCCAATTAGGCTTTGTTAAGGGCAGATCTTTCCTCTTGAACCTGGTCGACTTTTTTGAAACAGTCACCAAGGCCATAGATGAAGGGAAGGTAGTCCACACAGCCTACTTGGACCTCGCAAAAGCCTTCGACACAATACCCCACTCGGTCATCATAAATAAGATCACCAGCTTAAATATCAACCCCTATGTCACAAGATGGGTTGCAAACTGGCTCAGGGATAGAACCCACATGGTCAGAATTGCAGGTGCCATGTCAGACTCTAAACCAGTTACAAGTGGCATCCCACAAGGCTCAGTCCTGGGACCTCTCTTGTTCGGTATATATTTCTCTGAAGTACAGGCTAACACGGGAGAACTATGGCTGACCAGGTTTGCAGATGACTGCAAACTGGGTGCCATAATCAACTTGCTGACTGACACAAGCATCCTCCAAAAGGGTCTCACAGAGATGGATAACTGGTGCCAGAGCCATGGCCTAAAGCTAAATGCCAAAAAGTGCATAGTCATCCCCTTTGGGAAAAACAAAGTGCCCACAAATTACCACATAGGTGGTAATCCATTAAGTACGGAAGAAGTAATTAGGGATTTGGGGACCCAAGTAGATAGCAATCTCTCCTTTGACAATTACGTTGCCAAAGTGGTTAGAAAGACCTTCTATATAGCCCACCTTATCATGAAAGGATTCACATTTAGATCAAGAGAGGTCATTGTGCCCCTCTACTCATCACTCATCAGGCCCATAATTGAATATAATGCCCCATTTGGGATGTACCTTACCTGACACCTGCAGCAACTGGAAAGACCCCAAAAGTACCTCACGAAGAGGATCAAGGGACTCAAACAGATGCCCTACGCAGTTAGGCTAAAGAAACTCCAGCTCTACTCAGTTGCTTACCTCCTACTCAGAGGCGATCTGTGCCTGACATATAAAGCCATGTCCAAACCAAAATTAATGGACATGCTCCACCTCAGGAAATCCAAATCCCTTAGAGCTACATGCTCCAGGGACTTAAACCTCAGCACAGAAATAAATAGGACATGCTGGAGGGACAGATTCATATCCCAGAGGCTCCCCTCACTCTGGAACAAAATCCCAATCCATGTTAGGCAGAGCTCCTCAATGACCCTCTTCAAGAGAAATCTTGACGAGTGAATGGGAGATCATAGATTTACCCCTGGGATCTCTTCTGTGCCCCTACTAGACAGAGGCACAGTAAACTAACCTTAAAAGGGCTATCTTCTGTGACCTACTATACAGAGACACAGTCAACTAATCTAAAAGGGTGGCGAAAGCCAAACACACTCTGGCTAGGCTTATAAATGCCCTAGGGCAGATAGCCTAGTATCAACCTATGAACCTATGAACATACTGGAAGGGTCAGTTTTGACACCAGTATGGTCATCCCTTTTGGTTCAGGTGAATGTGCATTATATTTAAAGGAAACTTTGATATTTTCCACACATTAGGTGAGACACCTAACTTTGTACACAAAGTGGGGAGAAATTTTAAATATTTGACAGAGCACACTCTCCTGACTAGAAATATGGTTATCAAAAGCACAACTAGATGTGGCAGTTGCAACCAATGCCCTTTTATTCTGGATAGTGATGTGGCCTTTATAGCTGGTCATAGTAGGGGTATTCCTCTACATAAGAGCAATTATAACACAAGAGGTGTTATATACATTTCAGTTTGCCAAACTTGTTCACACTATTATATTGGCAAAACGGAAAGGAATTTTAAGACCAGAATATATGAACATCTTTATGCTATCACTAAGGGGAATGTAAATAATGCATTGTATAGGCACACACTAGTTTGTAAGGGAGATACAAAATTTAAGTTCGGCATCTTAAAAGTGGTCCCACATAATTTTAGAGGTGGTTGGTGGGAGCCTCAATTTGATCTCAGATTAAACACTACTGTGGAACCTGGGTTAAATGACCATATTTCCCTGGTTCCTGTTTTAAGAAAAATGGCTTAAATTATCTGAATGTTTTATTTAATATATACACACATTTTTAATAATGTAAAGTTTAATATTTCAATTGGTTTGCTTTATTTAAAATGTGTATTTTTTTGTGTATATTTAAAGTAAAAAAGCATTTTATGGTCTTACGGTTTTGTCTTTATATTTTTGTAATAATAATTGATTAATTAATTGCTTAATTGTGTATAAAAGGGTGTTGACTAGGAGGTTTATGTGTTCTTCTGTTTCTTGTTCTGAGGAAGTCCCCAACGTTTACATTGGGGAAGAAAGCACTTAACAATAAAGAGACTGGAGTTTGGTACTCCCTGGATCATTTTATTTTGTTTTATTCATGTGTTGGGCTTATGGTGTTGCTACTTGCTCATTTTGGCACCTTTGAAACTTAGAAAGTTGCTAGAATTAAAGTTTTCATGCTACTGTGCATTTTCTGAAGGATATGAAGTCTGAAACTCAAATGTCTATCATTATTTAGTGAATTGAGTCCTGAGTAATTTGCTAGAAAACCAAAAATGTTATTGAGGAACAGACCAAACATATGAGGCAAAAATCTGGATATTCTGTGAAAATCTGGTGATTTGAGAGCTATGGCTTCTGGTGAGTTAAGACTTTGATTTTTGCTTGAGGGAGGTTTGCTGTCTGAAGTCTTGTGTCCAAAAGTTCTCTGATGAACTCTAGAGACTGGACTGGTTGTAGCTTGGACTTTTTTAGATTCAGTGTAATCCCCAAGTCTATGCACAGTTGGAGCAAGGAGTCCCCGGCTTGAACAAGTAAATTCCTGCCATACACTTGTAAACACCCCAGTGTGTGGGGGGAGGGGACTGTTGTGAGACCAAAGGGTAGAGCACTGAAATAGCAATGACTATCTTTCATTCAGAAGCAAATGTACATCCATCTTTATGTGGTAGTATGCATCCAGAAAATCTACCAAGGACATTCAGTTTTTATTCCTTAATAAGGGAAGAATGGATGGAACTGTGACCATCCATAATTTTGTTTGCTTCACAAACTTGTTCAAGCGACTTAGGTCCAAAATTGACCTTAGGTCCCCATTTTTCTTTGGCACTAAAAGAATCTTGAGTAAATTCTGGATCCTGCCTGGTCTTGGGGGACCTCTTGGATGGCTTCATTTCTTATAAGCTTCCTTATTTCTGAAGTGGTGTCTTCCCTTTGTGAGAGTGGAACATTGGGAATTCTTTTTGGGCATGAAGGAAGGGTGTGGAATGCAGTGACATAGCCCCTGACTTGTATTGAGTGACAGATGTCCAGGTTGCTTGGTGCATAGGTAACGGCCCCCTGGCAGCCTCCAGAAGTGTCACATGTAAAAACATATATGAAATTAAATACTCTTTCCTTCCTTCTGGATTCTGCAGTAGGTTATTTGAGAGGTAGAGAATTTGATCCCTACCATCATTCTCACTTCTTAGGTTAGTCTCTTTAACTGTCGAACTGAACAGAGTTGATCCATCATATGGGGCATGGCATCTTTAAATATTCTGAAAAATCACATAGCTGCATCCAAGCATGCCTTCTTATGGAAATACCTGTATTGGCTGCTCTAGACACACCCTCTGTGGCATTAGAGATAAGGCATGTAGAGGCACTGGACAGTGATTGTAGAATAGCCAACTGTGAATCAGTGGATTTCTTTGATCCACAGACAAGGTCCTTGGGAGAGATTTGGCAATTTCCTTTGTCAGATCCCTCTGTAAACTATTGATGTGTGCCAAGTAATTAAGCATTCTCACCAAAAACCTAGATGAGGAGTAGACATGCTTCCCAAATCTGTCCAATGAATGCAATTTCCTACTTGGTAGACAGATAGAGGAACTTTCTTCAATAAGCTCCTTCTTCTGAAATCACTCTCATAGAATCTACCATGGGACCCTTGCTTCAAAGGGGATGGTCTTTGGGAGCAACCAAAAACTTGTTGAGCTTTTTGGGAATAGGGTGAACTGTGTCTGGTGCCTCCTATGCCTGCGGGGAAATTAGGTCTGCCATCTCACTGGCCAGGAGGATAACCCAAGAGGTAGATGGGCCACAAATGAAAGCCTTAAGAAAAACTGATTCCTCTGCAGAAGGCACCGAAGAGGACCAACCCCCTTTCTGTCTGTGACGTTCGAGAATCTCTCCAAATGAGATATTCTCAGGGGAGATCTGGGAGAACCTTCTCACTCATCAAAATCAGTGTCAGTGGTTGGAGATTCTTCATGGGAATCCAACTGTCTCCTCTTATACTTATGATTTCTGTGAACCTCTTCTGTGGGTTGTTCAGGAAAGGACTCAGAAACTGATATTGTCTTTCTTAGCAGAACAGACTGCATGCTCCTGGAAACTGTCTGTCCCATCACTACATGAAGAATAGACAACAGGCCCTGGGAAATCCTATGAGGCAGGGGTGAATCTGGTTCCAAAAGGGTAGACATTTCCCTTGGTTGACAGAGCACTATCTTGAAAGCCTCGAACGCTGAGCTTGACATGGTTCTGAGAAGCCACTGTATTGGAGCTGAAATTCCCGAAGTTGGTTCAACCCTAGAAGGCATTCAGCTGGAATGCAAGGCTTGTGCTGAAGGAATGAAAGGATCTAATCCTACAATATCGGAGTCAACAACAATGGTTCGGCTCCGAGACTCCGACACTTCTACAGGGTCAGAGATTACTTCATCAGAGAACTCATTAGAGTCAAGGAAGTATGGAGTCCCTGCTCTGATGCAGATCTGCCCTGGGCAACCATCAGATTCAGGTGTTCAGATATGAAAGGTTAGGTTGAAGAAGGAGCCATTAAAGAGTTGGGGGAAGAAGTGGTTCTTCCAGATCTGACAGTGGTCAGAGCTGGGAGTGCACCCAATTGTATTTTATTCCAAAGGAATATCCTCTTCATCCTGCCCATATCAGCATCACTGAGGGTCTGAGAAGACCTAGCTGACCTCAGAGAAGAAGTTGAGGATGATGGCCTGGACCAGTAATGGGGTTTGTCTCTCAAAACAGGAGACCACAGCCTAGCATGAGAGGATCTGGAGAAAATCTAGGAGGTGTTATAGCTTTGATAGCTATTGGATCTAGAAACAACTCTGACTCCAAAGGTCTAGAAATCTTAGTCACTGTAGCTAATGGAGGTATTAGATCCCAATATCTCTTTTTTCCTAATTTTGATTTCTCTTTGTCTTTTTCTTTTTCTCTTTCCACCTCCTTTTGTTTCTCTCTGGGTTTATCATACCCCTTTTTTAAAGAATAAGAAGATAGAAAAGAAGAAGAAGTAGCTGCAGACTTCCTTGATCCTGAAGAGTTTTTTTCCTGTGGTAGGCTGAATGAGACCATTTAGAATGAACTTATTCCTTCCTTCTACAGTAGCTTATTATTCAAAAGCCTCACAGATAGAGCAGGCAATGAGTAAGTGGGAAGGCCTTAGGCAATACAAACACTTAATGTGTATGTCGAAATTTGGTAGATTGTCAGAGCAAGCTATGCATTTTTTGAATCCAGAGGGCTTATCTGCCATCCTCACAGACAACAGAGAGAGAGAGAGAGACAGCAAGAAAATAAAAGATTACACTAAGAAAAGGTACCCTAGAAGAAAAAAACAAACAAACTATGCATTACTACTATTATATACACTTATTACTATACACTACTACTACTATTTTAATGTTTTTTTAGTTAACCCCATAAAGGAGCAAGAGAGAAGGACAGCAAAAGGGGATAGGGAGCAACAAGCATAAATGCTAAAAGAGAAGAGGTGTATAAAAAAGTTAACAAAAAATTAGCCCAAAAGAAAAGTATTTATCTATTTAAGATATTTGTCTTAACTCATTGCATCCAGTGACGCCTCCAGGTGTATCTGCAGTTAACTTCCACTGATGCCTCTAGGCGTCATATATTGCTTGTTCATATTTGCACAATAATTCCTAAACTATGCTATATACAAGGTTTTAAAAGATTTCATCTTAAAGCTTACACAATGGCAAACACAACTGCATTAATATCTGATGTCTGTCTAGTGTAGGTTAATAGATATTAACTGTTGTTTGTATGATAATTTATATAGCTATAATTTTCACATTTTTAATAAATATCTCAGTAACCAGGTAACACAGGCAGAACTGCTTAACCTCAAACGAAACCTCTCATCTAGATGAATAAAATGCCCCTGACAGTATGTGTGTAACTTGAGTGTTTGCTGAGATATTGTAAGCTGTTTTCAAAATATTACAAATGAAATACTTACTTCGTTTACTTGACTTATAAAATTCAGTTTAAGACCTAGAACCTAAACAATACTATCACTATAAAATTGTTTGTGCTGAAGAGTTTGCATTTATGCTTCTTTCATAATTCCTATGGTTCTAGAGATATGAATGTTTGTTTGAAATGTGAGGACGTAATTCGATTCTGTCAAAAGCCTTAGGCTCTGCCCATTGGAAGTTACAGTGCAAACTTCCTGAGCTCCATTGGAGTGAATGAGTTAAAAAATGCTCCCAAGCACCAAGATCTGTCAAATACTTATGCCAGCAAACGAGATCTGAGGTAGCTCACTCTCGACATAGGGATTACGAGTAGTGGGGAGAAGCCTGAGTACTGGATACAAAGCTTATAAGTGGCCGAAATCAAATCTGAGGTCAGATCTGAGACCCACATGTTAAGGAACAGACAGAAAAGATGACAGCAGATCTGGAACTAGACACTTTGTGAACACTTTTGGTGCAATGGATAGTCTAAAGAGTAAGGCACAGAAATGATAATGTGATCCAGACACACAAAATCTTAAGAAACACCTGAAGTGTGAATGAATAGGGATGTGTTGATAAGTATCTTTTAAATCTAGAGTTACCAGGAAACTTAAATGAGGAAGGAGTAACAGGTTATGAAGTGACATCATTTTGAACTTGGGCACTATCACAAAAAGGTTTTAGGAAAGAAAGATCCAGAACAGGTCTCCAAGCATTTTCTTTCTAAAAACTAAAATCATCCTTGCATAAAGACCTTTCCAAACCTGGGAAGGAGGAAATTATTCTGTCACTCCCTGAGATGTGTTGAAGGACAGGGGGAAATAGAAGAGTCTGGTCTGGTGGATGAGGAGTTACCCATTTGTCTGAAACTATCTGTTCTCAAAGAGAAAGGTGGAGATTCAGACTTTCTGTTAGGGAAAATGGACTGCAAGGGTGGGGGTGTGGGGAAGACAAGGTCACTTAAATAGTCATTCTAACTCGTTGGACGATCCTTGGTTTTGGGGGGGGGGTTCCTGAATTTTGTTTTACTCCCCCTCTGCCATTTCTTCGTAAATGTCTGTTTACCAGCATTCTGCTGAGACTGTTTATTTTGTTTCTTGCCAAAATTGGATTTGAAGGAAGAGAATTCCTTAAAAAATGGAAAAGGAGGACAACAAATCTTAGAGATTCCTGTATCAGCTTACTCCTCTTATCGCACTTTTTGATAACCTGTAACCTTTTGAATGTTGTAACAAACACCATAAGCACACAAACAAAATATACTGTGCTTCTCCAGTGAACCACTACAAAATTAAATGTAACCATGATGTAATGTCAGTCCGTCATAAAAGTGTAAAAATACTTAAAAATGAAAACCATCCACTGTGTATCACATGTTTTATTCACATCTAAGTGCTTTTGCTTAAGGTCAAAGACTTTATCAGAGATAAAAGTTATGTACTCACCATAACATTCCATCTGTGTTGTCCATTTTCATTCTTTCTCAATGAGTAGGTTCAGATCTGACTTGACTACTTTCTTTAGATTCTAGGATCAAACTCTCAAGCTCCTCCCTTATCCATAATACCCCTTATCACTGAATTACCTCAGATCGAGTTTGCTGTTATTATACAATATCTCAGTAAACATTTTTCCCTGAAAATAGCTAAGACAGTACAGTGATAACTGAAAGATCAGGAGCTCAACCATGAACAATGGTTCCTAATCAGAATTCTGTGAGGTCACTCTCAAAGACATGGATAGGTGGAAGGTGGGAGGGAGTTGAGGAAGAAAGAAAATGGATAACACAGATAGAACGTTATGATGAGTACATAACTTTTATATCTGATGTTGTCATTTTCATTCCTTCCTCAATGAATGGGACAGAGTCCCCAGCTACAATTACCTTGGGTGGCCCTCATGGAAGGATATTCCAGAGCTCTGCAGAACCAAATGATGCTCTGTTCCTAGAAATGATGTACAATTTGTAATGAGAAACAAAGGTATGAGCATTAGACCAAATGGCAGCTGCACAAATGTTATCAGTGGAAGCTCTAGCCCAAGAAAAAGCTGATGTAGCCATTAACCTGGTTGAATGTGCCTTTGGTTGTTTTGGTAAGGTTAGGCCTTTCAAGGAATAAACACAAGAAATATAATTGGTTATCCATTTAGCTATAGTAATAGTTGAATCTGGTTTTCCCCTCTTGGTGTTAGAAATGGAAGCAAACAACTGAACTGTTTTTCTAAACTCCTTGATTCTATGTAGATAAAATTGAAATTGTCTATGTACATCTAGATAAAGGTTATATTCTCCTTTGTTCTCAACTTTTGGAAAGAAAACTGGAAGGTTAATGACTTGATTAATGTTTGATTCAGAGGTTCCTTTAGGTAGAAAGTAAAGGATTAGTGCACAGGGTAACCCTATCAATGTCAAAAATTAGATACGGTGATTCTGAAGAGAGTGCTTGGAGTTCTGAAACTCATCTAGCTGAAGGAATTGCCATTAAAAAGTTATATACTCACTATAATATTCCATCTGTGCTGTCGATCTTCATTCATTCTTGACAGATGAGGATATGGTTCTGACCCTCGGAACCAGTTCGACCATTATACAGCTCGTGCCAGCCAAAAAGGTCTCAAGCCAAGTCTCTATCCACAATGCCCCTCTCTGTATTACCTCAGATTGAGTTTTCAGACTATAGCAAAAAGAAGAAATTATGAGAAGAAGCAATGTCCAAGGTAATACCCCTAATGAAAGACCAGGACAAGGGTTCGATCCTCCAGGAAATCTAATGGAGGGGGAAGATGGCTGGGATGTCAAGAATGAATGAAGATCAACAACACAGATGGAACATTATGGTGAGAACATAACTTCTTTATCTGATGTTGTCAATCTTCGTTAATTCTTGACGGATGGAACAGAGTCCCCTGCTAATTTATTCCCCGCGTGGTCTTATGGAAGGATATTCCTGAGAACCATAGAGCAAAAAGATGCTCTTCCCCTGGAGACCATATCTAATCTGTAATGAGTGATAAGCGTATGAGGTATAACCCAAGTTGCAGCTGCACATATTTTATCTGCAGAAGCTTTGGAATGAAAAACAACTGATGTGGCGATGGATCTGTTTGAATGCCCTCTTACAGGTGCAGATAATTTTCAATTATTACATTCATGAATGAAGGAAATGCAATCTCTCAACCATCTTGATAGGGTCACTTTTGACACAGATTTTCCTAGTTTCAGTCCTGAAAAGGAAATAAATAATTGATCTGATGCCCTGCAGTTTTTAGTCCTGTCAAGGTAAAACATTAGTTGCCTATGAATGTCTAATAAGTGTAAACAATATTCACCCTTGTTTGAGAAATTGGGAAAGAAAACTGGTAATTCAATGGACTGATTAATGTTTGACTCAGAGACCACCTTAGGAAGAAAAGAAGGGTTAGTCCTCAACGACACCATGTCTTTATAGAAGATGATTTACGGTGGTTTCACACAAAGTGCCTGAATTTCCAATACTCTTCTGGTGGAAGTGATGGCCACTAGAAAAAGAGTTTTCCAGGAAAGGAATATGAGATGACAAGTGGCAGCTGGTTCAAAGGGAAGTTGTACTAAGTGTTGCAAAATAAAGGAAAGAACCCATGGAGATAACAGGTCCTTGTACAGAGGTTTGATACGAAAAACTCCTTTGAGAAACACTTTGCATAGACAGTGGGAAATTAACAAATGGTCATCATATCCATTGTGGAAATTAGAGATATCTGCTAAATGAAGTTTAATAGTAGAGGCAGCCACTCCTTTGTCAAAAAGAGGAGCTAGGAATTCCAAAATGTTTCCAGCTGGAGCTGATAAGGGGTCTAAATTGGTTTCAGAGGCCCAAATAGAAAATATTTTCCATTTACTACAATAAAGTTTCCTGGTGGAAGGTCTAGAAAACCAGAAGAATTTTTTGGACAGAGGAAGTAATATTATTCTGCCTGGTGACTAATAGAATTAGAGGAACCAAGCTGTGAAGACTGGGATGAAGCAGCCCTTGCGGGTGAGACAGCAGGTCTGGAACTGGGTCCAGAATCCACAGATGGTGAACGAAGTGAGGCCATAGAAAGGGCAACCAAACTTGCCTGGGCCAGAAGGGGGCAATATGGATCACTTTGGCTCGCAACCTTTGAGCTTTCTTTAGGAAGAGGGGAATGAGGGGAAAGGGGAAAAGGCATAAAGAAGACCCAGGGCAAATCAAAAACCAGATTGTCTCTCGGTGACTCCCCCTGTGGAGGGATTAGGGCAAAGTAAGTACTGCACTTGTTGTTCATTGGGGAGGCAAATATGTTGCAACAAGGCTGGACCCAGAGGTGAAAGATTTCTTTTGCCACTTTGGGATTGAGAGACCACTCGTGAGCAGTAGAATGTGTCTACTCAACTTATCCTCTATCACATTGGAGCTCCCCTGGATATTCATTGCCACAAGAAATTGGTTGGAGGATATTGTCCATTGCTAAACTCTAAGAGCTTCCTGGCAGAGGGGGGTAGGACTTGGATCCCCCCCCCCCCATTTCTTGATACACCAGACTACTAACATTTTGTCTGATTGGATTGCAACTGTTCCCAGAGGAAGAGCAGCTTGAAAGGCTTGCAATGCTAGGAGCACTGCTTTCCTTTCCAGGGCATTGATGTGCAAGTTGACCTCTTGAGTAGACCAAGTTCCTTGGACTGTCTTTCCCAGATAATGCCCCCCACACCCTATCTGGGAGGTGTCTGTCATCACTATGGCCTTGGACTGAGGAAGAACAAATGGACAGCCCATTAGGATTTCTTCTGATTTTATCCACCAGGACAAATATTTTTTGCAATGTTCCATTATCAGGATCATGTGATTCATTGGGTGAGTAAGAATGGACCATTGTGAGGCTAGAAGACAGTGAAGTATTCTCATGTGAAACCTTGCCAGTGGAACCAAGGTGATAGCTGCTGCCATGGACCCTAGGGCCTGAAGAATAAAACAGCGGGCACCTTGTGTTTCAGTAAAATGGAATGAAATTGTGACCATATATTTTGGAGCCTGTGAAAGGTAGAGAAGCTATGCATGAAGCTGTGTTGAGGTGTGCTCTTATGAATTCAAGTCTTGAATGGGGGGTAGCTGAAACTTTTCCTAGTTGACTGTGATGCCAAAGGTACTGAACAGGCACCTGATGAAGTCTGTGGTTTGAATCAGTAGATGCCTGGTTGGGGCAGTGAGGAGCCAGTCGTCTAGATAAGGAAACATCCGGAATCCACATAACCTCAATTGAGCCGTGACAGCTGCCATACAATTGGTGAGCACCCTAGCAGTTGTGGTGAGATCAAACTGCAGTGCTCTGAACTGGTAATGACTGGCCCCTAGCCAAAAGTAGAGGAACTTTCTTGAGTGTCTGTCCATTTTTATGTGGTAATACACATCTTGAAGGTCTATAGAGAACATCCAATTGTTTTCCTCTAGAAAGGGAAGAGTAGACTGAACCGTGAGCATCTGGAATTGTGTCTGCTGAACAAAGTTGTTCAGAAGGTTGAGGTCCAATATTTCCTCCAGTCCTCCATCATTTTTGGCACTAAAAAAAACTTGAGGAAAAAACGGATCCTATCTCATCTGATGGGACTTCTTGGATGACTCTTTTTTGTAGCAGCTTTTGAATTTCTTTGGCTGCTTGATCCTTCTGATGGGGTGGAACATTGGGTATTTTTCATAGAAAAAGTGGAAAAAGAGTGAAGGTGATGTGATACCCTCTGGTAACGATTTTCTGCACCCAAGTATCGGAGGTTATTTGTCACCAGGCTGATGAGTGCAGTGAAAGTTTTCCCCCGACTGCTTCCAGAGGTAAGCAATCGGGATTCTTTTCAGGAGTGCTGGTAGGGTTGTCCAGCGAAGGAGTCTCTGGACCCATGGTTTCATGGACCATCTCTGACTCAGGGCCAGCATCTTCCTTCTGAGCTCCCCCCTCTGCCCTGAGGAGAACCACCGCCCCATGTGTCCTGGAAAGGCCCCTGGGACTTTTTGAAACACATTTTTCCATTCCTCTGATTCATGGAAAAGGATCAGTGAGGAGTAGAAAAATGAATGCCCACAGCAGACAGGGGTCTTACCATCTTTTTCACTCCTGGCTAGTGTGTCCTTAATTTTGGGGCTGAACAGGGATGATCCATCAAATGGAGGATTGATGACGGAAGATTTGAAGTGCTCTGCAAAATCACACAAGTGCATCCAGCCATGTCACCTAATGGCAACACCAGAACCAGCTGCTCTGGTGGCACCTTTGGCTGCATGTGTGATGAGCCACATGGACGAGTTTGATATAGACTCCAGGGTGGCTAGCTACGAGGTGACTTTATCTTGTACCTTGTTAGACACAGGCCCAGCTAAACTTTCTGATAATTCCCTGATCAGGTCTCTCTGGAATCTAGTAAAGTACACCAGAAAGTTCAAAGACCTAAGTGTGAAGGTTGATGAAGCATAGACCTGCTTTCTAAATCTGTCCACTGTCCTGGACTCTCTATTAGGCAGATGTACAGAAGGACTCTTATTGGCAAGCTCATCTTTGGTGGCAGCTGCCACCACCATGGCATCTATTGTCAAACCTTTGGCCTAATACTCGTGATCCTCTTTTGGTGATAGTATCTTGTCAGGTTTCCAGGGAATAGGGTCTATGCCATCAGGAGCCTTCCAAGCCCACTGCATGATTAAGCTTGATGAGATTGTCAGCAGGTGGGAACACCTAGGAAGTAGATGGCTGAGCACCGAAGGCTTGCAAGTACATGGTTTCTTCCAAGGATGGGTCTTGGGACTTCCAGTTACCCCTCTGTTTTACAATTTCCAGGACATCTCCAAAGGAGACATCTTCAGGGGGTGATGGGGGGAACCCTTCACATCATCATAATCCATGTCTTCAGTGACAGATTCTTCAGGAGAATCCAGGTGCTTCCTCTTGCATGTCTTCTTTTGGGGTGGTTCCACAGTGGGGATCTCTAAAAAGGACTCCAAAGAAGAGGGATGCTGTACATGGGCAACTTGAGGCTTCATTGGTCGCTGTCTTGTTGTAGAGATTGGAGTCAACTCTGGACCAGAGGATAAAGAAATATGACACTCCAAAGCAGGAGGGAAGAGATGAGAGCCAGCAGAGGCTAACACCCTCTCCATGACCTGGAAGGCAGTGCCCCCAAACAGGAGTGGGATCCCAGAAATGAGAAAGACCACCTCAGAATCGTGGTCACACCCCACTCCAAGAGTCTGCCCTTTGAAGCCGGAGCTGGGGAGGGATCAGCAACCAATGATGCTCCAAGTGGGGGGGCTCCTAAACAGTATATGCAGGAAAGATGTCTGTTGGAAATGGGCATCTTTCTACCACAATCCTGGCACTGCTTAAATCCAGATGTGCCTTTTGTTTTTTCCGACAATTGAAAATGGCAAAAAATGCTCACAACACAAATCACTCACATCCTGATACATGACAGAAATAAAGAACAGAAAATCTACCAGCAATGGTAGATATGACTACTGGCATGGTAAAAGGATAGAGACAGGAGATCTACCAACAAGAGTGGTAAAGAGAGGAAGGGAACTATCAATGATGGTATTGGAGAAAAAAACCTGATGGGTTAAGAAGGAAGAGAGGGGTATAAAGGACAAATGGATTGGGTAGAACTATTCACACTCAAACAGAAAAAAGAGAAAAATATAAAGTTTAAGACTATATAAGAATAGTTAAGAGATTCAAGTTATAAAAGAAAAAACTAAGACACTTAGCTGAGAGCAATGGCTGACGTGTCTTGCTGACGGAGCAGCAAACAAGATCTGAGGTAATACAGAGAGGGGCATTGTGGGTAGAGACTTGGCTTGAGAGTTTTTTGGCTGGCACGAGTTGTATAATGGCTAAGCTGGTTCCAAAGATCGGAACTGTATCCCCATCTGTCAAGAATTAACAAAGATTGACAACATTAGATGACAATTTTCCAAGATAAAAACTTAAGGTCTACTTTAGCTGAGGGCCCAAATGGAGGATGAACTAAAGATTGTAATATCAATGTCAGATCCCAAGATGGAGTGCATTCCTATAAGAACCACGAATGCTTGAATGGCATATGGCTGAAACCACATGATCGAAATTTCAAGCGTTCGAAGGTTAAACGTAATGGCGCCATTTGGTGCAGAATGGGAGAATTTCCCTTTTCTTTACTGAAGTGCGATCTCGGAGTTGGTATATTTAAATAGGGGGGTGGAGGGCGCAGCCCCCCACATGGGGGGTGCAGTGGGGCTTGCCCCCCTGCCTGCACTGTTAACGTAAGTTTTTTTTTTTTGGTTTTATTATATATTCGAGCTTTTAAACTTCAATCATATGTTGTCGAATATATGGGTTTCAAAGTTTAGAAAGTTCGAATATATAATATAGACCCGATGGAGTGGGATCTTGAATTGGAGGTTTAAGTAAGAATGTACCTTTGAGGAAGGCCTTGCACAGCTTAGTTGAAGCTGAAAGAAAAATGTTATCACCAATGTGGTAGTAGGAAATGGCTGCTAACTGTATTTTAATGGTAGAGAAACTTGCTCCGGTATAGAAAACAGAGGCAAGGAAATTTAAAATAGTTGGGATTGGAGAAGTAAAGGGATCTAAGTGTCTTTGATGTGCCCACAAAGAAAATCATTTCTATTTGCTCTCATAGATCTTTTTGGTTGAAGGTTTGGGGGATGAAAAAAGGATTTGATGAACTGGAGAGGAAAGCCTGGAATGTCTAGCCATCATTGGAATTGGAGAAACCATGCAGTCAACTAGAGACCTGGAATGTCCAGATGAATCATCCGTAATGGGTGAGACAGGGGAGGTGGACTGGGGTCCAATGTCCATGCAGGACATACTAGGTGAGACCATAGGAAGGGAAACCACACTTGCCAAGGCCAGAAGGGGGCAATGAGGATTACTGTGCTGTTCAACTGACTGGCTTTCTGAAGAAACTTGGGTATTAGGGATAGAGGAGGGTAATCATAAAGGAGACTGGAGGGCCAAATGTGGACTGGAGCATCTCTCAATGAACATCCCTGGGGGTGGATTAGAGCAAAGAACCTGCTGCATTTGTTCTTGAGGGGAGAGACGAACAGATCACAGCATGGTTGACGCCATTTGTGGAAGATCATCTTTACCATTGATTGATTGAGAGACCACTCATGAGGAGTCAGGATGGTCCTGCTGAGCTTGCCTGCTAATATGTTGGATTTCCCCAGTATGTGTGCAGCTACTAGAATGCATTTGGTGGAAATTGCCTATTGCCAAACTCTTATTGTTTCTTGGCATAGAGGGTAAGATCTGGATCCCCCTGTTTGTTGATGTACCAGACTACCGACATGTTGTCCATCTGAATAGCAGTGGTTCCTAGAGAAAAAGAGCTCTGAAGGGCCTGCAGTGCAAAAAGCACCACTCTCATCTCTGGAACATTTATATACAAATTCGTCTCTTTTGGGACCACGTGCCTTGAACTGTATATCTCAAATAATGCCCCCCTCCCAAGCCTAAATAGGAAGCATCCATGGTAAAAGTGTTTTTTGGAGGAAGAAGGACAAATGGGCGGACTTGATGAATCTCTTCAGAATGTATTCATCACAGTAGAGATTTTCTGCAAACCGGAGATAATTTTATTAGATGTCATATAGGTTGTCAATGAAAAGACCATTGCACTGCTACAGTCCATTGAAGAATTCTCATACAAAGAGAAGCAGTGGGTAATAAAGTTATTGCAGCAGCCATCGACCCAAGGATTTGAGTATTAATCTTACTTGGGATGAGGCAGAACTTGACTGACATGCGATTTCACAGTAAGAATTTGGTTTTGAGGCAGAAGCGCTACACAACTGAGTTTATCTAGATTAGCTCCTATAAACTCCTAGGTTTGAACTGGTTGAGGCTGGGACTTTACCAGGTTTATCATAATTCCCAGAGAACAAGATAGAAGTAGCAGGTAATCTCTGGCCTTTTCCAGAACATGCCTGGTTGGTGTGGTGAGGAAACAGTCATCCAAATATGGAAACACTCTGAATCTGTGCAGTCTTAGATGAGCTGCTACCACTGCAATACATTTGGTGAACACCTTGGGGGCTGTGGTGAGACCAAAGAACAGGGCTCTGAACTGATAATGATTGGCTCCCAGTTGGAAGCATATATATCTGCAGGAGCATCTGTTCATTTTTATATGATAGTATGCATCCTGAAGATCTATAGAGCACATCCAGTTGTCCTTCTGAAGGAGTGTCAGAATGAACTGAACCGTGACCATCTGGAACTTTGAATTCTTTACAAACTGGTTCAAATAACTGAAGTCCAAAATGGGTCTCAGGTCCTCCATTTTCTTTGGCACTAAAAACAACCTTGAGTAAATTCTGGATCCTCTTTGGTTGCGGGGAGCCTCTTGGATGACTCTTTTGTCCAGCAACTTTTTAATTTCTAGAGCTGCTTGTTCCCACTGATTGGGTGGAACATCGGGGAGACTTTTTCTCTTTGTGGAGTGACTTGGGAAAAGGGAATGAAGTATCCTCTGGATATGATCCTTTGCACCCAAGAATCTTTTGTGATGGCTATCCAAGCATTTGGGTACAAGGATAAGCACCCCCCAACTGCCTCCAGAGAGGGACAGTCAGGTAACCTTTCAAGAGTGTTGAAAAGGCCTGTCCAAGAAAGAATCTTGAGAACTTTGGTTCTGCAGACACCCTCTGCCACAAGGGTGGTATCTCCCATTATTTTTATTTCCCCCTCTGCCTCCAGGGAAACATCTCTACATGATTCTTGGAAAGGTCCTTGGGATTTTCTGAACCACACTTTCTTGCCACTGCATTAATTCCTGGAGAAAAGCAGATTCCCATGGCAGGCAGAGTCTTTCCATCTTGCTCACTGCAAGTCTCTTTAACTGTTGGCCAAAATAAGAAAGATCCTTCAAAGACAGCATTGATGGATGGAGCCTTAAAAGGCCCTGCAAAGTCACATAACCACAGTCAGGCATGTCTTCTTATGGCCATGCCTCAACTGGCCACCTGTGAGGAGTCTTCAGCTGCATGTGAGATTAACCTCATGGACTTGTTAGTAATGGATTGTAGGGTGGCCAGTCATGAGGAAAAAAGACTTTTGTTCCTCTACAGACTTGGGCCCTGGGGTAAAGTTAGAGAGTTCCTTGATTAGGCCCCTCTGAAACCTCGTGAAATGCACCAAATAATTCAACAACTGTAAGGGGAAGGTCCCTGATGCATACACTCACTTTCCCAACCTGTCCAATGCCCCGGACTCCCTGTTAGGAGGATGGACAGAGGAGCTCTATTCAACCAACTCCTTTTTAGTAGCTGCCGCAATGACTATGGCATCTACTAGAACACTCTTTGTCCAATGTAATCTGTCTGACTGGGTACTAAGGATCTTGTCTGGGTGCATAGGGATTGGTTCTATTGGTTCTATGGAGTCCATTTCCTTCCAGGCTCTGTGGGAGACCAGGTCAAGCAGCTCTTCCACAGTCCGGGAAACCCAAGAAGTAGATGGTCCAACACTGAAGGCTTCCAAAAACATTGATTCCTCCTCTAGGAAGGGTATTGGGCAGACCAACCACCTTTTTGGCAAAGGATCTCTAATATGTCTCCAAACAAGATATCCTCAGGTGGAGTACTAGGGCACCTTCCCCCCATCAACATTAGTGTCCTCTGTGAGAGATTCTTGGGGGAATCCAGGTGCCTCCTCTTGCACGACCTCTTCTGTGGGACCTCCTTAGTGGGATGCTCTGGGGAAGTGTCAGAAGAGATGGGAAGTTCCCTAGTGGAAACTGCTTGGAAGCTCAAATGGCCTGGCTGTCCCTGAGATGTAAGATGAAAGAACTCAGACACAGAATCCAAAAGAGGTTGGGGGCATGGATACGAAGAAGGAAGAGTTGAATACCATCTAGGTATAGAAAACAATCTCTCCACCACCTCGAAGGCCAAAGACCCAGGGGACACTGAGGGCAATCCCACCAGAGCCAAAACTTTTGGATCAGATAACCCCTGTGGCCCCCAAACCCTCTGATCTGAAAGGGGAGTCAGAGCCAAGCTATCCAACACTGAAATATCAACAGGAAATGACGGCTCCAAAAACTATGGAGTCAAGGTAAACTCCTCGGATCCAGTGCTGATGCTTCAGCTGCAAGAGCCATCATGCTCCAACAGAGTCAGAGCTGATCAGGTCACAGTATCATTGGAATCAAGGATGCTAGGACCTTCAGATCCGATGGTTCAACTCTCAGGGCACTCAGACCCAAGGACTCCAAAACAGCCAGTCAGATTGGAGAAGGAGCATGTACAGGTTGGCAGGAAGGCTTAAGGCTCTTGGATCTGATGGGAGATGCAGCCAACAGAACTCACATCTGAATCTGTGTTCTGAGGAACCTGCTCATTATCCTACACGTTGCCCAAGAGAGTCTCCAGGAGGACCTAACCAAAGATGAATTGGAAGGTGGCCTGGATGATTTTTTTTTTGGGGGGGTCTCTTGATGGAAGGGAGATCTTAGTCTAGGAGAGACCAGCTCCAGGGAAAAATCTTGGTGTATAGAGCTGAGGAAACTTGGTCCCATCAGGTATGAAATCCGAGGCTTTCAGATCCGAGGTTTTAGGTACCTTCGCAAGAGGCTGAGAGGAAGGTACAGACTGAAGAGACTTTGGGGAGGAGCATTTCCTATGCCCCTTAGCCTCTTTAGTCTTCTGAGAGGGTGTTTGAGACTATGAAGATGTACCAGCTGAAGGAGCTGAAGTTGGAAGAAGCCCTTTAAGTATTAACTTATACATGAGATCAGAAATAGCCATTAAATCAAAAGCCACACAAATGGAGCAGGAGATGCCTAAATGCACAGGCCCCAAATAGTACATGTACTCCCTGTGGGAATCAGAGTTTGGGATCTTATGCCCACAGGAAATGCACTTTTCAAAGCCAGTAGGGCTTGTCAGCCATGCTGTAAACTTGCAATTCACCACCAAACACAAACACAATCATCATCATCATCAGCCCCCTTTTTCCCCATTTTCTCTACATGGGATCGGGGTATCGTGTTAACTGTTGTCAACTCTCTCGATTCAGTGCCACACTCCTGCCTTCTTCAACACTCATGCCTGATTGTCGCAGATCTTCTTTCACACAATCCATCCACCTCTTTGCTGGACATCATTGCTTCCTCTTACCTTCTTCTTGTCTGTCCCAAATCTTCCTCACCAGATCATCTTCTGCTTTTCTACACATGTGCCCAAACCACCATAATCTGTTCTCTTTGATCTTTTCTGCAATTGGAGCTACTTTGGCTTCTGCTCTTATGTCCTCATTTCTTCGTCTGTCCCACAGTGTGCATCCTACCACCTTTCTTAAGCACTTCATTTCCATCACCTCTAGCTTCAACTGTTCTGTCTTTACTGCCCATACAGTAGTACTGGTCACACCACTGTCTTGTACACCTTGCTTTTCAGCTTCTTTGGCATTCTTCTGTCATAGACTATACCTCATACTCTATGCCAGTTGGCTGCAGCCCCTCTGATTTTAGCTTTGACCTCTTCATTCAGACTACCCTTCTCCTCAACCACCCCTCCCAGATACTTGAAACTGTTTACCTGTTCTACCATCTTCCCTTCTATCTCTATTCTCAGCTTCTTCTGATCTCCCCAATTTGCTGCCATTACCACTGTCTTATCTGTGCTTAGTTTCATCCCATGTGCCTTCAGATTTGCATTCCATTCTCCTATCCTTTGCTGAAGTTCTAGCTCAGAGTCTGCCTGTACTGCCACATCGTCTGCATACAGCAGCTTTGTTGATCTGTCCCCACCAATCTGTTTGCTAATGTAGTCCATCACCAGTATGAACAGCAGTGGGCTCAGAGTTGAACCCTGATATACACCCACTCCCACTAGGAACCCCTCTGTGAGGCCGAACAATGTTTCCGGGACTTCAAACCACCGCAGTACTGCCCAGATTAGCTTTCTTGGGACCTTGTCATATGCTTTCTCTAGGAATGCCCAGTTGAACACTTTCCTCATTTCTAACTTCTTAAATATCTGTTTCAACGCAAACATCGGGTCAGTTGTGCTGCATCCTGATAGGAACCCGAACTGTTCATCTCCCATCTTACATTCTACTACTCTGTGTATCCGTTTATCAATCACTCTCTCCAGAACTTTCATGCAGTGTGGTAGGAGTTTGATCCCTCTGTACTGCCCACAGTTGTGGATGTCCCCTTTGTTCTTGTATACTGGCACATGTATGCTTATTATCCAGTCATCTGGGATACTCCTTTCTCTCCACACTGCTATTAGTACCCTCAGGAGCCATTTCTCACCTATCTCACCCAGCATCTTTATCATATCTGCTGTCACTTCACCTGAGCCTGCTGCTTTCCCTGACTTCCTCTTCCTTAGTGCTGTTTTTACTTCTTCTAAGGTGGGCTCCTCTTCTTCTCTAATTGTATGCTGTTTCTGGGGAAGTACAGCTTCTGTGGGGTTTTCTTCATTCAGAAGGTGCTGGAAATACTCCTTCCATCTGCCTTTGATGTCCTGTGGACTGGTAAGCAGGTTGTTGCTGACATCCCTTATGAAGGGTGTCTGACTATCTTCTTTATCTTTCTGTCTTTGCCTTGCAACCTGGTATAGTTTCTTTGTGCCCCTTACTGAGTCACTTTCCAGAAGTTGGTAGAGTGCCTCTGATGCCCTATTCTTTGCTATTACAACTTCTTTCTTAGCTTTTTTGTTAGCCAACCAGTAGTCCTTCCTAGCCTGGTCAGTCTTTTCTATCTCCTATTTCTTCCTGCACTCCTTTCTTTTGATGACTTCCTGGACTTCTGCATTCCACCACCAGCTTTCCTTATGTACCTGCATTCCACCACCAGCTTTCCTTATGTACCTTATTTCCATACCTGGCTCGGCCACATATCTTTTCTGTAGTCCTAACACATGCTGTTTTGGGTGCTGCCACCCCTCTTCAACTCCACCTATTTCCTTCTCTTCTTGGGGTGCTAGAGCCCTGTGTAATTCCTTGAACTGCTGTACTTTCTCTTCAGTCAACTTCCAGGTCTTCAGCCTGTCTTTGTTGACCTTAGAGCCTTCTCTGACCACTGCTTGCAGCTGATTGTGGCAAGTAATGGTTTATGCTGTGGGCCGACTGTTTCACTGGGCATGACTTTCCAATCATGGATTCTACCCCAATCTCTTTTCCTTACTAGGAGGAAGTCTACCTGAGTTGCATGTTGGCTACTCTTGTACATGATCTTGTGACTGTCTCTCTTTCTGAACCATGTGTTGGCTATTATCAAGCCATTTGCCAGAATGGCTTCTCCTTCTTTATTCCTGTTACCCCATCCATGTGGACCCAGGCAGTCCTCATATCCTGTTCTGTCTGTCCCGATATGTGCATTCAAGTCACCCATTATCAACACCAATTCATGTTGTCCTGCTTTATCTAGTAGGTACTGAAACTGCTGTCTGAATGCATTCTTTTCCTCACTATCACAGCCCTACTGTGAGCCATATGCTGATATTATGAATACTGACCTATCATTACACTGGATTCTGATTGTCATGAGTCTGTCATTAATTCTGATGATATCCCTCACTGCCTTCTGAAGCTTCTCTCTCACCACAATTCCTACACCATTTCTAGCCTGTCTCCCACCTGAGTAGTAGAGTCTGGATCCCAAGCCAAGTGGCTTTGCTGCACTGCCCTTCGATTTCATCTCTTGGATACATAGGATGTCCAGCCTCCTACATATCATGATGTCATCCCCTTCCAAGCTGCGTTCTGTCAGAGAATCAACATTAAGCGTAGCAATTCTCAGTTCATGTTTGGCAGGTTGGTTGGTTTTACGTCCAGCTTTCGCTCAACAGAGCTATCCCAGGTAACCCAGACTGGGCAACTAGACACCGGCCAGCCAGTAGCTTATTGGCCCAGGGCTGCTGGGCTTTTATGGCGGGCACACACTGGCCAATAGGGGCACATATACCCCTCCCACCATTAGCAAGGGTCCCTGGTGTGGGTGATAGTAGGCCAGGTCCTCAACCCACTTATCACCGGTAACTACCCATGCCCATTTTGGCGACATTAGTCAACATGACTGAATCACCTAGAGCCATATTTTACACTGTCGAGTGGCTAGTCCTGCCACAGTGTGCAGTCTGTGATCCGTGTTCTCCTATCTTGAGGATACTGCGCACCACAGTAGATCCCCAAAGTGGTTGGTCTGTACAACTCTTCCCCCTTTAGGGCACCATGTACAGCTTATGCTGCTGCCCACAGCTCCATTCATTGGTGAGTTTGAGATGGAATCACTAAGCATGTTTTTTGGACATGGGAGAAACCCCACGGAGACACAGGGAGAACATGCAAACTCCAAACAGGCATTGGTCAAACCTTGTACCTTGTGCATGGGAGGCAAAGACCTCAACCACTAAGCCATCTGGTCTCACAACACAAGAGGAAAAAAATTTTTTTTTTTAGATAAAGAAAAAAGGGACAGAAAGGAATTACTACCAACTATGGCAGAAAAGGAATAGCTCAGGCCAAGGTAAAGAAAGGAAAATTACCAGCAATGGTAAGCCTAGAGTACCTTATGGTTGGAAAATTAAAACTGTAATATATAAAGAGGTAAGGAAGTTTAAAGATATATAACTAGATGCAATGAGAAAAGGAGAAAAAATATTGAAATATATTGAAAAATATTATTAGTTCACTGACAAACACCCTACTAGAGCTTGAGCAGTCATAATCCCAACCGATCTTGAAGAGCAGCAAATGAGATCTGAGGTAATTCAGTGATCAGGGGCATTATGGGTAAGGGAGGAGCTCAAGAGTCAGATCCGAAAATCTAAAGAAAAGTGCAGAGTCGGATTCAAACCCATTCTTTCAGGAACAAACGAATATGACAACATCAGATTAAGTTATAATAACACTTAATTTAAATAACAATGCCATTGTTTTTGTTATTAGGGTCTATATTAGCTGACCGAAAGTCCGTTTACGCGAATACGTAAACGTCAACACGTATTGCGCGAAACTGACTTATAGTGAAAGTACAAAACCACTATTTCAGAAATGTCGAATTACCATGGTTGACCCGTCTGTGGAATAGCTGTATAAGGTAAGTGTTGGATAGTTACTGACTTTACGGTTAGGGTGCGGGTTAAGGTAAGTGCATAGATAGGTTATGTATGTTAGATTTAGTGTAGGGTTAGAAGTAGGGTTTTTTTAAATGTATGTATGTGGATTATTTATTTTGTTTGTGTATATCTAGGTAGGGGAAGTGTGCGGTAGTTACGGACCTTAGGGTTAGGGAGGGGTTAAGGATAGTGCATAGATAGTCACTTTCCAGAAGTGTAAGTGGGGTTTAGTGTAGGGTTAGAAGTAGGGTGTTTGTGCTTTACTTTAGGGTTAGAAGTAGGGTTTGGTTATTTTCTTTATTTATTTTGTTTAGGTAGGTAGTATGTAGCGGGTGGTGGGGCTGGCCGAGTATGACAGTTCACCATTTAAAATTTCGCGGTTTAGTGCATTCGGGATATCCGCGGTTCGCGCAATACATGTTGGGGTTTTAGTATTTGCTTAATAGTATTTTCGCTCTCGTAATGTAGACCCTGTTATTATAACTTGCTATCTCTGATGAAGTCTTTGCCCTTAAGACAAAAGCGCTTAGATCCAAATAAAAAGTTGTGTCATATACAGTGGTTGGTTTTCATTTTTAAGGGGTTTTACACCTTTATGAAGGACTGACATTACATTGTGGTTACATTTCATTTTGTAGTGGTTCACTGGAGGAGCATGGAAGTATTTTGTTTGTGTGCTTACACTTTTTGACAAATTCAGCAGCAGAGGGACCAAAATCTCTATCTAAAAGAGAATTTAAAATCTCATTATTGCATTATCTGGGAGGCTGTAAGAATGTAGCCAGGCAAACCTCCTCAAAACAGTACCAGTGGCCATAGCCCTGGAAGAACTATCAACAGAGTTATACACACACTGAAAGCAATGAGTTATGTCCTGTATAATGGAAGAAATTAAGCCATTTAAAGCAGAGATTTCCTCACAAGAAGAACCTGCAGGCAAAACACTTCTAATGCTTTTATGATTACTAAGAATAAACGTTATCATATTAGCCTGACAATGCAGTATTCAAAAAATTGAAGCAGCAGGAGTACATATTTTTTCCCAATACTTA
Organism: Protopterus annectens; assembly: GCF_019279795.1. Classification (NCBI taxonomy): domain Eukaryota; kingdom Metazoa; phylum Chordata; order Ceratodontiformes; family Protopteridae; genus Protopterus; species Protopterus annectens. The sequence continues at coordinate 1,332,906,315 of NC_056732.1, forward strand.
TCAATATTTTTCCCATCTTTGTCAAAAACAGTGGGATTGGGATTAACATAAAAGTTATGTAGTCACCATAACTATGCATCTATGTTGTCCATTTTCATTTTTCTTCAATAAATGGGTTTGGATCCAGTCCTAGGATCTGACTCTGCCACTTTCTGTAGATTCTGGATTCTGACTCTTCAGCTCCTCCCTTACCCATAATGTCGTTGACCACTTTGTTACTTCAGATCGAGTTTGCTTCTATTATACAATATCACAACAAAGTATCTCAATATTGCCATGACAGAAAACTGATAGCTGAACAATCAGTAGCTCAAACAGGAACTATGGTTCCTCACGACAATTCCATTAGGTTTCTCCCAATGACATGGATAGGGGGAAGGTGGGGGGATGTTGAGGAAGAATTAAAATGGACAACACAGATGCATAGTTATGGTGAGTACATAACTTTTACATCTGATGTTGTCATTTTCATTAATTCCTCGATGAATGGGACAGAGTCCCCAGCTGCAGTAACCTTGGGTGGCCCTCATGGAAGGATGTGCAGGGGAACTGCAGAACCGAATGCAGATCTGTTTCTGGAGATGATGTCCAATTTGTATTGAGTAATAAAGTATGAGCATTAGACCATGTGGTAGCTGCACAGATGTCATCAATGGAGGCTCTAGTCCAAAAGGCAGCTAATGTGGCTATTGACCTAGTTTAGTGTGCCTTTGGTTGTCTTGGCAAGGTTAGGCCTCTCAAGGAATAAAGGTAGGAAATACAATCTGTTATCCATTTGGATAGTGTAGTTTTGTAGACTGGTTTTCCCATATTATTGCTACAAAAGGAGACTAACAATTGGTTGGTTTTCCTAAATTCCTTAGTCCTGTGAAGGTAAGAGTGAAGTTTCCTTTGTACATCTAAGAGATGAAAGGTATAGTCTCCTTTACTGTCAAATTGGTGAAAGAAACTGGTAAACTGATCACGTGATTGATATTTGTTTCAGAGGCAACTTTTGGTGGAAAAGGAAGGATTAGTGCATAAATTAACTATCTTTGTGAAAAATCAAATATGGTGGTTTTGAAGAGAGTACTCGGAGTTCAGAGGCTCATCTTGCTGAAATTATGCCTACCAGAAAAAACGTTTTCCAAGACAAAAACTTAAGGTCTACTTTAGCTGATGCTTCAAAAGGTGAATGCACCAAAGTCTGTAATACCAAAGTCAGGTCCCAAGGTGGAGTGGGGTCCCTAATTAGGGCTCTAAGTAAGAAGGTACCTTTGAGAAAGGCCTTACATAACTTAAATGAAGCGAAAGGAGAAGCATTATCTCTGATGTGGTAGTTGGAGATTTTATTTATTTATTTATTTATCACTTGTTGATTGGGAAAGCCAGGCTAGGGTAGAGTCTTTTTTCAGTGGAGACCAAGGGAGAAATGCTCCAGAAGCATGTCTTTGGAATTTGGGAGGAAACTGGAGTACCCAGAGGAAACTGACATGGATGCAGGGAGAACATGCAGACTCCACACCAAAGGCACCCCAGCTGAGAACCAAACCAGAAAACTTTTTGCTGTGAGGTGACAATGTTAACCCTTGCACCACTGTGCCACCCTAGCTGTTAACTGAACTTTGATGGTGGAGAAATGTGCCCAGCCTTGAAAGATGGAGGCAAGAAAATTTAAAAGAGCAGCAAGTGGAGCAGTGAAAGGATCTAAATCTCTCTGATAAGCCCAAAAAGAAAATCTCTTCCATTTAGTCCTATAAATTTCCTAGTCGAAGATTTGTGAGGCAAAAAAATAATTTGGTTAACTGGGGAGGAAAGCCTGGAATGCCTAGCCATCAATGGAATTGGAGAAACCATACAGTTAACTTGAGGCCTGCAATATCCAAATGGAACATCACTGATGGATGAGACAGAAGATCTGGACTTTGATCCAGTGTCTATAGAGGACATGCTAGGTGAGACCATAGGAAGCGAAACCACACATGTCAAGGCCAAAAGGGGGTAATAAGAATTATTTTGCTCCTCAGTTGGAACTCTTTCTGAAGAAACTTGGGTATTAGAGGCAGGGAAAGATAAGCATAAAGGAGACCTGAGGGCCAAACATGCACTAAAGCATCTCTCAGTTAATGTCTCTGAGGGAGAAGTAGGGAAAAGTACCTGCTGCATTTTTTGCTGAGGGTAGAGGTGAATAGATCACAGCATGGTTGACTCCATTTGGGGAAGATCATGTTTGCCACTGACTGGTTGAGAGACCACTCATAAGGCATCAGGATGGTCCTGCTGAGCTTGTCTGCCAAGATGTTGGACTTCCCCAGTATGTGCATCACTACAAGAAAGTTTTTGGAGGGGATCGGTCACTGCCAAACTCTCATTGCTTCTTGGCAAAGGGGGTAAGATCTAGATCCCCCTGTTTGTTGATATGCTAGATTACTAACGTGTTGTCCATTTGAACAGCAATAGTTCCTAGTGGAAGAGAGTGCAGAAGAGCCTCCAATGCTAAAAGCACCTCTGTCATCTCCAGGGCATTTATATGCAAATTGGTCTCTTCTGGGGACCACGTGCCCTGAACGGCCCATCCCAAGTAATGCCTCCCCAACTAGGAGGTATCCATAGTCAATGTGGAATTTGAGGAAGGAAGAAGAAATAGATACCCTTGACAAATCTCTTTGGAGTGTATCCACCTCTGCAGCCATCTTCAGAAAACTTGAGATAATTTCATCAGATGTAAGGGATGAAAAGAGAATTGCACTGCTAGAGTCCACTGAAGAATTCTAATATGAAGACGAGCAGTGGGTATTAAAGTTAATGCAGCAGCCATTGACCCTTTTTTCCTTGGGAAGAAAGATGAGAAAGAACATGCCTGACATGCAATTTCAAAGTAACAACTCAGTTTTGAGCAGAAGAGCTAGAGAACTGACTGTATAGATGAGTCCCTATAAACTCCTTGGGCTGGTTGAAGTTGTGACTTGGCCAAATCGATATTACTTCCCAGAGAGTGAGATAGTCAGAGCAAGTAATCCCTGGCTCATACCAGAAAATGCCTGATCAGTGCTGTAAGGAGCCAGTCATCTAAGTAAGGAATTACTCTGAATCTGAGCAGTCTTAGATGAGCTGCTATCACTGCCATGCATTTGGTGAATACCCTGGGGGCTGTGGTGAGACTGGAGGTAAGGGCTCTGAACTGGTAATGACTGGCTACCAGCCAGAAGCATAGATATCTTCAAGAGTGCCTGCTCATTTTGATGTGAAAGTACTTGTCTTGATGATTGATAAAGCACATCCGGTCATCCTTCTGCAGGAGAGGCAGAATGGACTGAACCATGACCATCTGGAATTTGAAATTCTTTACAAACTGATTCAAATAACAGAGATCCAAAATGTGTCTTAGGTTCCCTGTTTTCTTTGGCACAAAAAGATCCTTGAGTACATTCTGGATCTTTTTTGTCTGGAGGGACCTCTTGGAGGACTTTTTTGTAAAGCAGTTTTTGAATCTCCACAACTGCTAACTCCCTCTGATTGAGTGAAACATTGGGAAGACAATTTATTTTCTTTTGGGGAACTTGTAAAAAGGAATGAAATATCCTCTATGTATGATCCTTTACATCCAAGAATCTTTTGTTCTGGCTATCCAGGCTTTTAGATGGAAGGACAAGTGCCCCTGCCTAACTACCTCCAGTGAAGGACAGTCAGGCAACCCTTCAGGAGCATTGAAAGGATCTGTCTGAGAAGGAACTCTTAAGAATCTTGATTCTGCAGACCCTCTCTACTGAATGGGTGACATCTTCCACTGTAGCTATTTCTCCCTCTACCGCTGGGGAAAAGTCTTCACGTGATTCTTGAAAAGATCCTTGACATTTCTGGAACCACATCTTTTTACCATTGTGTTGATTCCTGGTAAAGGGTCTCTGCAGGGTAGAAAATCAGATTCCAACAGCAGACAAGGTCTTTCCATCTTGCCTACTGTGAGGAAAGTACCTTTTTAATGGTTGTCACAAACAAAGAAGATCCATCAAAAGGAGCTTTGATGAATGATGCCTTGAAGCACTATGCAAAATTGCACAACCACATCAAGACATGTCTCCTAATGGCTATGCCTGAACCAGCCACCCATGAGGAACCTTCAGCTGCATGCAAGATTAACCTCGTGGATGCATTTGTAATGGATTGCAGAGTGGCCAGTCATGACAAAAAATACTTTTGTTCCTCTGCAGACATGGGCCCAGGGATAAAGTTATCGAGTTCCTTAACTAAGTCCTTCTGTAATGCAGTGAAATGTCTCAGGTAATTCAGCGACCATAAGGCAAAGGTCACTGAAGCATATACTCACTTCCCAAACCTGTCCAATACCACAGACTCCCTATTAAGGGGATGGACAGTGGAGCTCTGTTTAGCCAGATCCTTTTTGGTGGCAACTGCAATAACCATGGCATCTACAGGGATTCCCTTGATCCAGCACTGTCTGTCAGAAGGGCACTCAAATTTTATCCAGGCATTTGTGGATTGGTTCCATGGAGTCCAGTTCCTTCCATGCCCTGTGGAAGACAAGGATTCTAAGCTCATCTTCAGGGGGGTTACCCAAGACATAGATAGTCCAGACCTAAAGGCTTCCAGGAATGCCAATTCCTCCTGGGAAGGGGTTTGGGGAGACCAACCACTTTCTGGTAAAGGATCTCTAAGATGTCTCCAAACAAGGCATCCTCAGGTGGAGATCTAGGGAACCCTTCCCCTTCATCGTGATCAATGTCTTCTATGAGAGATTCCTGTGGGGAATCCAAGTGCCTCCTCTTGCACGACCTCTTCGGAGGAACCTCTTCAGTGGGGTGTTCTGGAGAGGTGTCAGAAGAAGCAGGTAGTTTCCTGGTGGGAACTGCTTGAAAGCTCATATGGGCTGGCTCTTGCTGAGGTGTAGGATGAGCAGACTCAGACACAGGATCTGAGGAGGGAACAGAGAATGGATCCGAAGGAGGAAGAGTTGAAACTGCTCTGGGGTGAGAAAAAAAAAAGTCTCCACCACCTTGATGGCAGAGGGACCAGAAGAAGCTAAGGACAATCTAACCAGAGCTGAGACTCTTGGAGCAGATGATCCCAGGCCTTATACAATCCTCTGTTTGGAAGGCGGAGTCAGAGCTGAGCTGTCCAATGCCAAAGCCCTTAGGGGAAGCAATTGCACCAAAAGCTTTGAAGTTGAAGTCAACCCCTCAGATCCAATCTGACACCGATGCTTCAGCTCTGAGAACCATCATGCTCCAGTGGGGTAGGAGCAGATTGGATCAGGAAAGTCACCAGAGTGGAAGATAGATGAATATTCGGATCCAACAGTTTGACTCTCAGGGATCTCAGATCTGAGGACTCCAAAATGGTAGGTCATATTGGAGAAGGAGCAATAACAGGCTGGAAAGAAGGTTTAAAGGTCACAGATCAGATGGGAGTCAGCCGGTAAGACCCCCATCTGGATCCGTGTTCTGAGAAATTTTCTGATCATCCCACCCACCTCTGCTTCAGAAAGGCTTCGGGAGGACCTAATAGAAGAAGAAGTGGAAAGTAGCCTGTGTAGTGCACCCGCAGGTGTAGCTGAAGAGATATGGGTTCCTTCCTACCTGACTCTGGTGACACCCCTAATAGGCCCAACACACCAAGGTGGCAAGAGGGACAGATTTTATTCTAGGTGACACATCTAGTTTAAAAAGGCAATAGCACAACCATAAACAAATTATTTCAACAGTGCATCAGTTAGCAATAAGACAAGGTGAAAGTATGCATGCAATGAAAACATACATTCACCCTCTTCCCCAGAACTCAACAGAAGAAGGTCTTGCCATTCAAACATGCACAAAGAAGGCAATATCAATGAGCAGTAAAGCTTTATAATGCAGCAATACAAACTCGGGAAAAAATGCAATGTCATTAAGCAATAAAAGAGTCTTAATACAACAATACAGATATGAGAAAATGCAATGTCATTGAGCAGCAAAATTCTTGAAGGCAGCAGTACTAACACAAGCAAAATACAATGTCATTGAACAATGAGGATTTATAATGCAACAATGCAAATATGAGAAAATGCAATGTCATTGAGCAGTAAAGATTCTTTAAGGCAGCAGTACTAACATGGCAAAATGCATTATCATTGAACAATAAAGATTTATTGTGCCACAATACAAATATGAGATAATGCAATGTCATTCAGTAGTACTAACACCCTCTACCCCTTGATCAATTCTAAACAGACCAATGATGAAACACTCTTTAATATCTTGTTCACTAGCTAGTGACTACTTACAGTCTTGCTGCCGGCACGAAAGGGCCCAAGTTGGAGCTCATATGGATCCCAGTTATCTGTAATCCACAAAGCATTAAAGGGGGGAACCACAATCTTATAAAAATATAAAACGATGGCCAGAGCCTCTCACCATTCTGTCAAGAATATCCTATGGACCAGGCGTCTTGGTTCCTATGATGAGAAAAGTAGAGAATCACCTACCAGAACTCTGATAATCATCTATGGCTTCTCAGTACTAGGTCCAAGGGAAATCCTTTCCTTGCTAAATCATAGCAAGTGTGGAACTATTGGTTTCAGACTTCTCTCCTGATTCCACAAAATACCATATCCAGGATTTCAGCAAGAGACAGACACAATCTGCTACTTCATTTCCCTGTCCCAAAACACTAGAAAAGAAAATCCAGTCATGCTGCAAGGCCCTTTTTCCCTTCAGCTCCATGTTTCAGTCTTCCCTCCTTCAGCTAGTTTTCCAGAATCCTCTTTCACTTTCGAAATTGTCTTTTATATTCCTAAAAAGGAGCTCCACCTTGTGGTATAATGGAAAACTACAGTCTATTACTTCTACATGAAATACAGTGGGAGCTACACTCTCCCCCCACCTGAAAATCTTGGGTCCCCCCAAGTCATAGGTAGATTAGCAGAAAATATTTACAAGCACTAATGCACCATCAACTGAACAATATTTTTGCATTCAAAAGGTACATTCCATCAAGGGTAATCAGCCTTATGCTTAACTTGGGATGGGATGTCACCACTGGAGTAGGAGGCATAGGGATTATGAGCACAGACCCTCTGATGAGCTGTGGTCACAGGTTCCTGTGGACTATGTCCCAAACTATTATAGGTAAGTCTCTTTGTGGGCCGAATCAGTCTCTGCAGTTTTGCTTCGGAAGAGACAGACAGCTTAGGAATTTTGCTCGGAAGCTTTGTCACTCACATCACATTCAATGTCTAGTTCTTCAGTAGGCATATTGTCTACTTCTAAGATCTCCTCTTGTATAACTTCACTTTCATTTTCTATAACGGTATGACTATCTTCAGCACTATTTTCTGAAGTTTGCATAGCAGGACCTCCATCAGTATCAGGTTCTGCAAGAGGAACAGAAACATTACTTAGTCTGTTGTTAGGCCTGGGCTACTCAAAATGACAAGGAACAAATTCTGGTGCATTTACATTGAGATTACAGCCCACGGGGTCTTGAACATCCTCAAAAGAAAGCCCACTGAAACCCCAGTTATCATCACTGTCCTCCTCTCTTTCAGCAGAAGGAAGCATAGGCTATTCAGTATTGGAGAGGATAGTTCCTCTCTGCCTTAGCCTTCTGGATCACCTTGTGTTAGGCTTCTGCTGAGCCATTTTGGGTTTCGGATTCATGAGTCTCACTGATTTTGCCAAAGGCATTAATTTGTTTTGGTGCCAGGTTTTATGGGCCCTTCTTTCCCCTCAGGGCAAACTTAGTAGACAGGGATATTAAGTAGCTGAGAACAAATTATGTAAATCTCAGATCCACAGCGGTCAGCTAGTTTATGCTTTCCTTGTAGTCCCAAATTTCTCAAAAGAACTCTGTCCCCTGGCTGCAAGTCATGCATCTTTACTTTTTTGTCATAGTAAGCCTTGTTTTGCTGATGTCTTTGTCCTGTTGATTTTTCAGCAAGCTCATAAGCCTGTCTGAGGATCTTCTTGAGTCTCTCCAGATAACTGCCGTGAGATTGCACTGGTGTATCATCAGTTGTGACTCCAAAGGTGATGTCAACAGGAAGACGAGCTTCTCTTCCAAACATTTGGAAGTAAGGGGAGAATCCTGTAGCATCATTTTTAGTACTGTTGTAAGCATGCGCCACTGTGGCTACAAGTCTACTTCATTGACTCTTCTTCTCAGCAGATAGTGTCCCCAACATGTCTAGTAAAGTTCTGTTGAAATGCTCAGGCTGAGGATCCCCTTGAGGATGATAAGGAGTGGTGCGACTTTTTTGGACTTCCACAGAGTGAGTAGTTCATGGACAAGCTTGCCTTTAAAATCATGTCCTTGATCAGAGTGTATCCTTTTTGGCAGGCCATAGTGTACAAAGAATTTCTCAACTAGTAGTTTCACCACTGTAATAGCTTTCTGATCACGAGTGGTAAATGCTTGAGCATACCTGGTATAGTGGTCTGTCACCACCAGCACATTACTGATCCCGCCTTTATCAGGTTCAATGCACAGAAAATCTATACAGACCAGTTCCATGGGTCCACTACTTTCCATTTGACCCAATGAGGCAGCTCTGGTCAGCGGAGTCTTTCTCTGAATGCAACAAAGACATGTATGACAATAATCCTCAACATCTTGCTTCATGCATGGCCAGAAGAACCTGTCTTGTATCAGACCCATAGTTCTGTCGTAACCAAGATGACCATGTTCATCATGCATTGACCAGAGTACTACTTCTCTAAACTTCTGAGGAAGCAACAATTGCCATTTTTCACTGCCGAGTACACTAGGAGATCTCCTATGCACTAGTCCATTCTGTATCTGGAGTCTGTCCCAGTCTTTGGCCAAAAGTCTTGCCAGAGGATGAATATCCATGTGAAGCATATTAACTTGTTTCTTCTCTAAAGCAGGTACCACCAGCTGACCTAAGGGGTCTTCTCTTTGATCTCTCCTGAGGTCACTGTTATTCAAAACTGGTAGCAATGAAGCCTGCAAAGTGACCAAATTACAGCAAGCCTGGGGTATGCTTGCTGCAGACAGACCCAACTTCTGCACCCAACATTCAGTGTGTTGATAGCAGGGTGCAATCTGACACATAGCTCTCACCCCTGTCACTGGAATTTCCACCCATTCATCGTTGGGGTGTAAATCTCCCTGAGGTCTTCTGGACAGGCCATCAGCATCTTCATTTTCGTGTCCTGGGCAGTATTTCAAACTGAAATGATAGTTGCATAGAGCTTCCATCCATCTGTGGCCAGTAGCATCTAGCTTTGCAGTGGTCTGGATGTATATCAGAGGATTGTTGTCAGTCTGCACTTCCAATTCAGCCCCATAGAGATAGTCATGCAGCTTGTCCACTACCGCCCACTTTAAGGCAAGGAATTCTAACTTGTGTGTAGGGTAGTTTCTTTCTGTGGGGGACAAACTCCGACTGACAAAAGCCACAGGTCTCAGCTTCTTGTCATACTCCTGGTAAAGGAGTCCTCCTATGCCATCCCTGCTAGAATCCACATGTAATGTGTATGGCTTTGTAGAGTCAGCATATGCCAGCACAGGGGCATGTGTGAGGCAATACTTAAGTTTTTCAAACGACTCTTCGCACTCAGGAGACCAATGATTCTCGATGAGTTCTTTAGATCCTTTCGGTCCCTTAGGCTTTTTCACAAGGATATCTTCATTTGTTTCATCTGCTTTCTCATCATTTCATTGCAAATGGTTGAGGGGTCTTGCTATCTTTGAAAATCCTTCCACAAACCTTCTATAGTAACTGCAGAAACCCAGGAAAGATCACAGCTCTGTGATAGTTTTGGGTCTGGGCCAATATGTCACTGCTTCAACTTTGCTGGGATCTGTGGATATTCCATTTGCAGACACTACATGTCCCACATAGATCACTGAAGGTTGGAAGAACTTGCATTTGTGCAATGACAGCTTCAGGCCTTCCTTCTCAATCCTGTCCAATACCTTCATCAGTCTTTCTTCGTGCTCCTTTAGGGTCCTCCCAAAGACAATGATGTTGTCCAGGTAGACTAAGACTTCCAGGAGATGCATGTCTCCAACTGCTCTTTCCATGATTCTCTGGAAAGTTGCCGGTGCATTTGATAAACCTTGAGGTAAGCGATCAAACTTAAAAAATCCCAAAGGGGTGATGAAAGCAGTCTTCTCTTAATCTTCTGGGTGCATAGGGATTTGAAGGTATCCACTCCTTAAGTCTAGCACACTGAACCACTTACTGTCCACTAGGCAATTTAGAGCATCTTCAATCCGGGGAGTTGTGTACTGGTCTGGAATGGTTCACTGATTCAGAGTACGATAGTCAACACACGTAAACGACAATCGGAGAGGCATATAGACTTTTTGACTCTCGAATTATCCCTGTGGATTTTAGTTCTTCCAGTGTTTTCTCAAGTCCTCCAGGTCTCCTGGGGCTACTCTTCTGGAACATTCCACGAAGGGCCGGTCCTCTTTTACTCTTAATCCGTGTTCTGCACTTTCTGCACAGCCCACATCTAATTCACTAGTAGAAAAACTATTTTTTCTTTTTCATTAGTAGATCTTTAACTCTGGTTAGCCACTCAGGGGGCAAGAGATCACCTCCTATCTCAATACCTTCCAGCTTCAACTTGTTTGCTCTGCTCTCATTCCTTGTCAACACAGAATCAGGTAAGGGAGTGGCAGCATAAACATTTCCCAAACACACTTGTGAACAGAGGACAATTGGAGTACTTCCTTTATTTTTCAACCCCATAAGTAAAGTGTCATAAGGATGCTTTAACTTGTCTGCAGGCCAAACTTCTGGGACTAGTTCCAGCCCTGGTGGCAAGTCACTTTCTGGATCCATTTCCATCATGAGATGAGAGGAAACTGTTTGTCCACACATCCTCACTTTGGCTCTCAAGCAGGTGACCTGACCAGGATGAATTATATGCTCTTTCCCAGACAGGGTCCACACATGACCAATTTCATCTTTCTTACTATCCTTCTCTCTTTGAAGGGCAAAGAAAACTGGTCTCAGGAGAGGATGTAGTGTTGGGTGTTCCTGGGTCAACTGAGGCATTAGCATTCTTCTGATGAGATCAGTATTTGTCCCCACTAAAATATATGCTGAATCCTTTCCTTTTGGCCTGGGGCACACAACAGCTAGTGTTTCAAAAACTTCTGTTGACCCAACAACTGAAGTGGAAAATTCTAACTTAAGTGAGACATAACCATCATAAGGGAACTTCGTGTCACTTAGCTCCCAGATCTCCAAATCTTCTAACTTTTCAAGTGGCAAATGCTATAAGTATTTTTGGTAGAAGTCTCTGTACAGAATGGTGATTTGTGCACCAGTATCCAACAGTGCTTTACTATACACTCCTTCTATTTTTACTGACATGAAAGGGGACGGTCCCAGTAGGCCATCGGGTAGTTTCTGTTTCCGGTGTTGTTCAGCTGTACGGCAGTCAGCTTGTGGTTGAGGTACCACCAGTTGACCTCGCCATTTTAACAGATAAGACTCTTGCTTAGTAATGCTTTGCGGTCTGAGATGCTGAGATTTTGGCTGAGATGGCCTTTCAATTCAGTTGTTCACCTCAGATGAGCTAGAAGTGTGCATAGTAGGTAGTCTCTCTCCCCTATTACAAGGGTTAGTGTGGAAAGGAGATCCAGGATGCTGTCTCTTGATGTTAGATTTTATGGAGCTCTTTGTAACTGGGCACTCAGCTGGCTCCTTCACTGAGGCCCTTTGAAGTTTCCCTGCATTGCACTAGCCAATAATAGTTTGTTCACTCTTTTCAAGTTCTCTGCATTAGGGCACTGTGGCTTTATATGCCCTGCATCTCCACAGCGAAAATAAAACCCAGTAGGAACTCTGAGCATTGGCTGATTCAGTTCTTCTTTGAGTCCTTTCATGGAGGTTCTAGCTGATGTATACTTCCCTTCAGCTAAAATTACCATGGCATTCTGCAACTGTCTTGGTGACTTGAGCTATGGCATCAGTCAGGGAAGACACCTGCATCTGCAACTGTGACACCTCCACATTGCGGACACTCTGGGCCACAACTCCTTTTTGAGTAGTGAGCATGGCTATAGGCTCCTGCTGGTGTTCACTCACTGTTTTAGTTGCTGTTGAACATTGAGATTTGACTTCCAGCAATGCTTCCTCTTCCCTCACCTCTTTAACCAACTGAGAATAAGTTAGAGTCTCTTCCCTATTTTTCATCCTCATTTTCCACACAATGGGGTCCACAGCTTGAGCTCCCTGTAAAATTTGTCCGATCCGTACTTGGTCAGCTACTTTCAGATCCACCCCCTTCTTTAGGATGATCTGGTGGAGCATTTTATCTAAACACTTAATGCAATCAGATAGTTTCTCACCAACTTCTTGATATGTATGGTCAAACTGATACAGTAGGTCATCAGCCATCTCGGTCCTTCCAAACACATCCTGCAGTACTCCTAAATAGTCCTTGGCCATTTAATCTTGCTTACCCATCCTTAGGTTGTGTATGGTATCCGCAGCTAATCCCTTTAGACTTTCACCTATCCGCTGCTTCTTCTGAGATTCTGGGATATCCCACTCCTCTAGGGCATGTGAAGACTGACCCATCCAGGATTCAAAATTTTCCTCTCCCTGAGGGGTGGGTTATTCGCCAGAAAAGAAACGCAATTTGCAGTAGCCAAACTCAATGAATGGCTGTGTAGGCTTTAAGCATTTTTCTACAATACTTCCCAAAGCATTCAAAATGTCAGACCCTATAGTATTTATGGGCAGTGAAGCTGCAGCTTCTGGTGTAAGATTCTGACCTACTTGGATAGCTTCCAAAGGTATTTTCTCTGTTGCTGAGTTAGTGCACTTCTCAGGGATTACCACACAGGCTGCACTCTCACCTGAAATGTGTACAGTCGAAAGTATGTGCTCATACACTAAAAGACTTTTCCATTCTAATAAGGCCAATGTGCTCTGCTCGGTAGGGTCCACAGTGCTGTCCATCAAAAATCCATGCCCCACAACTGTCAAGGATCCTGTGACTTGATGTATTTGCATATCAGTCCATGTGACCACTGGCAACATCAGAACTAAGCAATGCTCTGACCGAGCATTGTGCTGTTTGCACCACTTAGCGGCTACTTCTGGGATCATGTTTCTGCTGGATTTGCTTTCCACATAACAGGGGGAATAGGGTGGAGTCCAAGGCAGTACAGGAAAATCCCGGACGAGCACCCATATGTAGTGCACCCGCAGGTGTAGCTGAAGAAATATAGGTTCCTTCCTACCTGACTCTGGTGACACCCCTAATAGGCCCAACACACCAAGGTAGCAAGAGGGACATATTTTATTCTACATGACACATCTAGTTTAAAAAGGCAATAGCACAACCATAAACAAATTATTTCAACAGTGCGCCAGTTAGCAATAAGGCAAGGTGAGAATATGCATGCAATGAAAACATACATTCACCCTCTTCCCCAGAACTTAACAGAAGAAGGTCTTGACATTCAAACATGCACAAAGAAGGCAATATCAATGAGCAGTAAAGCTTTATAATGCAGCAATACAAACTCGGGAAAAAATACAATGTCATTAAGCAATAAAAGAGTCTTAATACAACAATACAGATATGAAAAAATGCAATGTCATTGAGCAGCAAAATTCTTGAAGGCAGCAGTACTAACACGAGCAAAATGCAATGTCATTGAACAATGAGGATTTATAATGCAACAATACAAATATAAGAAAATGCAATGTCACTGAGCAGTAAAAATTCTTTAAGGCAGCAGTACTAACATGGCAAAATGCATTATCATTGAACAATAAAAATTTACAGTGCCACAATACAAATATGAGAGAATGTAATGTCATTCAATAGTACTAACACCCTCTACCTGCTTGATCAATTCTAAACAGACCAACTATGAAACACTCTTTTATACATTGTTCACTGGCCAGTGACTACTTACAGTCTTGCTGCCGGCATGATGGGGCACACGTTGGAGCTCATATGGATCCCACTTATTTGTAATCTACAAAGCATTAAATGGGGGAAAACCACAATCTTATAAAAATATAAAATGACAGCCAGAGCCTCTCACCACTCCATTGAGAATATCCTAGTGACCAGATGCCGTGATTCCTCTGATGAGAAAAGTAGAAAATCACCTACCAGAACTCTGATAATCATCTATGGCTTCTCGGTACTAGGCCCAAGGTAACTCCTTTCCTTGCTGAATCATAGCAGGTGTGGAACTACTGGTTTCGGACTTCTCTCCTTATTCCACAAAATACCATATCCAGGATTTCAGCAGACACAATCTGCTACTTCACTTCCCTGTCCCAAAACACTAGAAAAGAAAATCCAGTCATGCTGCAAGGCCCTTTTTCCCTTCAGCTCTGTGTTTCAGTCTTCCCTCCTTCAGCTAGTGTTTCAGAAACCTCTTTCACTTTCAAAATTGTCTTTTATATTCCTGAAAAGGAGCTCCACCTTATGGTGTAATGGAAAACTAGAGTCTATTACTTCTACATGAACTACAGTGGGAGCTACACCTGGAAGACATTTTAAGAGTCTCCTGAAGAAAGGGAGACCTCAACCTCAGGGATACAGGCTCCTGGAAAAAACTTGGATTATAGAGCCAAGGAGACTTGGCAACAGTAGACTTCAGATCTAAATACTTTGGATCTGTACTCTTTGAACCCTTCTTAGGAGGTTCTGATGTAAGTACAGACTTAGGAGACTGTGCAGGAGAGCATTTTTGGTGCTCCCTGGACTCCTTGGATTTATGAGAGTGGGTTTTGAGTTCCTGATGAAAAACTACCAATGGATGGAACAGAAGATGGAATAATGCCTTTTAAAATAAACTTGCTCTTTCTATCACTAATGGTCCTGTTATTAAACACTACACAAATGGAGCAGGGGGTGTCCAAGTGTGCCAGGTCTGAACAATACACACTCCCCATGGGCATCAGATTTGGAGATCTTATGCCCAGAGAAAGTGCACTTTTTGAATCCAATAGGCTTTTCCAATATACTGTAAAGCAACCCACTACAGAATCCTACCAAGAGAGAAAAAGGAAAAGGTTTTTTTTTTAATAGTTATAACAATTAGAAAAATAGAAAAAGAGTTATACCAACAATGATATGCTAGAAAATACATCCAAGTGAGGTAACAGAGAATGATGGTTACCAACAATGGTAATGAAGATTACCAGAGAAAAAAAAAATCTTAATTTGATATCCAGAAAATTTAGAAGAAAGGTAAGGGAGATACTTGTAGATCAGAGTGTAACATGTGTGCTATGTCTTTAGGAAGCATGCAAGGCTGTGCATGCACTTATAAATTCCAGACACGTACAATCCCTAGTGCCATCTTGTAGAAGCAGCCAGAGATTAAGCATGTATGACTGCAGTAGTTAGTTTGTATATAAGTTACTAAAGTCATAGTCAGTAAGTCTCTATAGTGGTGTGCTTGTATAGAATAAAGCTGCTTAAAAAGAACCCATGAAGACTTGTTTATTCGTATACCAACATGAAAGTGACATGGTGTCAGAACTGGGATGGAAAAAACATTTGAAACCATGAGATGTAAAGACGATAGTGAATATAAAACCAAGAGAAAACAGTACAAACACAACCAGAAAGAATGAAAGGTAATGAAAAATAATACAAATTATTTACTTGATGCGAAAGAGGCAAGAAAAGGCATTAAAAGGGCACAGACCACATTATCAGGCAAGTGGAAAGTAAAAAAAAGTTTGTTAACTAAAGAAAATGTTTAAGATAAAATAGTTGACAAGATGATTAACTATAAAGTACAAAAAGAGTATGTTTAAGGCAGAGCGAGCATGTTTAAGGCAGAACAAGTGTGTTTAAGGAAGAATCGGGCATGTTTAGAGTAAAATGAGGAAAAGAAAGTATGTTGGGCATAAAAAAGGGCTTAAATGAGCAAATAAAATATAATAAGAAGAGAGAAAAGGGCACAGTAAGCAAAAATAAGGCAAGGTGACTGCCTGTGTTTGGGCAAAGTGCTGTGTTTAGGCATAACTATGACTTTGCATTGTATCAAGGGCATAGCTAAAGTTATTCGAAATATCTCAGAGTGTGTAATAGTACTTACAGTGTGTGCTTATTACTGTGCATGTATTTCAAAGAGTTCACTGTGTGCAAAGTGCAACTATTTTGTGTAATCCTGTCAAAGCATAGTTATTTGAAGAAAAGTTCTTGTGCTGGGTGTGCCTATTCGCAAAGTGTCGCCATTACAGAGTGCTTCTTGTACTGTAAAGAGTTGCCTAGCAAGGTACCGCCATTTTAGGAACATTTCAGAAATACAATTACTTCAAAAATATTGAATTTGGGCAACAGAAGTTCGATTTATTTGCATTGTACAGTTGCTTGATGTGTTTCTTGCACTGATAAAAGGTTTTTCTTACAAAAGATTACAAGAGTATTGCAGTGCTCCTGAATTGCTCAGTTGCATCGTAAAGTTCTCGAATGTTTCTTAAAGTGATGACTTTGTCAAGTGATGGTGCATTATTTTGCCATTTTTACCTTTACCAATTGTCTTAGCATTCTTGCTTTTATCGACAAAATTCCAAGTGATTACTTTAGCATTTCTGCTTCTACCAATTCTGAAAGTGCATTACTTTGGCATTTCTGCCTTTACCGATTCTGAAAGCACACCAAGTGATGATGAATGACTTTAATATTTCTGCCTTTACCAATCTAAGATTTCATAAAGCATTGAAAAGTCCGAGAAATTATTCCGCAAAGCTCCGTAAAGCATCAAAAAGTCTGAAAAGCTATTCCGTAAAGTTTTGTAAAGCATTGATAGCCCGAAAATGCTATTTTGCAAAGCACAGTAAAGTACTGACAAATCTGAAAAGCTATTTTTGCAAAGTACAGTAAAGCAATGAGAAGTTTATTTCACAAAGTCCAGTTATTCAAAAGTATTATGAGGTTGTTCATTTACATAATTCCAATAAGCTTGAAGACAGAAAGTATAAGTTCAGAGCGCAAAAGCATTGAGCAAATTGTGTTTATGCCAATTACTTATGCACATGTGTGTATATTCATGCTTGTTTTCAAGACTCTTCACTGGTATGTGTTAATATGGCAGACAGACTTCGAAAACCTCAAACACTTGTGTTTGATCAGAATATTGCAGAGAGCTGGAGAATATTTAAACAAGAATGCGATATTTTCATACAAGCAGCTCATTCAGATAAAGAGGCATGCACAAAGGCATTCACTTTGTTAAATCTAGCAGGATCTGAAGTCATAGAAAGAGAGCATTCATTTGTATATGCACCAGCAGTGTATGAAGGTGAAGGTGCAGACAGCCATATTGCTGTGTAGGCTGAATCAAGGGAAGACCCTGAGTGTTTGAAGCATAAGTTCAGAGAAATGTGCAATCCCCAGATGAATGTTACATTACCGAGGCATTTGTTTTACACAAGAAATCAGAAACAAGGGGAAACATTTGCAGCTTATATAACTGACTTGAGAAACAGAGTTAAAACATGTCGGTTTCGTGATTTGTAAGATGAGCTGATAAAGGACAGTGTTGTGTCTGGTATTAACAGTGTTGCAGTGAGAAAGATTTTACCTCGTGACAGTGATTTGACGTTAAGCAAGACAATAGAGATTTGTCAGATCCATGAGGTGACAGAAAGACATATGAATATGCTTGCAAGTGACAAAAGCATGGTTTCAGTGAGCTCCAGTGTAAACGTAGATAGTATGCAACATGTGGCAAACAGAAACAGGCCTAAGCAAGGGGCAGCCACAGGGTATCCAAAGAAGACACAAAGCTTTCCAGAAAGCTCCAGAAAAACTGCTAGCTCCACCGCCAGCTCAGTGGAACACAAACGTGAGTCAGCAAGACCCAAATCTAGCATTAGTGTTAACTGTCTCAATTGTGGTGCAAATCATGAATCTAAAATGGAGAAGTGTTTAGCATATGGTCAGCAATGCCACAAGTGTAGAAAATGGAGCCATTTCCACAAGTGTTGCAAATCAAGTAGGCCTCACTCAGTTGTAAAGAAAGATCTCACAACAAAGCAAGCTGATCAAGTAGAGTCCAAACAGTCAACTTTCTATGTGGATGGGGTATCAGTACTGGTGAAAAAGTTGATGCAGTAAAATTATTAACAAGGAGTGAAGTATTTTGTACGATTTGGATCAGTGGAAAATCCACAAAGCTCAAAGTAGACACTGGGTCAAAGTGTAATGTTATACCAGCAGACACAAAGTGTGAACTAACGAACAACTCAATGTAACCAGCAGTGCAAGACTTGTTGCGTATGGAGGTGAAGAAATTCAAACCGAAGATTCAGTAATACTTTCATGTTATTTGGCTAACTGTTAAAACTTATTGTTCTACATAGTCCAACAACCAGTGCAGTCTTTACTGGGACTCAAAGATAGCCTGAGAATGAATCTTCTTTATTTTGCTAAAGAAGTTTATCATATGAGTGGAGTTCCCAGTTCCAGATTTTCCAAAGCCATTTTCTCGGAGTATGCTGATGTTTTCAATGACAAATTGGGCAAACCTTCAGTTGCGTATTCTATGAAGCTAGACTCTGAGATCACTCCAGTAGTCAGACAAGCAAGAAGAGTTCCAATAGCAATGCAAAATAAAATTAAAGCTCAGATGGATAAGATGGCACAGCAAGGTGTGATTTGTCCAGTCACAGAACCAACTAAATGGGTGTCGTCCATGGTAGCCACATACAAGAAAGGCTCAGATGAAATCAGAATATGCATTGATCCTAGAGATTTGAACAAAGCATTAAAAAGATCATATCAGCCAATGCATACAGTTGAAGAAGTTGCAGCTCTAATACCAAACGCCACTGCATTTTCTGTTTCGGATGCAAAGAGTTAATTTTGGCAAGTGATGATTGATCATAAATCCTCATTTGTAACTACATTTGGTACTCCGTTTGGCAGATACAGATTTCTAAGGATGCCTTTTGGAATAAATTCTGCAAGTGAAGTTTTTCAGCGTGCAATGGAACAAATTTTTTCAGGTTATCCTTGTGCCATAATAGTAGACGATGTACTAGTTGGAGGCAATGGAGAAGCAAAGCATGACAGAAACCTCAGGAAAGTTCTAGATAGAGCACATTAAGTAAATTTGAAGGTCAATCCTCTGAAGTGCAAATTCAGACTTCCAGAAGTTACGTGACTAGGTTATTTGTTTACAAGTACAAGCTTAAGACCTGACCTAAACATACAAACAGCTACTCTAGAGATGCCAGCACCAGACAATGTGCAAGGTTTACAGTATTTTCTGGGCATGGTCAACTATTTAGGCAAATTTATATCAGATTTCAGTGAGATGACAGCACCTTTGATCGAGCTAACATGCAAAAATTTTCTATGGTCATGGTTGGAACATCACCAGAAGGCATTTGAAGACCTTAAGCAGAACATTGCCACCACCCCCCACATTAAGATACTATGATGTGAATTAAATAGAAGTTATGTCCTTACCATAACGTTCCATGTGGAGTGTTCATCTCGCCTTTGTTCTTACACATGGGTTCAGAGCCAATCCTCGGCTCCGTGCCGGCCTCTTGCAAGCTCTGCATCGAGAAGAAGCTCGAGACAATCTAATACCCACAATCCCCCTCTGCCTTTACCTCAGATCTAGTTTGCAAGCAAACCAATCTACATAATAGCACAATCATGCCATACACCTATACATACATAAACAGACACATATAAAGTATATGTGTATACCAACTATGTACACAGAATAATGACAGTAGCAAAAAATGCTTCTGGCCAGGCATCAAAGAACGTTCTTCCTAAGGGTGGGAGGGTGGGACTGTAAGAACAAAGCGAGATGAACACTCCACATGGAGCGTTATGGTAAGGACATAACTTCTATATGTGATAGTGTTCAATCTCGCTTTGTTCTTACACATGGGTAGCGTCCTAGCTCCTTGATCCTGAGGAACTCACGGAGGACGTTCTTGAGCACAGTGGAACCAAAGGTTGCCCTGTCCCTAGAAACCTTATCTACTTTATAATGAGAAATAAATGTATGTGGCTTAGACCAGGTAGCAGCCGCTGAAATAGCATCCAGAGGTAGGCGAGCTGCATGAGCCAAAGACGTAGATATTGATCTTGTGGAATGTCCTTTGGGTCTGTTTAAAAGGGGTTGATTTGCAGAATCGTATACATAGATTATACAATCCGTTAACCACTTAGAAAGAGTTCTTTTGGTAACTGCAAGTCCTTTCCTGCTATCAGCAAAAGCCACAAAGAGTTGATCTGTTTTCCTGTGATCTTTTGTTCTATCCAAATAAAACCTTAGCTGTCTGTGAACATCCAATTTGTGTAACATATACTCCATTTTGTTGGAGTGGTTTTTGAAGAAAGTGGGTAATTCAATGGACTGATTAATATTGTTAATAGAACACACTTTAGGGAGGAAGGATGAATTGGTTCGAAGAGAAACTCTGTCAGAGTGAAAGATCAAATAAGGGTGCTTGATGGAGAGAGCCTGAAGTTCAGACACTCGTCTAGCAGAAGTAATGGCTACCAGAAAGAGAGTTTTCCAGGACAAAAATTTTAATGGGCAAGAAGAGGCAGGTTCAAAGGGGGGCAACATTAATTTAGATAGGAACAAGTTTAGACCAGTGGAGGCTGGTGACTTCAAATCAAAGAGGGGCTGCAGGAGATAGCTGAATGGGTGGGGTTAATGGGAAGGGGTGCGGCCAACGAGAAAGGGGAGGAGCTATGCTCAAAACCACAAAAACTGTAACTTTAATTAAATACGCTGCCCTGGGTGCCAAACTGTCATTGTGCAAGTCCAATCAAGACAAAATGAAGTGTAGAAGAAAAAGAAATATTTCAATGCATTGGCTGCATGACAGCTTACTTAATATCTAGATGGAAACAAAAAGGTTGTGAGGCATGAAAAAATAAATTACTTTTTAAATACATTACTGGAATACCAGTCAAAATCAAGTATAAGAAAAACAAGCAGCACTCAACTCAAACCACTTCTCCTTGCACTGCAGTTCTAATTATAATTTATATTCAGCTTTATTAAAGTACCAAGTAACATGCTGAAAGTAGCAATCTCTGTGATACCCCACTTGTAAAAATGTTTCTTATCCAAAAAGACCTGCTGCCTGACAACAACTATCTACTTGTTTCATGGGGAAAACATAATCAAAGTAAAAAATGAAAAGCAAACAAGAAACAAGCTCAAGATACATTGCTGAAAGGATTACTGTACAGGTAATGGACCACACATGATAGATTGGCATTCTGTTTGGTTTACAGGTAAAGCCTCCAAATATGACTGCAAGTTTTCAACAAATGTAATGAGCTTCTTAAAATAATTTAATCCTGTCCTTTATTACAAATACTGTCATATGCATTTCAATACCCAAGGCTTATACATTATCTAGTTATGTAAGTATTCTCTGCATGGCAACAACAGAAAGGCTTTCAATGTTGGCAGTTCTTTAACAGTATGCTTATTAAAGCTTACTTGCATCTTACAATCTCAGACAAGCTTACCTGATGGTCATTAAAGCATTGCTACTTTAACACAGAGCAATATGCACTTTCTGAGTAATAATAAGCATAAATCAACAGTATAAAAATATGACAGAAACCAGAACATTCTGCAAAATCAAGGACAGAATAAAAGTAATACTTGTGTCTACCTTGGCTGGTGGGATACTCTGCACATTTACACTGCATAACTGCTCCTTGCCTTCCTTGGATACATCCAGAGTCACACTACATGGGGGAGTGGGGTGAAACAAGTATGCCACAATTTGAAATGTCTCTAGGTGACTGTGATGGCCCTGACACATTTGTCATACCTCTCAACCTCAGAGCAAGAAATGTGGACAAAGCCATACATAGAAGTGGGACAAAGGCCCAAAAATAAGGACAATTTTTAAATATTGCTCTTATAACTTAGAAAGATAATAGAATAGTAGGTCTTGCATTAGTATGAATTTTCTGAAGGATATAAAATCTGAAACTCAAATATCTGTCATTATTTTCTAACTTCAGTCTTTAGTGATTTGCCACTAATTTGCCAAAAAACACAATTTTATGAAAAATGGACCAAAAATGTGAAGCAAAAATATAAAATAGCCACACAATACAGCTGGGAACCTGTCAAAGAAGGGACACTGTTTTAATATTAGTACTGCTAACTTGAGCAGCTGACAAAATAAAAGAATCTACATGCATTTCTGAAATAAAAGTAATCTATAACTCTGAGTATTACAGTTATTTCTTAATAGTAAACCCTCCACGTTTTCTTCCAAAATTGCTATTTTACGGCGGGATTATTAGGGAAAGAGCAAAATTTTGAGCCAAAATTGGGGACAGTTGAGAGGTTTGGATATGCCTAATTCTTTAAAGCAATTTATTTGCATGTACCTCTCAACCTGTTAATGCAGGAAATCTGGACAAGGCCAAATATAGTGGGGGAACATATAAACAGTACCAAAAATTGTTGTATAAACTGAGACAGTTGATAGAATAACAGGTCTTGCTTTAGCATGCATTTTTCTGAAAGTTATGAAGTCTGAAACACATTGTCTGTCATTATTTAGTGACTTAATTCCTAAATTATTTGCCAGAAAACCACACATTTTATGAGGAACAAACCAAAAATAAGATGCAAAAATCTATTCATTCTGTGAAAATCTGGACAGTTGAGAGGTATAGTTCAGCAGGGGCTGTCTTTGAGTTTGTCGCCCTTCCCCCTCACAAAATCAGGGTTGAATGGAGCCTCCCCCCTTCAGCCATTCCAATGAACCATTGCTTGGCTATTTCACCCCATTTACCATAAACACTAATGTGCATACTGCTTTACTTCTACAATGATTTGGACTTCATTTGAAAGTTTTATTTTGCATTTTGCAGCACAAACACTAAGACATCTGTTAATCAAAGCAATGCAATCTCACAATGAAAACAGACTTAGCATTAAAACTTCTCTGCCCTTGAAACTCACATTCAGTGAAACAGTATTGAAACCCACATTCAAAGAAAATACATTTTGCCAGTGGCAGATAAAGAATAACTTTGGGCTGTTTTCAAATCATAGGCCCCTTGCACACGAAACATACACATGATCTTTGATACACCTTTCTGATTGTATTAAATTAATTTCCTTGTACAATATAGTACAGTTATAGAGGGCATTTTAAATTTGTTTTGAACATTTTTTCCAGTAAACAATGAAGCAAAATACATGCATCAATAATGACAAAACTGCCCAATTCAGAACATTTTTCCAGTAAACAATGAAACAAAATGCATGCACCAATAACGACAAAACTGCCCAATTCAGAACATTTCTATCATAAAAGTCTACTCAGACTTCTACAGTCCACCAGTATCAGTAAATATGCACAATCTCTGAAGAAGTAAAAGTCATTTAAATAATTCCACATTAAAGAAATCTGTAACTAATGAAGAGGTTGCTGCTAGCAAACAACTTTATATAAAGTGTATGTTGCCCTTGAGGAATAAATTGCCTATGTTTCATTAAAAAATGATAAGCTAGTAATATTGCAATAGGGAATGGATGGCAAACTGATAACAGGTTCATAGTTACTAGGTATCTTCAACAAAAAGGACTGCAGCATCCACCCCTTTACAATACAGTACAGTATCAGCAATGCATCTACCTACTATGGAAGTAGAACCCACAGACTTCTGCAGCAAAAGCAAGTACACTACCTGTTGTGCTATTAACAATAAAAGCTGATGTAGCATAAGCATCATTAAACTTTTGTTCCTCTGCAGCTCTCAGCTTCTTGTAAAATCTACTTGACACTCAGCTGTATCTCTGAACTTTGCAGCATAAGAAATCTGGAAAAAGCCAACACTTAGGGAGGTGGGTAAAAGACCAAAAAACAGGGACACATTTTAAACATTGCTTGTATAATGTTGGAAAGTTGCTAGAATAAAATGTTGTATTACCACCATACATTTCAATCCAAGTATTGAACCCAGGACCCTGTGCAAAACAGTCAAAGCAACATACCACTATACCAAATCAATCATTTGTTTTATGAAAGAGGAAGACTGAAACTTAAATGGCTTCCATTTAGTGAATTCAGTTCTCACCATAGTTGTCAACATCTTAGTACTGACTCAAAAGAGGTACTTTTTTGCCTAACAAATTGTTGCAATACCCCATTCGTCAAATTATGCCGAATGAACATTTTGGGTAAATTTCCCCCTTCTTCAGTTGGTATGTCTGTGGAGGTCATATCTATAAGTTTGAGTGCTGTGGGGACTTGCTTCCCTGCAAAAAGCATTTCAAAAGTATTTTTCAGAATTTTTTTTGTTGAATGTAGTTTGGGGGTTTCAATCATCAGTGCATTCAGTTTTGTCCACTCACAGAGGAAGTATCCTAGTCAGGCAATGCTGAAGATTGTTTAATATTTCATTACTTTTTTCACTACCATACATTGAAACTTAAACTTCTGTATATCCAATCAATTAGGGCATCATACTGCTTTGAAAATCTTCCTTATAGGTTCATAGGCTGGTACTAGGCTATCAGTCCAAGGCCCTATACAAGCCTAACCATAACAATTCCCTGGCTATTTCTTCCCACACTGTTTACTTCCCTGGACCCCTGTCTAGCAGGGCAACTGATGTGATCCACGGGGTGAATTTCCTTTCTCCCATCCAATCGTCAAGGTTCCTTTTGAAGAGGGCCAAAGAGGCACTCTGCTTGACATGTATGGACAATCTATTCCAGACTCTGGGGAGTCTCTGGGTCAGGAACCTATCCCTCCAGCATGTTTTGTTTATTGTGATGACATGGTTTAGATCCCTGGAGCGTGTGGCTCTGAGGGATTGGGATTTCTTTAAGTGTAGCATGTCCAACAGCTCTGGGTTTGACATGGCCTTGTATGTTAAGCAGGGATCGCCTCTGATTAGATGATATGCGACAGAGTATAACTGGAGTTTTTTAAGGCGGTCAGCGTAGGGCATCTGCTTTAGGCCTGTGAGTCTTTTAGTGAGGTATTTCTGTGGCCTTTCCAGTTGTTGCAGATGTCTTGAGAGGTACATACCAAACGGGGCATTGTATTCTATAATGGGTTTAATGAGGGATGAGTACAGTGGGACAATGACCTCCTTTTTTCTGGATGAAAAGCCCTTAGTGATGAGGTGTGCCACATAGAAGGATTTCCTGACTGTTGTGGTGATGTGGTTATCGAAGGTGAGACCACTGTCCACCTGTGTCCCTAAGTCTCTTATCACACTTTCGGTGTTTAGTGTACTGCCACCTATATGGTAATTCACAGATACATGTTTTTCCTAAAGGGATAACTATACATTTCTTGGCATTGAGCTTGAGCCCATGGCTCTGGCACCAAGCATCTGTTTCTGTAAGGCCCTTTTGTAGAGTATCCACTTCATTTGGGGATTCAATAATGGCTCCCAGTTTGCAGTCATCTGCGAACTTTGTTAGCCAGAGTCCCTTAGTGTTGGCCTGTACTTCAGAGAAGTAGATGCCAAACAAGAGCGATCCCAGGACTGAACCCTGAGGTACTCCACTTGTCACTTGTCTGGAGCTGGATTTGGAGTCGGCTACTTTTACAGTGTGGGTTCTATCAGTAAGCCAGTTAGCAACCCATTGGGTGACGTAGGGATTAATGCCCAGCTTAGTAAGTTTATCTATGATTCCAGAGTAGGGGATGGTGTCAAAGGCCTTGGCAAGGTCTAGATAGGCTGTGCGGACCACCTTACCCTTGTCCATGGCTCTGGAGACTGATGTGAAGAAGTCATTCAGGTTCAGGAGACAAGATCGGCCCTTCACAAACCCAAACTGGGTGGGGTCCAGTGTTTGAATGTTGCCAATGTCTTTGTTTATAAGTTCCATGATAATACGCTCCATGGCCTTGCAGAAAAGGCTTGTCAGACTGATGGGACAGTAGTTTCCGGGATCCAAGGTGGATCCCCCCTTGTGGAGTGGGATAACTGTAGCTCTGTGCCACTCAGTGGACAAGAAACCTGAGGTGAGGCTATGATTAAATATGACACTTAGGTGAGGTGCCAGTTCATATTGTAGTTCATGTAGTACATAGCCCGGGATGTCATCTGGTCCCATTGATGCTGTATTCTTAGCTTTGGTGAGTGCGTTTTTTACCTGTGTGGCCGTTATTACTGGAATTTGGCAATCTTCTGCTATTGAGATGGGCCATTTAGGGGGTGACAGTGGGGTGAAGTTGGCACTGAAGCGATTTGCCAGGATATTGGCAATATCCTTGGGATCAGTATATTTAATGCCATTCTGTTTTAGCTCAGAGCAGATCTAAGCATTGCCATTTAGATTATTGACATAGTTATAGAATGCCTTGTGGCTGTCTTTGGAATCTTTGGCAACTTTATTTTTGCAACTAGCTTTGGAGGATTTTATGAGGGATCTCAGTTTCTTACTGAGGCTGGTAAGGGAGTTTTTTGCATCCTGGGATTTTCCTCTTTTCTGCAACAGTTTCTTCCTTTTGTTGTAAAGTTTGTTTATGGCAGGGGACCACCATATTGGCTTCCTTTTTTGGATGAGAGCATCTTGGTTCTATTTGGGATGCCACAATTCATGCATGAGTGGATGTGCTCGTACAGTGCCTTAGTGTAGGATTCAGCAGTTGAACTTTCAGTTCCCGTCTGCATGGGTGTCATGAAGTTTGTCACTTCTGACTTGAGTAGCATGAAGTTGGCTTTGGAGAAGTTTTTTTATGGAGGTTTCCTTACTGGTGGGGTGGGGGTGGAATGTGGATGTTAAGGGTGATTAGCTTATGGTCAAATCTGACTAACGAGGGGGTGACCATAGGTGTGGAGCATCGATTTCCCATGTTGGTAATGACCAGTTCTAGGATATTGGAGCCCCTGGTGGGACTATGGATTAGTTGATCCAGGGCGTTGGAATTTATGAATTCCAAGAACCGTTGGGCAAAGGTGTTGGTACATGAGTAGTTTTCCCAGTTAATGGCAGGGTAGTTAAAATCACCCAGTATTAGGGTGTTTGGTTCTATCTTAATATTTTCCAGTATGTTTAGAAAGGTGTAGTGAGAATCTTGGGGTATGATTGGGGATCTGTAGCAAGCTACAATTTGGATTGCAATCTTTCCTAGTGTTAGTTGCACCTGAAGAATTTCAGACGCATTGTGTTGGCCAACTAGCCTGGTGGCGTGAATATCCTTGGTGAATATTGACACTCCTCCACCTTTAGAGTTTCAGTCCTGGTTTGGTGGCCGAAAAGTAAGAGTTGTAGCTTGGTATTGCAGGAGTGCTCTCTGGAGCCTTGAACCAGGTCTCAGTTACTGCACAGATATCAATGTTCTCCATTTTTAGGAGTGCCTCGAGAGAGTGCATTTTGAGGTTTAGACTTCTAGCATTGAGTAGCATTACCTTCAGATTTTTGCATGCTTGTACCTGTTACAGTGGTGGTTTTGTCCTTTGAACTTTGCCTAAAAAAGGCACTATAGGGGTGGCAAGAGCCTTCGCCAGTAACCTGAATCCCAGGGGCGACAGGTGCAGGCCATCTCTGGCAAAGCATCGTGGTCTGTCAATCATGTCGTCCCAGGCAGACAGATACTGGATCCCCTTTGAATGACACCAGAATCTTAGCCAATTGTTGAAGTCAATCATTTTGTCCTTATATTGTGGTATCATTCTGGGCGAAGGCAGGATGCTTCTCATGGCTAGAGTCATACCTGCCTGGGCCTCATGATCCAAGAGCTCTTCCATGTCTCTTTTCATGTAGTCCAGGGAGGTACGTCTCAAGTCATTCACTCCAACATGGACAATGACAGAGTCATATTTGTACTTGTTGTGGAGTGACTTGAGTGCATGCGTTATGTGGCGGATCCAGGCACCCGACAGTCAGCTGACTGTAATTTTCTCCTTGTTCAAACTGATGAGAGGGACATCAGTGTGCCGGAGTATAGAATCATCTATGACTAAAGTGTTAGGTACATTGTCTTGCCTTAGGGGCTGTTGCTGGGTGGCACACTGGTGTTGTGAACTATGTGACACTTTGGTTGTGATTGGTGTTTGCTTTTCAGCTTCAGAGGTCCTTGTTGTTTGGGCAGGTTGCAGTTAAGGGCCTCTGCATATGTGGATTTAGCGTTGCTATATGTGGGTATTGGTGGTGTTGGTTTGGAAGGGCTATGTGTTGCTTGAGGTGTAGTGTGGGTGTTAACCTTCTCCTTTTGACTGTCTAGCACAATCTTTGGTGGAGAGAGTTTTGCTTCCATTTTGGCTATGTAAGTGGATCTCTCACAGGTTGTAGTGTTGGGTGGTAGGAGGAGAGGGTTGTCTGTGTACGTGAGGCAATTGCTGCATTGCCCCAGTATGCCCAGATTCACCAGGTTTACAAAGAACAGTTGGAGGTTTTATGTAACATAGTATCTGAAATTTACATATGCAAGATAAACAGTGATGCTAAAATAGTCATAAACTACTAATGTTCAGCACTAGAAATAACATTAAATGGAAATATGATGTTTAAGTTGCCATGAACTGTTTCCATCACATTGTTCCATTCTGAAGTCCCTTTACCTTTGTCTCTGTCACTGAAGAAGTTCTTTACAGTCTTAACTATGTTCTTGTAATGCCCTTGTTTAAAATAACATTACATTTTAAATATTGTTATTACTTATAATACTTTGCTTAAATACATGCATCTAATTTGACTTTTGTAAAGCACTTAGGAAATAACAAATGAAAATAAAAGTTGAAGTGACAGTGACACAGTAAAATGGATACCCCCCCCCCCCAGTTTTAACATTTGATGCTACTCAGAATCTCAGTTCCCAGTACATGGAATGTTTTTCAGAAATATATAAGTTGCTGATTGCACCACTGCTACCCAATTAATTTATTTTAGTTATGAAATTCACAATGAGACAGATGACGTGTTAATAAACTGGTATTAAGCAGGCTATTACCAAACACTGTAGGTATTACAGGGAAATGCTAGAGTGCCTAAGGGTGCTGTGAGGCCCAACTTTACAGGCAGTGAGCCTCTCCATCCATAAAAGGTCAATTTTTCCATGTGCCACTGGAGGGCATTATTTTCCTTAGAAAATGACAGTCTGTTAAAATTTATATCTGTTTTTTTATCATTGTATATGTATTTTATGTCTCTGATGTAAAACACATACCCGCACACACAAACAAACAGACACTCTCTCACACACACGCACACACACACGCACACACACACACACACACACACACACACACACACACACACACACACACACACACACACACACACACACACAGTAGCTGAGCTGTTAAATCCATTCCCTTACACATCCTACCTGCAAAGTCATGTCGCCGAGCTGTTAAATCCATTCCTGCAAGCCCTTCCCGCGAGAGCAACTCAGGATCATCCTATCCTTCCCGTGAGACCACCCTGCCTGCGGACGCTGCAGTCCGATTCCCTTCCAGTCTATGCAGTTCTAACTGCATAGACTGCTGGGAAAATGTAGACTTGCATGTTGTCTTTGTAATCTGGACTGCTGGTGGAGACAGTCTGGATTCTGTGCCCATGCTCCAGACTGGTTCACCAGCCGTCAGACTATCGGGAAATGCCGCGAGTGCGCATGCACAATGTTCTGGGACTCGTGGTTGCATTTATTATTTTCTTTTTTTTTATTTTCTCTTTTGTTTATATTTTGTTTATTTTTCTTATTTTACAGCTGGGAGGGCTGCAGTCCTGCAGTCCAATAGCATGAGCCGCCCCTGCCTTTATGTAAAGATTATAGGAACAAACTCATTGCATCTCGATCAAACCCATTGTTATAGAATTTGCATATTAGTGATTTTGTGAAAGTGTCATTTAAAGATCATGTCAATGAAAGTGAAATAGCAAGTGAAAATGAAAAGTTACTTTTTGAAGGTTTGGGGGAAATGTATGAAAACATATTTAAAGTGAAAAGATGTTTTATGATATGAGCTTGATGCTTTATCAATATCAAATGAGGAATTGTAAAGGGTTAAAATGAAACTGCATGTGTCCTAGAAGGTTAGTGTATTATTTTGCAACAGCATAAGCATAAACATGGAAAAGTACAGAATGTTAAGTTTCATTTCCTGAACCTGATGCAGCATTCTTTCTAAATCACATGGTAAAAAGAAACTTATCCAATACTAAGATAAAAATGTAAATAAGAAGTTGCAGATCTATTTTTACTAAACTGAAGAATAAACTGTATTATGAACTGTATTTGTTAATATATTTCTACTGGATGCTAGCAGTGGCTTGATGGGTTATGAGGGTGGCATAATGGTTAAGGTGCTTACCTTACAAGCACAAGGTGCAGGGTTTGAGTCTCACAAGGGATAATTAGCTAGGCTTCAAATATCTCACACGGGCAGTTAGCTTAATACTAATCTCTGAACGTATGATAAGGTTTACTACTTTGTTAAAGTTTTCCTATAAAAGATCATGAATTCTTATGTTCAGGGAGACATGACTTCCTGAGTATTGTCTCCCACACTTGTGTGTTATTTCTTTTAATAAGTTGTATTTTAATCTGCCAGTGAATAAAGTTTATTTTATTATGGTTAAATCTTAACAATATATATATCTATATGTGTTTGTGTGTGTGTGTGTGTGTGTGTGTGTGTGTGTGTGTGTGTGTGTGTGTGTGTGTGTGTGTGTGTGTACATATGCATATATATATATATATATATATATATATATATATATATATATATATATACATATATATATATTACACACACACACACACACACACACACACACACACACACACACACACACACACACACACACACACACACACACACACACACACACACACACACACACACACAGTCATATATATATAAAACGGTCGACATTCTGAAGTAGACCCATATATATATATATCTATATATATATATATATATATATATATATGTGTGTATATATATATATATCTATATATATCTATATATATATATATATATATACATATGGGTCTACTTTAGATGACTGAAAGCCCATAAAGCCAAATGTTATTTTGCTGAGATGAAAATAAGAAAATTGAAAATGTCGAGATTTTTCCCAGGGCAAGTAAACACTTGGCCAATACAGGGAAATGTGCCCTTTTCCCCAGTGTAGTGCGATCCCAGATTTGGTATATATAGTTGGATGTGTGTGGGAGGCATAGCTCTCCACCTAGGTGGGTTTCAAATAGTATGATGTGTTTTAGTGTAGTTTTAGGCAAGTGTTTACTTGCCCTGGGAAAAACTATGTAGTTCAGCATTTTCAGTTTCATTATTTTTGTCTCTGCAAAATAACATTCAGCATTATGGGCTTTTGGTCATCTAAAGTATATATATATATATATATATATATATATATATATATATATATATATATATTTATATGTGTATATAGATTTAGATATATGATGCATTTGACTCTGACAACTTCAGATATTGACAGATCCTGGAGCTGAGAGGTTGGTGCTCATGCCAGGGAGTTGGGATCAACTCTGAAACTTCTGGATCTGTCACTTCTGCTTGGTGCTTCAGTCCTCAACAAGTTGGCTCCAGCATCAGCTAATGAGCAGAGCCAAATTGGTTTTCATAGTATGCCTTTCAGGGGCTGTTTCAGGACCTATTTTGGCCTAAGTCTTCAAGGGTCCCTTCTCAGTCTAGAGATCAGGCATCTTGCCCACAGTCAGAGCCATTCTATTCTTGCCACTTCAGGAGAGCCAGTCCCTTGACATCTTGAGATAGTTTATATTGTGGACTCCCCACCCACTTTGGAGTCTTCCTTGGAACATCCCGCTGGGGAATTACACTAAAAGCATGTGTGCAAAAGGAGGTACTTGTCTTCTCTCAGGAGTCCCTCACTATGGATACTGATTTTGATAAGGGGGAGTGGTCCCGCAGAACTCCCCTTAAATATATCTCCTATGGTGAGAGACGGGGGATAGTCCACTGATGCCCTTTCCCAAGAGAAATTATTATTCCTAAAGGCTATTGGGGCTGATCTGTCTACTTCTTAGGTGGTCCCTCCCACTGAAGAACTGGATGATTTCATTTTGAGGTAAGTTTGGAAGGAACTAGACACAGTTGACCCAGGTTCTCACAAGTCCAATAAAATCCTAATTTCCTCAAAGGATAGATTCCTCTGGAGCAAGGGTCCTGCAGTAGATTCCATGGTGGTAGCAACAGCCACCAAGAAAGACCTTGCAGAGGAGAGCTCTACTGTCCATTCCCCTAACAGAGAGTACAGGGCATTACATAAGTTTGGAAAATGGGTGTACACTTTAGCTACCTTCACACTAAGGGCATTGAACTATCTGGCTCATGTAACACACTTTCAGAAAGACTTACTGAAGGAATTCTCTAAGTCCTTCTTTATCTGCAGAAGACAGAAAATTAGTGGACATGCTACTAGCTGTCCTGCAATCCCTTTCAAATGTATTTGTGTGCCTTATTTCCAATGTGACTGATGGCACATCAAGATCAGAGGACACTGGCATAGCTACTTGCCAGCATGATTGGATGCATCTCTGCAACCTCATGGCACACTTTAAATTGTGTTTCATTAATGCTTCTTATGATGTATCAACTCTCACTTTGGACCTAAGGTGAAAGAGACACTATCTAGAAGTAAGTAGGAGGGCAAGACCTTTCTGCTGTTGGAATATGCTTCTCCACCTCTCAATGAACCTTCTCCAGGAACCAGAAGGAGACAAAAAGCTGAGAGGGGAATAATCACAATGGACATTGCCCCTGTGGCAGAGGTGATTCACAGAATCAAGGTTTTTGGGGTCCCTTCTCTGACATAACCTTTCAGTGTTCCTGAAGGGATGCCTGACTGCTGCACTCTGGAGGCAATTGTGGAGCTTGTCTCTGCACCTATTAGCCTGGACAGCTATCACAGAAGATTTGTGAGTGCAAAGAATTATAACATAGAAGCTGCACAATTCCTTTCCTTTTAGTCCCACCCTAACTCAAAAAGTGTTCCTGATATTCCACTCTCCACGAAGGAAATCTGCAGCACAAGAGATAAAAATCTGCTAGAAAAGCGAGTTATGCAGAAGGTCCACTAGACGAGCAATGATCTGAAGTCTAGTCAAGATTCTTTTAGGCACCAAAGAAGAATGGGGAACTCGGGCCCATCGTGGACCTCAGTCACTTAAATAAATATGTAAAGCAGACAGAGCTCCAGCAGGTCATAGTTCAGTCTGGCGTACCTTTGTCAAGGAAGGATGACTGGATGTGCTGAAGAGCATACTACCACATCAATATTGACAGCTGCGTCAGAAGGTTCTCCCACTTTCAGCTGGCAGCCCATCACTTCTGTTTCAGAGCCCTGCCTTTTGGTCTTGTCACAGCTCACTAGTGTTCACCATGTGCATGGCAGTAGCGGCAGCTCACCTCAGACTGCAATGGTTCTATGTGTTTGAAAATCTGGATGACTAGCTCTTGACTGCTCCCTCCTGGAGTCTTTTAATTCAGAGCCCTGCCTTTTGGTCTTGTCACAGCTCACTAGTGTTCACCATGTGCATGGCAGTAGCGGCAGCTCACCTCAGACTGCAATGGTTCTATGTGTTTCAAAATCTGGATGACTAGCTCTTGACTGCTCCCTCCTGGAGTCTTTTAATTCAAGTCAAGGACTCCTTGCTGCAGCTTTCCTTCCATCTGGGAATTACAGTCAAAATGGCAAAATAGGAATTACACTCTGTCCAAGCAATATAAATGATTATTGTTAGCTAACAGATAAATATAGCTAAAAAAATAGGGATGCAGAAATAGTACCACAGGACCCATCTGGATATCACCTTACAGTTTGCCAGAATTGAGGATTGTCACCCCCACCCCCCGACATCAAGCGCTGACAGTTTTCTATCCCATCAAAAAACCCTGACCAGGTGCATATTATGACTCCTAGGATTATGTTGCTTTGATTTCCTCTGAGGGGGAGTCTCTGAGGGTTAGTCTTGTCCATAATTTGCCATTGGGTCTTCTGTATGCATTTCTTCCCACTCCCCTCATACCAAAGTTTATGTAGAAAGTAATATGGAACCAGGTGAAAGTAATCCTCATTGCTCCTTTTTGGCTTTGGCAGGTTTGGTTTCCCTCATCTGATATGCCCCCTTGGGTGCTGGACCCCATTCCAGACCTTCTCTGTCAGGCCTCATCCAGACATAGCAACCGTCAAGTTAACCGAATGGATTATATAGCCTTTCTAAGCCAATATATGTGTATCCAAGCCACCACATCAGGCTAGAAATTTGCCTCAGCCATTGGTAGTATACTCTGCTATGGCCATTGATTGTTTCTCAGACCACTCATCTTTTACTCCAGATCCCTCTGGTGTAGCACCTACAGCCATTAGGGATCAGGGGTTAGAAACGCCCTCTGAAACTATGGACATACATTATACAATACTAAGTACACACACACACGCACACACACACACACACACACACACACACACACACACACACACACACACACACACACACACACACACACACTCACACACACACACACACACACACACACACACATATATATATATATATATATATATATATATATATATATATATATATATATATATATATACAATCAAGTCCATGTTGCTGTGTATTTCACATGATGCTTACAAACTCGTCCATATTGTGTGACATAAAACTGGGAATTAAATTTAGCAACTGGACAGTTTCTGCAAAATGGTTGACCTGTGGAATGTTCAAGTCACTTTCTATAAACAGAATCAGACTTTTGAACACATTTTGGTCTGGAAACAATGTTTGACTCATTCTCTGATTAGAGTTTGTATCACAGATACAATGTTGTGATTGCAATGATGATAAGTCTGGTACAGGAAGTAGATGTCTGCGATTCCTACTATACGCCACACCCTTGGAGCTTACCAAATATGATCTCAACTTGGCACAGATGCCTGTAATCTGTCCTGTTCGATCAAAACCTTTCATTGTCTGAATTTGTACCGTCTCTCCTTCCCTCAACAAATAAATTAATCTGCTTGATCTGTTGTAACTAGATTTCTGGATATTATGCTTCTTAAACAATTGAGCCTTGATGGTTTTATTGTTCTTAGAGTTAGGCAGCAACAGTCTTGATGAAATAGGTAGCATAGTTCTAGTTTGTCTGAAAAATAGTCTTTGAGCAGGTGAGCCAAGAATATCTTCATGAGGTATGTTTCTGAGATTAAGTAAATTCAAGAATACTTTGGCATTGTCACACTTAGACTTTTCAAGTAATTGCTTTGCACTCTGTACAACTCGTTAAGCAAGACCATTGGACTGAGGATATTCAGGACTACTAGTGACATGTACAAAGTCCAATTCTTTTGCAAATTTCTGAAACAACTGGTTAGTAAATTGAGTACCATTGTCAGAATAAAGTTTGTTTGGACTACCATATACTGAGAAATGACGTTTCAACTTAGCAATAACAGTTGCTGAGGTTAAGTTTGGTAGCAGATCAATCTCAAACCAATTCGAATAAGAGTCTACCAAAACTAAGAAGTGTTGATTGTTCCACTCAAAGATATCAGCTGCTACTATAGACCAAGGTAGTTCAGGTATTGAATTTAGCTAAAGCGGTTCTCTTTGCAAATGTGCTCTAGTACTATTACATACTGAACAAGAAGAAAGAACTTTATCAATGTCTTTTGATAATGAAGGCCAAAATACTAATTCTCTTGCCCTTCTCTTAGGGGATAATAAACCTGGGTGACCACGATGCAAAATCTGAATATATTCTTGCTGTAAGTAAGCAGGAACAACAATTTTAGGACCTTTGAAAATAATGCCATCTTCTATCAACAATTCATCTCTGTATGAAAAATACAATTGCACTTTAGGTGATATGCTAGATTGCTTTGACGGCCATCCAACACTGATGTAGTGCTTAAGCTTTTGTGAAATTGGATCAGTTGTATTATGATTTCTCAACTCACCAAGTCTAGTGGTGGAAAAATTATGCACTGAAATTACATCAAAGTCAAACGTTTCAGCATCAAGATGTTCTGTTGTATTTCTAGGTGATCTGGATAAGGTATCAGCCAGATAGAGCAATTTACCTTTAGTGTAGACCATTTTGAAATTGTACATTTGCAATTTGAACATCATTCTTTGTAATCTCACTGGAGTGGAATGCATAGGCTTGTTTAGAATGGTAACTAGATGCTGATGATCAGTTTCAATCTGCATAGATCGACCATAAATATAATAATGAAACTTGGAAGATGCAAAAACTATCGCTAAAAGGTCTTTCTCAATTTAAGCATAATGCATCTCAGTTTGAGTCCTAGATGCATAGACTACTGGTCTGCCCTCTTGAGGAATAACTGCACCTAGACCAAATTTTGAAGCATCACAGGAAAGAACAACTGGATGTGATAGTGTTCAATCTCGCCGTTTGTTCTTACACATGGGTTCGGAGCCGATCCTCGGCTCCGTGCCGGCCTCTTGCAAGCTCTGCATCGAGAAGAAGCTCGAGACAATCTAATACCCACAATCCCCCTCTGCCTTTACCTCAGATCTAGTTTGCCGCTGCTGCATACGCATCGTTGGGAGCTAGCTCGAGAGTTTCTAAGCTAAGATATAACTTTTTTTTGTTGTATTTTATTAAGAATTCTATTCTAGTTGATATTATCAGCATTAACAAGTGTGATTGTGTTGTGGTTCCGTAATTCTTTGGTACCATTAACCTTATTTTTCGGTATTTTTGTATCGGGGCCTACACCCTTCACATCTTTCCATATTGAGACAAATTACTACCGGATTTGACATTTACCTGATTGTGACTAATTTTCTCGGATTTGACTGTGTTTTTTCTGGAGTTGTATATTATTCTACAATGTCTGAGAAGGCAAAGTCTGGTTTCAAGCGTTGTCAGTGTGGCCAAAAAATGTCGGTCACTGACAACCATAGTTCCTACGTCTACTGCCTTGGCCCTCTCCACTTACAAGAGGATTGCTCCATCTGTCACTCTTTTAGTGGGAGGGTCATGACAGATAGGCGCAGGAAACTGATGGACAGAGGTCTATTGAAACCGGCTTTCCAAGAGGCTTTGGATGCTTCTGACCAGGCATCAAGTCCTCTAAGGAATCGAAGACGTCGGAGCCTAAGTCATCGGCTCCGAGCTCTTCTTCAAAGGTTAGATCACCGGTTCCACAGACTTCGGGGCCGAGTGTTCAACTGGTGTCGGTTCCTGAGCCTCGAGTCTTGGAACTGGTGATGGAGCTCCCTCCTTCGGCCATATTGAGGTCGGCTCCGTCTTCGGTTCCTTCGACCCGTACTTCCTCCAAACTTTCGGATGTCGATGTGGATCGCGTGGTGCAGAAGTTGTTGGAGCATTCGGCCCTCTCTAAACTTATTTCGGTTTCCACCCAGTTGGTGTCGAAACTTGAAGGCCTTCCTGTATCTCCATCCATTCCTCCTCTGAGACCGATTCAGTCTTTGGAGCCGGAAGAGGCTGATCTGCTGATTGTGGAGCCCTCGGGTCCAGAACCGTCCTTTCTCAGTCTGTTCCCTCACCTCGACTCCGTCGGACCCGGTACCGAGTCTCGGAGCCGACGGTCTGTTCTTGGTTCCGGGGCGAGTCGAACCGGCGGTCGGTTCCGACTCTCCCTCGGGCCTCGGCGGATCGATTCGGCTCCGTCCTCGGGTCGATGCCTTCGGTGCCCGTGTCGGGATTCTTCCCATTTCTTCGAACCGGGAGACTCTTCGATGCGGGACCGGGAGCGCTCGACCTGATGAGGAAGGTGTTGTCTACCCAGACAACCACATCAGTGGAAGCAGTTTCTCCTCCCCATAAAGGGCCTTTGTCTTCATCTGCACCCACGGCCACATCCAAGCGTCGGGCACCAGTGCCTCAGCCACCCCTGGAGGGTGCCCCTGTTCCTCCGAGGCTTCTTGGATGCTCCCACGAGGAAGTCCCTAGGAAGAGACTGTGTAAGAGGAGACACTTGGATTCTCCACAGGAATCCTTGACATCTGATACTGACTTAGATGAGTCAGAGGGGTCCCCTAAGTCACCTTCAGAAGATGTCTCTTTTTCAGACATTTTGGAGATCCTGAAACAGAGAGGTGACTGGCAGTCCCTTCCCCCTTCTGAGGATGAGTCAGTTCTGCTGAAGGCATTTGGTGCTCGCCCTTCCTCCTCCTGGGTCACTCCGCCCTTATACGAACTAATGGAACTTATTGCTCGAAGGGCGTGGGAGACTTCTGACACAGTGGAACCTGTTCCAAGAAAACCGAACAAGTACATCACAGCACCTCAGGATAAGTCCTACCTTACAAAAGGAGTTCCAGTAGACGCTATGGTGGTGGCTGCAGCCACGAAAAAGGAGATGTCGGAGTCTTCTTCGTCCGTCCATCCGCCTAATAGAGATTCTAGGACGATGGATAGATATGGGAAGCGCATTTTTAGTTCAGCAGCTTTTTCCATGCGGTCCCTGAACTATTTGACCCATTTTACACGTCTGCAGAGGGATCTAGTCAAAGAGTTGGGAGATACCCTCCAGGGTGCTACAGATGCAGCTGTCTCAGAAAGTGACAGCAACTTAATACCCTAACATCGATTGTTAACTCGTCCATGAGGCTGATTTCCTCACGCGGCGAAGGTTCGAGTAGGGCAGCAGCTTCAGCGATTGCTCTTCAGACAATCCTGGATGCGCCTATGCTCCTTCGGAAGCCTTCAAGTCTTCCTTTACAAACGCCCCATTTGACGGTGCCACTCTTTTGGCCCCAAGGTAAAGGAGAACCTTACCCGGTGTGAACAAGAGGGTAAGACTCTGTCTTCTGTCGGAGTACGTTTTTCCACCCCAATCTGACCGTACCCCAAAGGGCAACGTGGTGGAAAATGTGGTTTCAAAACCCCAAGGGTCTTTCTCGGGCACACAGGGTGATGCCCCCTCTAGAGGCAGAGGAGGGGGCAGAGGTGGAAGACGCCGCCCTGGCGGCAGAGGGGGTCCGCAACATCAAGGTGACAGGGAAACACTCCCTGGTAAACCTTTCCAGCAATCCTGAGAGGAGGCCCGACTGTCCTGCTCTGGAGGCAGTCGGGGGTCGCTTAGCTTTATACCCTCAGGCCTGGCAAGATTTAACTACAGACAAGTGGGTAAAAAGCGTAGTCACCAGATGTTACACCATACCCTTCCTATCCTATCCCATTCCAAGGAAAAGACTCCCAGATGTACCGCCCCATCTGCGAGAGCCAGCAGCTTTAGAAATTTCAAAGTTGCTAGAAAAAAGAGTCATCCAGCCAGTCCCAGTGGACCAGCAAGGATTCGGGACTTACTCAAGGTTCTTTTTAGTTCCAAAGAAAACAGGGGACTGGAGGCCCATTCTAGACCTAAGCTACCTCAATACTTTCGTCAAGAAAGAAAAGTTCCGAATGGTCACGCTTCAATCGATCCTTCCATTCTTACAGAAGGACGAGTGGATGTGCTCAATAGATCTAGAGGATGCATACTACCACATCAAAATGGACAGGGCATCCAGAGATCATTTGCGCTTCCGGCTGGGAGCCAGTCACTTTCAATTTCGAGCCCTGCCCTTTGGTCTGACCTCAGCCCCCAGGGTCTTCACCAAATGCATGGCAGTGGTAGCGTCTCACTTGAGACGTCAGGGATTCCAGGTGTTTCCGTATCTGGACGACTGGCTCCTTTCAGCCACCACCCGGCGTCAACTACTGCAGGCCAGAGACTATGTTCTTTAACTGTGTGTTCACCTAGGGATCTCCGTAAATTTCGGAAAATCCTTACTTCAGCCATCACAAAATATCTTGTTCATAGGAGCAGAGTTAAACACCGTCAATTAATTCTGAGGCTTCCCAGAAAGGATATTATCACTGCAGACTCACATACGTCTTCTACTCTTGTCAAGGAAATCTCCTGCAAAACTAGTACTGAAGGTGTTGGGCCTCATGTCAGCCTCCCTTATTGCAATTCCCCTGGGAAGGCTGCACATGAGAGTTCTACAATGGCTACTGTTTGCTCAATGGTCATTTCAACAACTACCTCTAACACACAAGATTCTCATAACAAAGACTTGCAAAACAGATCTAAACTGGTGGCTCCAAACATGCAACCTTTCCCAGGGGAGGCCGTTTGTACTACCCACCACAGCTACGGTGACCACGGACGCTTCCCTGATAGGGTGGGGGGGCATCTTTCAGGGACAGACAGTCCAAGGCGAATGGACCAATTTGGAGTACAATCTGCACATCAATGTTCTAGAGTTGAGGGCAGTGTTTCTAAAGTTTCAACACTTTGCTCCCCTTCTTCCTCTAGGGACTATTGCAGTTCAGACGGACAACATGTCGGTAGTCTGGTACATAAACAAACAAGGGGGAACCAAGTCCTATCAACTATGCAGAGAGGCCATGAGAATTTGGCAGTGGGCGGAGTCCACGGGTCGCTTTCTAATAGCAACGCACATCCCGGGGTCATCCAACGTCATAGCCGACAGGCTGAGCAGAGCAATTCTGTTACCGCACGAGTGGTCTCTAAAACAGTCAGTGGCGAAAAGGATCTTTCGCACGTGGGGCCAGCCTTCCTGTGATCTGTTTGCGTCTCCAATGAATGCCAAATGCAGGAGCTACTTTGCCCTATTACCCTCCAGGGGAAGTCCCCAGGGGCACTGGTTCTGATTGGCCCCGGGACTCCTATCGCATTTCCCCATTTCCTCTGATACCGAAATTTCTCCAGAAAGCCAGGAACCTTCACAGGACGATAATCCTCATTGCTCCATTCTGGCCTCGTCAAATTTGGTTTCCCTTCCTGAAAATTCACTGCATTCGGGGACCCTGGATTCTGGACCCAGAGCCAGATCTATTGACTCACTCGTCAGGGGTTCCCCATCCCGCTCCTGTCACTCCATCTAGCAGCTTGGCTGCTCCAATTCTAACTTAGCCAGGTCTGATCTCTTGTCACCAGCAGTCCAGGATATATTAGTGGCTTCGCATAAAGCTTCCACTACTAAAACATATACTAGCAAATGGAAACGGTTTGTATTCTGGGTGAATACACACCACGTTGATCCCTTTATAGCTCCTTTGAATAAGATATTAGAATTCTTAACAGACTTATTTCATCAGGGTGCTTCTCCTGCTACTCTAAGAGTTCAATTGGCTGCCATTTCAAATTTCCATGTGGAAGAATGTGGAGCTCCTATCATGGCTCACAGACTTTGTAAAGCCTTTTTAAAAGGAGTTTTTCATATTAGACCTCCGGTCAGATCTCCTACGTCACCTTGGAGTCTAAACCAGGGGCGGCTCGTGGCATCGGACTGCCGGACTGCAGCCCCCTCAGCTAAAAACAAGAAAATGTAAAAAAAAAGTACCTTTTCTTGTTTGACAGCAGCAGATGTATTTTTTTTTTGTTTAAGCAAATTTGTCTCTCCGAGTCCACCACTCGGAAGTACGCGCATGCGCACTTTAACCACCTCGGGTTGCGGCGGTTTTAAATAGATTTTTTTTTTGTTTTTATTGCAGCCCGGTGGAGTCATTAAGGCATC
Source organism: Protopterus annectens (assembly GCF_019279795.1). Lineage (NCBI taxonomy): Eukaryota > Metazoa > Chordata > Ceratodontiformes > Protopteridae > Protopterus > Protopterus annectens. The sequence continues at coordinate 1,332,947,794 of NC_056732.1, forward strand.
ATTGTGATGCCTAGAAGTCTATGTGGTTCCAAACCGTATAGAATTGGAAGGGGCTCGGACTGCGACGTCCGCAGGCACGTCATGACGTGCTTGCTGCTGCTGGGCTAAATGCTGCTGATTGGTTGTCGCTCTCTTCCCGGGCTTTATGTGCTGAGAAAAGAGCGAGAAGCAAACAGTTGCAGCCAGTTTCGGTTGTGGACTTGTGGTGGATTGGATTTTATTTGCTTGCCTTGGCGGCCTAATTTTGTTCGCTGGACGTGACACAGCAGCTGAAAAAAAAGAAGAAGTAAGTACATAGTTTCTTTTCTTCTTGGTGTGATGGTATGTATGTGACACCAGTAAAGCTTTTCTTCATCCCTCCATTCTGCTGGGAAATGAGAGTTTCTGTTTCTGTAGTTGAGGTACATTCTTGTGAGCTTACAACAGATAAACCAGAGCAACTCCTCTACTACCTACAACCCACAGCATTAGTGCTGCTGATAGTATTACTGTATGTTTTATTTAAGTGTTACTTAGTACAGAAGTATGCCTATAGCAATCATGCTTTCCTAATGGGTGCTACAGGCTTGAAGACAAAATGAAAGTGAGGAATAACATGCGATAAGATAGTCTTATATTATGTATATCAGCACCCTGCCTAGATTGGTTTGAGATCTTCCATCATTACTTGCAAGGAAGGTAACCAGTATTTGCAAATATCAGTCTGGCCGAACCCAAATATTGTTTTTTGCTGTTCCGTATGTACCTTTCAGAACTTCACTTTCCTTTGTAAACCAGTGTATGAATGATCTAGTAACTAGATGGTTTAAAACTTGTCACACTTTTGCATCTGAATGATGACAAGCAAATATTACTGAGTTAACATGGACGACCACATTTGTAGTGCTTTGAAGGGTCTGTCTGCATAACAACAGGAGTTCGTCAAGCTTCTGTTGTACATTATTATGTTTACAGGATCATGAATGGCATTTATTCATTTTTCCAAGTAATAGAGGGAGTATAATTAATTAACAAAATAACAAAGTAATTCATTTATTATTGAATGGATTTTAAATTGCTTTTTTAACTGTGATAGTCCAGCTGAAATCTGCCCTTTCTGGCAGAAGTTCATGGACAAAAAAACTTCTGAGGTTACAATCATGTAGCACTCTGATGTAATGCATTTGAGAAAGTACATAAAGATTCATGCAAATGTTATAAACAAATTAACATACTAAATAAGGAATACAAATAAATGATGGCTGGCTTCATGGGAGGGGAATAAACATTACACCAAGCTGCTATTTTTAATTTTTATATAACCTCCAGTTCTGTGTCCTTGTGAAGCATACCTTTCTTAGAGGACCACATTTGAAGAACCTTACTTTTAACACTTTATTATAATCAGTTGTGCTATGTAAAATTATTCGCATCACATTTATTTTTAGGATGTTTTGCCCAGATGGCTGCTAGCTATCAGACCCTCTTTTGGTCAGTAAGTCTATTCGTTCTCATCACTGAGTAATGGCAGAACAAGAGGGGGTCATCTTCCAAGGAGCTGTCAGTGTGGGTTCCAAGATTTTAGAGTTTTCTTTCCATTCCTATCAGTGCATGCACCCAGCAAGGTGCTAGGGAAGAGAGTGCATTGGGCTGTCCATGAAGGGCATCACTCTTACTTCCACAAGGGATGTATCTTTCAATCAACCCTGCCCCTCCTGCAGCAAAAGTGGTGGGTTCTCTGTCTCCATCATGGAGATTGTACCACCCTCTGGTTCTCTGAATGCACGCATATCCCTCCTTTGTTCCTGGAGAGGGGAGTAGGCTATGTCTTCATCTTGCCCCAGCATGAAATGTCTTGTGTGTTTTACATTGTTATTTGTTGACTTGGTTACAGCCATGAGTAAATATGTTACCAAGATTTGTGTACATGGACTGTGGGTTTCAGGTACTTTTTGATGGAAAGCTGTATTCTGACGCATATAGTCTTGAGGAATTGTACTGGGTCACTTCACAGCTACTGTATGTAGTTCATTCAGCTACTGTATGTACTTGTACTCATGCAGTAAGATGTTAAGTCTGTCTAGTACGGCATGGGTGGTACTTGCAGATCTCTTGTCTCTTCAAAGAGAGAAGAAGTTAATTTAGCAACAGCCAAATCCTTCCATTAGGTGACATTTGCTAACAGTCCCTCAGCCTGTTCCTTTGCCATCTTTGTATATGTTCAAAGCTTATAGTTAAACTCCGATTGTAATCAGATCACAGGAAACAGGTCAGGCTGTGACAATTTCAGCATTTTCATGTTTATAAAGGTGACCACTACACACAGGCTCTTTGGCTCTATCAGTTTATCATTCTCTCTCAAAAGAAGAATGTATAAAGTGTCTGTGTACATATTTCTGCAGAATATCCAGATTTTCATTAAAGATTGAAGTTAGAAAATGACAGATGTTTTGAGTTTCAGATTTCATACCCTACAGAAAATTCATACTGATGCAAGACCTACTAAACTTTTTAAGTTTGTAAGTGCAACATTTAAAAATTGTCTATATTTTTGGGCCTTTGTCCTACTTTTATTTATGGCTTTATCCAGATTTCTTGCTCTGAGGTTGAGAGTATATGAAATGTGTCAGGGCCATCACCATCAGCCAGAACCATTTCAAATTGTGACATACTTGTTGTACCACTCCCTCATGCAGTGACTTTAGAAGGGTCCAGGCAAGGAGCAGTTAAGAGTATCCAAGGTAGACACAAGCACAGTCATGGCTTTTAATCTGTCCTTTATTTCGCAGAATGTTCTGGTTTTCTGTCATATTTTTATACTGTTTATTTATGCGTATTCAGAAAATACATTTTGTTGGCTGGCTGCTTGTTTTTTTATACTTTATTTTGACTGGCATTCTAGTAATGTATTTAAAAGTAATTTATTTTTCATGCCTCACAACCTTTGTTTCCATCTAGATATTAAGTAAGCTGTCATGTAGCCAAGGCATTGAATTTTTTTTCTTCTCTGCTTCATTTTGTCTTGATTGGACTCTCATACTGATAGTTTGACACACAGGGTAGCAGTGTATTTAAAGTACCAGTTTTGTGGTTTTGAGCATAGTGAAAGAATGCTAGCAAATGTACTTTTCTCTAAGAATAAATGTTTACACACTTGCAGTCTTGGTTTCTGCACCTAAAGTAGCAAAATGTAAGGTAACTTGTTGAGGGACATAATATTAGCCTCATGACTGTATGTGTGTGTGTGTATATGTATGTATGTATATATATATATATATATATATATATATATAATATATATATATATGTATGTAACAATGTGTGCTGTAAATTATTCAGCATGCACCATACTGACTGAGCATTTATTTCATGTAAATAAGTAAGCATGTCCAGCATTGATCCCATTGCACCATAGCTCCACCCCATTTAGTTGACCGCACCCCTTCATGTTGGCCCCGCCCATTCATCTGTCTCCTGCAGCCCCCCTTTGACTTGAAGTCACCAGCCGCCACTGCATACTCTCAGGTCCTCCCGACAAAGGGGGTAAGATCTGGTTCCTCCTTGTTTGTTCATGTACCACACAACTGACATGTTGTCTATCTGTATTGCAATAGTTCCCAGCAGAAGGGAGACCTGGAATGCTTGCAATGCTAAAAGCACCACTCTCATCTCTAGCACATTGATGTGCAAATTGGCCTTGTGATCCTGCCAAGTGCCTTGGACTGTCTTTCTCAGGTAATGTCCCCCCACCCTATCTGAAAAGCGTCCATGGTCACTGTGGCTAATGGCTGGGGAAGTACAAAGGGTCGACCTAATGTCACATGAGTGGAGTAAAGCCACCAACAAAGGTCTTGCTTGCAAGATTCCATTATCAATATTTGGTGGGACATGGGTAGTTGCCTGGACCACTGAGTGAACAGTAGCCACTGAAGTTTTGCTACTCTAAGAGTTCAATTGGCTGCCATTTCAAATTTCCATGTGGAAGAATGTGGAGCTCCTATCATGGCTCACAGACTTTGTAAGCCTTTTTAAAAGGAGTTTTTCATATTAGACCTCCGGTCAGATCTCCTCGTCACCTTGGAGTCTAAACCAGGGTGACTCATGGCATCGGACTGAAGGACTGCAGCCCCCTCAGCTAAAAAAAAAAAAGAAAATGTAAAAAAAAGCATCTTTTTTTGTGTGACAGTAGATGTATTTTTTTGGTTTAAATGCAAAATCGTTTGTCTCTCCGAGTCCACCACTGGAAGTATCCAAGATGCGCACTTTAACCACCTCGGGTTGTGGCGGTTTTAAATAGATTTTTTTTTTTGTTTTTATTGCAGCCCGGTGGAGTAATTAAGGCATCATTGTGATGCCTAGAAGTCTATGTGGTTCCAAACCGTATAGAATTGGAAGGGGCTCGGACTGCGACGTCCGCAGGCACGTCATGACGTGCTTGCTGCTGCTGGGCTAAATGCTGCTGATTGGTTGTCGCTCTCTTCCCGGGCTTTATGTGCTGGGAAAAGCGCAAGAAGCAAACAGTTGCAGCCAGTTTCGGTTGTGGACTTGTGGTGGATTGGATTTTATTTGCTTGCCTTGGCGGCCTAATTTTGTTCGCTGGACGTGACACAGCAGCTGAAAAAAAAGAAGAAGAAGTAAGTACATAGTTTCTTTTCTTCTTGGTGTGGTGGTATGTATGTGACACCAGTAAAGCCTTTCTTCATCCCTCCATTCTGCTGGGAAATGAGAGTTTCTGTTTCTGTAGTTGAGGTACATTCTTGTGAGCTTACAACAGATAAACCAGAGCAACTCCTCTACTACCTACAACCCACAGCATTAGTGCTGCTGATAGTATTACTGTATGTTTTATTTAAGTGTTACTTAGTACAGAAGTATGCCTATAGCAATCATGCTTTCCTAATGGGTGCTACAGGCTTGAAGACAAAATGAAAGTGAGGAATAACATGCGATAAGATAGTCTTATATTATGTATATCAGCACCCTGCCTAGATTGGTTTGAGATCTTCCATCATTACTTGCAAGGAAGGTAACCAGTATTTGCAAATATCAGTCTGGCGAACCCAAATATTGTTTTTTGCTGTTCCGTATGTACCTTTCAGAACTTCACTTTCCTTTGTAAACCAGTGTATGAATGATCTAGTAACTAGATGGTTTAAAACTTGTCACACTTTGCATCTGAATGATGACAAGCAAATATTACTGAGTTAACATGGGCGACCACATTTGTAGTGCTTTGAAGGGTCTGTCTGCATAACAACAGGAGTTCGGTCAGCTTCTGTTGTACATTATTATGTTTACAGGATCATGAATGGCATTTATTCATTTTTCCAAGTAATAGAGGGAGTATAATTAATTAACAAAATAACAAAGTAATTCATTTATTATTGAATGGATTTTAAATTGCTTTTTTAACTGTGATAGTCCAGCTGAAATCTGCCCTTTCTGGCAGAAGTTCATGGACAAAAAAACTTCTGAGGTTACAATCATGTAGCACTCTGATGTAATGCATTTGAGAAAGTACATAAAGATTCATGCAAATGTTATAAACAAATTAACATACTAAATAAGGAATACAAATAAATGATGGCTGGCTTCATGGGAGGGGAATAAACATTACACCAAGCTGCTATTTTTAATTTTTATATAACCTCCAGTTCTGTGTCCTTGTGAAGCATACCTTTCTTAGAGGACCACATTTGAAGAACCTTACTTTTAACACTTTATTATAATCAGTTGTGCTATGTAAAATTATTCGCATCACATTTATTTTTAGGATGTTTTGCCCAGATGGCTGCTAGCTATCAGACCCTCTTTTGGTCAGTAAGTCTATTTGCTCTCTTCACTGAGTAATGGCAGAACAAGAGGGGTCATCTTCCAAGGAGCTGTCAGTGTGGGTTCCAAGATTTTAGAGTTTTCTTTCCATTCCTATCAGTGCATGCACCCAGCAAGGTGCTAGGAAGAGAGTGCATTGGGCTCTCCATGAAGGGCACCCCTCTTACTTCCACAAGGGATGTATCTTTCAATCAACCCTGCCCCTCCTGCAGCAAAAGTGGTGGGTTCTCTGTCTCCATCATGGAGATTGTACCACCCTCTGGTTCTCTGAATGCACATATCCCTCCTTTGTTCCTGGAGAGGGGAGTAGGCTATGTCTTCATCTTGCCCCAGCATGAAATGTCTTGTGTGTTTTACATTGTTATTTGTTGACTTGGTTACAGCCATGAGTAAATATGTTACCAAGATTTGTGTACATGGACTGTGGGTTTCAGGTACTTTTGATGGAAAGCTGTATTCTGACGATATAGTCTTGAGGAATTGTACTGGTCACTTCACAGCTACTGTATGTAGTTCATTCAGCTACTGTATGTACTTGTACTCATGCAGTAAGATGTTAAGTCTGTCTAGTACGGCATGGGTGGTACTTGCAGATCTCTTGTCTCTTCAAAGAGAGAAGAAGTTAATTTAGCAACAGCCAAATCCTTCCATTAGGTGACATTTGCTAACAGTCCCTCAGCCTGTTCCTTTGCCATCTTTGTATATGTTCAAAGCTTATAGTTAAACTCCGATTGTAATCAGATCACAGGAAACAGGTCAGGCTGTGACAATTTCAGCATTTTCATGTTTATAAAGGTGACCACTACACACAGGCTCTTTGGCTCTATCATACAGTTTATCATTCTTCTCTCTCAAAGAAGAATGTATAAAGTGTCTGTGTACATATTTCTGCAGAATATCCAGATTTTCATTAAAGATTGAAGTTAGAAAATGACAGATGTTTTGAGTTTCAGATTTCATACCCTACAGAAAATTCATACTGATGCAAGACCTACTAAACTTTTTAAGTTTGTAAGTGCAACATTTAAAAATTGTCTATATTTTTGGGCCTTTGTCCTACTTTTATTTATGGCTTTATCCAGATTTCTTGCTCTGAGGTTGAGAGTATATGAAATGTGTCAGGGCCATCACCATCAGCCAGAACCATTTCAAATTGTGACATACTTGTTGTACCCCACTCCCTCATGCAGTGACTTTAGAAGGGTCCAGGCAAGGAGCAGTTAAGAGTATCCAAGGTAGACACAAGCACAGTCATGGCTTTTAATCTGTCCTTTATTTCGCAGAATGTTCTGGTTTTCTGTCATATTTTTATACTGTTTATTTATGCGTATTCAGAAAATACATTTTGTTGGCTGGCTGCTTGTTTTTTTATACTTTATTTTGACTGGCATTCTAGTAATGTATTTAAAAAGTAATTTATTTTTTCATGCCTCACAACCTTTGTTTCCATCTAGATATTAAGTAAGCTGTCATGTAGCCAAGGCATTGAATTTTTTTTTTCTTCTCTGCTTCATTTTGTCTTGATTGGACTCTCATACTGATAGTTTGACACACAGGGTAGCAGTGTATTTAAAGTACCAGTTTTTGTGGTTTTGAGCATAGTGAAAGAATGCTAGCAAATGTACTTTTTCTCTAAGAATAAATGTTTACACACTTCGCAGTCTTGGTTTCTGCACCTAAAGTAGCAAAATGTAAGGTAACTTGTTGAGGGACATAATATTAGCCTCATGACTGTATGTGTGTGTGTGTATATGTATGTATGTATATATATATATATATATATATATATATATATAATATATATATATATGTATGTAACAATGTGTGCTGTGTAAATTATTCAGCATGCACCATACTGACTGAGCATTTATTTCATGTAAATAAGTAAGCATGTCCAGCATTGATCCCATTGCACCATAGCTCCACCCCATTTAGTTGACCGCACCCCTTCATGTTGGCCCGCCCATTCATCTGTCTCCTGCAGCCCCCCTTTGACTTGAAGTCACCAGCCGCCACTGCATACTCTCAGGTCCTCCCGACAAAGGGGGTAAGATCTGGTTCCTCCTTGTTTGTTTATGTACCACACAACTGACATGTTGTCTATCTGTATTGCAATAGTTCCCAACGGAAGAGAGTCCTGGAATGCTTTCAATGCTAAAAGCATTGCTCTCATCTCTAGCACATTGATGTGTAAATTGGCCTTGTGATCCTGCCAAGTGCCTTGGACTGTCTTTCCCAGGTAATGTCCCCCCACCCTATCTGAGAAGCGTCCATGGTCACTGTGGCTAATGGCTGGGGAAGTACAAAGGATCAACCTAACGTCACATGAGTGAAGTAAAGCCACCAACAAAGGTCTTGCTTGCAAGATTCCATTATCAATATTTGGTGGGACATGAGTAGTTGCCTGGACCACTGAGTGAACAGTAGCCACTAGAGAATTCTCATGTGCAGACGTGCTAATGGGATCAGAGTTATTGCTGCTGCCATGGTTCCCAAGACTTTCAGAACTGTCTTTGCTTGTGCTTTTTTCTTGGAAAGAAGGTTTAGGACCTGACGTTATAGAACTTGAACTCTTTCCAGAGGAAGTTTGCCCATCATCTTTGTTGTATCTAATTCTGCTCCTATAAAAACGATATACTGAGATGGCAGCAAAGCAGATTTTTCATAGTTTATTGTGATCCCTAGGTGAGAGCAGAGATGCAAGGTGGTGTCTATCGCTTTTTTTAGTAGATGCTCAGTAGTGGTGGTTAGGAGCCAGTTGTCAAGTACGGAAACACTCTGAATCCTAGCCGTCTTATGTGAGCCACGACTACTGCCATAGACTTGGTGAACATCCTCAGGGCTGAAGTGAGGCCAAAGGGCAGAGCTCGAAACTGGTAGTGACGGGCTCCCAACTGAAAGTGCGGATGTCTCCTGGATCATCTGTCCATTTTTATGTGGTAGTACGCATCCTGGAGGTCTAAAGAGCACATGCAATCATCTTGTCTCAGAAAAGGGAGTATCGACTGCAGTGTTACCGTCTGGATCTTGGACTTTCTTACTGATTTGTTTAATATGCTGAGATCCAGAATGGGACTCCAGTCCCCTGTTTTCTTTGGAACTAAAAATAAATCTTGAGTAAGTTCTGGATCCTATTTGGTCTGCAGGGACTGTTTGGATGACTCTTTTGTCTAGCAATTTTTGTATTTCTAAAGTTGCTCGTTCCCTTTAACTGGGTGGAATGTCCAGGATGTTCTTTATGTTTGGAATGGGGAAGGAAAAGGGTATGGAGTAACCTCTGGATATGATGTTTTGTAACAACTTGTCTTTTGATATTGTTAGCCAGGCCCCTGACTGCCTCTAGAGATGGACAGGCGGGCCTCCCTTCAGAAGTGCTGAAAAGGCTTACCAAGGAATGATTCCCTGTCACACTGATTTTATGGACCCCCCTCTGCTGCGTGGTTGGCGTCTTCTATTACCACTTCCCCCTCTGCCCCTGGGGTAAGAATCACAATGTGTGTCCTGGAAAGCTCTCTGGGATTTTCAAAACCATATTTTCCCTCCTTTTTGACCTTTGGGATAAGGTCTGGTAGGTAGGGGAAAAATGGACTCCCACAGCAGAGAGAGTCTTTCATTCTTGTTCAGACCTGGTTATTTTGTCTTTGACTTTTGGCCCAAACAAAGATGATCCATCAAATAGGGCATTCACAAAGGAAGATTTAAAGGGATCTGCAAAGTCACACAAGTACATCCAGGAATTTCTCCTTAGGGAAATTCCTGAATCTGCTGCTCTGCTCGCTCCATCTGCTGCATAAGAAATGAGTCTCATGGAGGAGTTGACCACTGAATTTAAGGTGGAGAGCTGAGAGGAAACCTCTGACACTCCTTCAGCTACTAAACCTTGGACAGTATATCCTAGCTCCTTCAGGAGATCCCTCTGAAGTCTAGTAAAGTGAGCCAGGTAATTCAGCGATCTAAGCGCAAAAGTTGCTGAAGAAAAAATGCACTTTCCATATCTGTCCATTGTATGAGACTCCTTGTTCAGCAGCTGAACAGAAGAAGATGTCTCTGAGAGTCCCTTCTTGGTAGTTGCCACCACAATCATAGCATCTGCTGGGACCCCTTTAGTTAGAAAATGTTTGTCTGCTGATGAGGTGATGAACTTATCTGGCCTCTGAGGAACAGGTCCCACTGAATCTGTAGACTCCCACACCTTTCGAGAAACTAGGCCCATTAGCTCATCGAAAGGCAGAAACACCCAAGTGGAGGAAAGGTGAGATCCGAAGGCCTTCAGGTATACAGACTCCTCTTCTGAAGGGTTGATGGACTTCCAGCCTTCTCTCTGTTTTAGTATTTCTAAGATGTCCATGAAAGAGACATCCTCAGAAGGCGGCCATGGGGCCCATTCAGAATCTTTGAGGTCTGTATCAGATGTGATGGACTCCTCTGGGGAGTCTAAATGCTTCCTCTTACATAACCTTTTCCAAGGGACCTCTTCAGAGGGGTATTCTTTAGAGGCTTCAGAAGAGATAGGTTTACCCAGTGGGGCATCCTGAGGCTAGGATCTCTGTGTCACTGTGGATGCAGTGGTATAGAGACAGACACCAGTGCCTTTGGTGGAAGCAGGTCCAGACCTGAGAGTGGACCTGTCTGTAGAGACAGCACTCTCCTCATCACTTTGAAAGCCCCCCGCCCCTGATCCGAGGAAACTCCTGGTTCCAAAGAACCAGAGGGCATTCCCTGAACCAAGAAGGTTGGCTCTGAGGCTGATGTAGGAGCCGAGCTCACCTGAACTGATGTCCCAAGAGGCAGGTTCAGATCTGATGACTGTCCAATCTGACTCCCCTCCCTGGACCCGACTCCTCTGGCTCTGATGGAACTGAGAATGTCGGAGCAATGCTCAGATCTGAAGATCCTGTGATAGGTCTCAGTTCTGATGGTTCCACCAAGATCAGCTCCGGACATTCTGGCTCTGAGGTCAGAAGTCAGATCAGAGGGGGAATTGGTACAGAAGGGGAGGATTTGTTCAGATCCGAAGCCATCTGGGTGGGATCCAGCAACAGCTTGGCGAACACTGGTGTCCTTAACAGTCTCTGCACCACACGATCCACATCATCGTCGGACAGGTTCCTGGAAGATCGAGTGGAGGGGACCAGAGACTTGGAGGGCTGAAAGAATGGTGATCTGAGAGTTGGACATACTGGTTCCAATTCAGGGGACCGGCTCCATAACTGAAACTCCACTGGCATCGACACTGATGGAGCCAAAGTGTTAGGCTTCTTTTCAGAACCAACAGCTCAGCACTTCTTTGAACGGCTCCGATGGAGCTCTTGAAAAAGATGACCTTTTCATAGATTTGTCCAATTTAGCAGATGGAGAATGACCAGACTTGAAAGAACACGGACCTTCTTGGATTGCTTCAGGGAAGGGGGGGGTTCAATATGCCTCTTAAAATCAGCTTATTTTTCCTTTCCAACAAAGCCCTATGACTAAAAGAATGACAAATAGGACAGGACTCTTGGAGGTGGACAGCTCCTAAAACAATATACACAAACAATATGCCTATCAGCAATGAACATTTTTTGTCCACATTTTTCACACTTTTTAAACCCAGAGGGTTTAGAATCCTTAGATGACATTGCTAACACTAATCAACTACAAGAAAGAAACAGCTAACAATCACACTAAATTAGTATATATATATATATATATATATATATATATATATATATTTCTTTTTTTTTAAACCTCAGCAACAATTTTTATTTTTTTTTTTATTTTACATTTGTTGACCGGGATAGTCTGACTGGATGCATGTCCATTTTCAGCGGAGGCCTGGGGAGAAAAGCTCCAAGGTTAAGCAGATACAGCATTACATAAGACCAGCATTGCATATTACAAACAGACTATTTACAGAGATTACATAAGTAAGCAAGCTAAACAAGTTCCACAGGTTAGAGTTAATCGGTAAGTCAGGATTAAAATTAAATTACACAGTAAGATGGTTAACAGATTTTTACACATTCTGGAGAGTTAGCCAGGCTTGATACAGTGACATAGCCAGTTAAGTGACAAATGTTGTTTGTGTCCAGTTTTAAATTGACCTAAGGTGGAAAGTAAGGTAATATCAGCTGGAAGAAAGTTCCAGGATCTACTTACAGAGTTTGCAAAGCGACAGTCACTGGCTGTGTTATTAATTTTGCTAGTTTGAATTAGTAGTTTGTTAGAGGATCGAAGCGGTCTAGGATTGTTATAGGGGGTGATAATATTTTTAAGTGCAGGAGTATTGTCCGGATTATAGAGGATTTTATAGGCCATAATCAGTTGGTTATACTGGATTAGGCTGGGTAGTTCAAGCCACCCAAGATGCTTTAGATTGATGCAATGATGTGTCCGAAATGGCAGCCCAGTGGCAAACCTGGCAATCTGGTTGTAGCAAATTGAGAGTATGTTAAGGACAGTCTTGTTTAAATTTGAGAGTGGTGGGGATGCATACAGAAGGGTTGAAAGAAGGTGAGAGCGAGCTATGGCAATTTTAGCTGGAGGGGTTAGGAAGGCTTTTATTCTGTAAAGTGACCCTAGTTTCTTATTGATGGTTTTGATAGTTTGGTTAACATGTAGGTCAAATTTTAGATTATCATCTATGATGACACCTAATAGTTTTGTAGAGGGGTCAGGGGAGATTATTGTGCCATCATTTGAATTTATGGTAACGGTGAAAGTGGTAGATCTACGTGTTGGTGAAAATAACAGCATTTTAGTTATTTTGGGATTTAGGATCAGACGATGTTCAGAAAGCCAGTTTTCCATTGTATTAAAGGTAGTCTGTGTAGCTGACCATAACTCTATTGGAGATGTGGCCGAGCAAATCAGAGTAGAGTCATCAGCATATTGGATACAGCTGACTTTTGGCATGACAGTATAAAGGTCGTTAAAGAAGATGGAGAACAGCAAGGGCCCTAGTATGTAGTAAGCGTGTTAGGTAGAAGGTTAGAGAGTTTGTTCTGCCAGAGGACAGCCTACTGTCGACCAATCAGGTAGGATTGAAACCATTGAAGGGCTCTAGTATCTAAACAGAATGTTTGCAGGGTGTGGATTAAAAGTTGGTGATCAACCATATCGAATGCCTTGGAAAGATCCAAGAAGAGGGCTGAGGATATATAATTATTGTTGCAATTATGGTTTATGGTGTTTGTAAAGGCTAGGAGGGCTGAAGTAGTGCTGTGATGAGGACGGAAGCCATGCTGAGTGTCTGCCATAAGGTGATTCTGGATTAGGTGGTGCATAAGTTGTCTATGAATACATTTTTCCATAATCTTTGCAAGTGGAGAGAGTATAGCTATTGGCCTATAATTGGAGAATTCAGTAGAGCTGCCTCCTTTGTGAAGTGGGATTACAAAGGATATTTTCCAGATGGTGGGATTGATTAGTATTGAGACGGGGTAAGCAATAGCATCAGCTGATTTTTGTAGGTACTCGTCAGGGAGTTGATCAGCAGAAAGTGTAGTGGATTTTAATTTTTTGATCAAGATACGGATAAGTGAAGTAGTGACTGGTTGGAAGCTGAATGCGAGTAGGTTTCTAGGGGTGCTACTTTCATGACCAGGAGAGCTAGGAGGTAGTTGGCTAGCTAGGGCTTGAATTGTCTCAGTAAAGAATCATTTAAAACTGTCAGAAACATCTTCAGGGGTTTTATCAATAGTAGCAGCAGGGATTAGGGTTGAAGTTTGTCCAGGATGTAGTAGATTATTTAAACCTGCCCAAAACTTCTGAGGGTTATTTTGATTTACTGTCTGTAAATTACAGTAGTACTGTTTTTTGTCTTGTAAAATGGATTTTTTTGTTTCGTTCCTGGATTGCCTGTATTTAATGTGATCTTGGGGGTCTTTAGAAGAATGCCATAAAGCCCATGCTTTGTTTCTAAGTGTAATTTTGAGTTTAGACTCTTTAGAAAGCCATGGCGCAGTTTTTGCCTTTGTTCTCTTTGAACAAACAGGTGCATGCAAATCAAGGATCTCAAGGAATTTGTTGTTAAATATTGCTACTGCTTCCTCTAAGGGGAGGTGTTTTAGAATAGACCAATTACATGAGTTTAGTTCTTGTTGGAATTTGGCAGGGTCAAAGTTTATATTGTTTCTAACCTTTCTGAGTAAGGGTTGTTGGGAATTAATGGCTTTGTGCTTAATTACATATGTGAGAAGGTGATCACTTAGGCCATCAGGGAGGGTACCAGAGGTGTACAGTTGGGGATGACTATTTATGAGTACCCTGTCAAGTATGCTTTCTTTTTGGTTGGGTTTACCTATCCTGGTAGGGGTGGATATGATTTGTGTAAATGCATGCAGGTTAATATGGGTGGTTGGGGATTCTGAGGAACAGGTGCCCCAGTCTATGTTAAAGTCTCCAAGTAGTAGGGTTTCTTGGGGGTATTGACATGATAGCCAGTGCAGGATATCTTCAAGTGTAGATATATTGCTACCTGGGGATATGTACATACAGATGATATTAATGCATTTATTTTTATTAAGTTGAAATTTGGTGGCAAGAACATCCAAGTTATTAATCTGGGGTGGTTGTATTACATCTATGGTGACATTCAACTCAGATTTATAGAGTACAGCTACCCCACCCCTTCCTCAAAGCACGATCCAGCCTGTGTATGTTGTACCCAGGTGGTAACACTTCATTGTCTGTAGTGTTAGGTTTTAACCAGTTTCAGATAAACAGAGAATCTCAGGGGAGTGGACATCCAGAAGTGCATGCAATTCATGTACCTTGTTATTAATGCTTCTAATATTGAGATGACAGGCTAGGAGAGAGTTAGTTGGCCTATTAATTGTAGGTTTGTAGCTTAGATTGCAAGTAGAGGGGTATGTGTATCTGAAGTGGGTGGGCCAGGGTTGGGGTGAATATCACCACCAAGTATTAGGTTAAGTCTATACTTGGTGATGAACTTCAGGAATTTGTTTATTAGTTTGTGGCAGTGTTTGGATCTAGAGCTAATGTGCCTGGGGTTGAGATGTTGATAGACTTAACAAGATGTTGGATAGGACCTGGTACTGTAAGTATGGTTGAAGGTGGGAGGATTTACAGCTGGGGTGATAGTATGGCTTTTCGGGACCTGAAATCCCGTGAGAAACTGGTTTTCATACAAGGTAAGCAGGTATGGTGTGAACAAGAGGGGTAGTAAAGAGGAGTATATCATTATCTGTGATTCACCTAGTGCGTTAAGGAACTATTTTACCTGGTGATAGAGTGGTGAGGTAAAGGTACTGGAAGGGGGGGGATGGGAGAATGCCACAGATGAAAGCTAATTATCCCAGATGAAAGCAGATAGTATCTAGAAAGTGTGGGAGTTGCTATAGTACTATAAATTTAGAGGTACTGGGGGCGGGAGGTAATTGGGGGCAGGGAGGGGAGCGAAGAGAGCCCGAGCGCAGTGAGGGCAAATGTAGCAGGCTATTGCAGTTTACAAGGTTTCCTAAGGTGTCCTAAAGCTATAAGGTAAGTATTATAGTTCTTAATGTAAGAGTCAGTTTACTTAAGTTACACGGGAAGGAGGAAACCACTCAAGTAGAACAACAACAATAGTAACAATAATTAAACCTGAAAAGGAGTAATAGAATGAAAGGCAGGCAGAGCCCCCTATCTTAATCGGGCTGTGTCTTAAAGCATGAGAAAGGGGAGGAAGAAGCCCTCTAACTTAAACAGGCTCAGGCAGTTTTCAAATTTAAACAAACTAGCCAGAAAATAGCAATAAAGGTAAAGAAAGCCCTTTAAATAAAAATGGGCTATTTAAACTAAGTTTAAAGCAAGGATGGGGGAAAAGGCCTAATGAGAAAATGACGGCCAACAGCAGTTAAACCACAAAAAAGCGGTAACACAACAATCCGCTATCAATTAACTAACAGGAAGGACAAATAGAAGAAAACCAACAAGCAATTTCTGTCAAAGGTCATTAAAAAAATGTACTTAGAGCAGTGAGAAGAGCACCCGATCTTGTTTAGCAGCAAATGAGATCTGGGGAACTCTCCTGCTGCATGATGGGATAGGGGCTAGCCACGAGTTAGTGAAAGAACTCCAGCTTGTATATAAGGCCAAATCGGAATCGACAATTGGTTCTGAAGCCAACCTTAGTAAGAATGATGGCAAGATAGGATAACAACACATGCATTGTTTCATCAACTACCTGCAGATCAAGATTTATGGGTAGGGGTGTGGCTGGCATCCTCATAGGGTGTCCCATGAGGATTTCATGAAGGGAGAACTTTCTAGGCACATTGATTCCACTGTGGATAGTAAATAAGACTAAGGGTAAAGCTTCTGGCCATTTGACCTGTTTCTACAGTACATTTTGCTGACTTAGTTTTCAAAGTTTGATTCATTCTTTCTGCCATGCCTGAGGTCTGTGTGGATAGTGATACTGCATCTGAATATTTAGAACTTTACAAATTTTATAATATAACCAAAGGAAGTATATACGAAATACCACCAAAAAAAACATTGGCTAGTGAAAAAAATCTGTTTAATTAAAACTTATACACTCCTAGTGTCTCGGCTTAAACAAACCTTTACAGAATATAATGCACCATAAAAACCAGTCAAACTTTATACATTTAACAACTTAAACAATTACATAATTAATCAATTAAGACAAACAAACTTTACAAATTTGTTGAATAATCTGACTCATAAAATGAGTACCTTTATCTGACTGAATACAACGTGGTACTCCAAAATGGGATATAAACTCATACAAAATTTACTTGGCCACTGATGGATCATTTTTGATGCATGGGGTATGCTTCTATCCAAGCAGAGAAAACACCATCAAAACTAGTCATATTTAAACCTTGCACACATAGGTAATTCTATGAAGTCACATAGTACAGAACAAAAAGATCCCCATGGCTTTTTCATATGCTGTGTGGGAACAGTCACTGATTTAGAAACATTAAATTGAAGACATATGTTACAGGTTTGTACAAGATGCTGAACAACATCTGAAGCATACTAGTCAGTAAAAATCTAACTTATTAAAGCATTATTTCCTAGATGGCCTGTGCCATTTACAGTAAAAAAGTCTGTGATGCTACTAACCTTCCATCCAGATGATGACAGAGTCAGTCTGGGGAAGGACAGCAGCTGTCACAGATCCAACTTACCCTTTCAGCGTCATCAGCTTGGTTTTGAAAAGATATTTCCTGCAAAGTTACAGGTAAATTTTCATCTTGAAGAGGCTGCAAAAAAAGAAGTCTGAACAGGATTTAATATAGTAGCCTGCCTTGCTGCTCTATCAGCAAACGTATTTCCTACTGATTCAAATGAGGTATCTGACCTAGGAGCGGCACATTTAGCAAAAGCTATTTCCTTTGGGAGAAGCAGGGTATCTAATAACTCATTTACACAAGCTGCATTTCTAATTTTTGTCCCTCCAGTAGTCAAATTATCTCTCTCCCCAAAGTTTTCCAATATCATGAACCACTCCATAAGCATATCTGGAATCACTGTACACTGTAACAGTCTTTCCCTGTGCTAGCTTGGAAGCTTCAGAGATAGTTAATAATTCAGCTACTTGAGCTGAAACATTTCCCTGCAATTGTCCAATTAATAATACTTGATCAATATTACAGATGGCAAAAGTGGATGTCAATTGTCCATCTTTCTTTCTGATGTACAACCCATCTATGAGCAAAATTAAGTGAGGGTTCTTCAGAGGAGTATCTCAGAGAGCAAGTCTAGGAGAAAGCACATCGTTAACAACAAAAATATGATCAGGAAGTTCACCTTCATCAGCAGTAGCAATAACAGAGGCTGGATTCAAGGGACGGCATCTAATAATTACAAAGAAGGATTATTAAGTAGAGCTAGCTCATATTTGGAAAGTCTAGAGGCAGAAAGATGTTGTGTTTTAGTCTTTAATAATAAAGCATTAACAGCATGTGGAACTGCAACAAAAGTATCACGACCGAGAGTAAGAGTGCCGCTGCCATATCAACTAACTGGGCAGTTGTGGCTACAGCTCTAAGACAAGGGGGAAGTGCAGCTGCTACTGGAGCAAGATTTGTACTGTAATAAGCAACTCGTCTAAAGCCATCATTTTTTTTTCTGTGCTAATAATTGTAATGCTATCTTGTTGCATTCGCAACAGAAAAGAAAGAGCACTTTAGAATAGTCTGACAGTCCTAATGCTGGAGGATTTGAAAGAAGTGATTTTAACTGAGTGAAAGTAGGTCTTGGTGCTGTCTGTATCGCTGCAATGTGAGAGGGCAAAATGTGTCATGCATTTTCAGAGATTAGATGCCCTAAATACTGGACTTGTGGTTGCTAAAGCTGATGTTTAGATCAGTTTACTTTAAATCTTAACTCAGCTAGTTTAGTTGACAAGAAAGCAGTATCAGTCTGACAGTCAGCGAAAAAATTAGATGCTATGAGAAGCTCATCTATGTACTGCACTAAGGCAGACTCATAAGGTAACTGTATTTTATCTAACTGCTTTTTCCTAACTGCTTTTTCATTTCCCTCGAAAATAAGGTGAATGATTCTACATATCCTTGGGGTAACCACATCTATGTGTATTGCTGTCCTCTGTATATAAACACAAACACATATTGACTATTAGGGTGTATTGGGATAGAAAAAAAAGCTGAAGAAATATCAATAACCAAAATACTGGTAGCAGAAGGGGGAACTGAGCTAAGAATAGTTGTTGGGTATGGCACTATGGGAAAAGCAGGCACAACTACTGCATTCAGAGCTCTCAGATCTTGGGACAAATCTGTCTTTGCCAGGTTTCTTTACTGGCAAAATGGAAATATTACAAGGACTTATAGTAGGAATAATTATGGGGTTTTTTTGCGGCAATGCTGAAATAACTTGTTCAATTCCTGTTTCTGGTCCTGCAGAAATAGGATATTGTGCTACCGTGGACAGAGGTTCATGAGGTTTTAACATAATTTGTACTGGTGTAGCATCTCGAAAAAGTTCTGCCTCATTTTAATGGGTTGTTCACAACTGTAGAGAAACCATATTTAGTAATTCTTTGTCTGATGGCTGTACAAGTTCTGTGTCAGTAAGGAAGGAAAAGAGCATCTTCTCATCCCAAACACTTGCAACAGCACACATCCGCATCCCCAGAGACTCACTGGGAGCATTTAAATATATTCCATCCAGAGTACAGAACATTGTAGATTGCAACTTACAGAGAAGATCCCTACTTAAAAGATTAGGAGGTCAGGGGATCCAATGAGAAAAGCATGTTGATCTGTTAATGGTCCCAACTGAATGGGAACTGAAACTGTCTTGGCGTACTCTAAACAGATTCCTGACACCCCGACTCTTTGCACTGAGTTGCAGGACAAAGGGAGATTCTTGGCCACGGAAGAATTTAACATTGATCTAGTAGCTTGAGTATCTATTAAAAAGGGAATCTTGCTGTCTTGAGCTTTAATGTTATCAAATGGTCCTTTCTGGTGTACAGGTATGAAAGGAAATAGCTGTGATTCCTGTTCATGGCTATCCTATTTATCTTGTTGTCAAGCTGGTGGCCAAGGAGTGTTCCACACAGGATGTTGTTGCCTCACATTTTGGTGGACATTTTGCTCACCTTGTGGTGGCAGCTGATTATCAAATGGATTGTTAAAGTGCACTGGTGCATCTACTGGCTGCAGAAAAGGACAATTGTCCCTCCAATGACCATTTTGGCTGCAATTAAAACACAGATTTGAATGTGATCCCTGTCCCTGTCCTTGTGACTTTGGGGTATTATTAAAATTCTGAGGAAATGGTCCTTGATTTTTAGACAATCTAAATCTATCATGCCCCCCTCTTCCTCCTCTATTTTCCCTCTATTTCCGGTAAACTGTTGGAGCTGTAATTTTAAAAAGTTTAATCATTTTTTCTTGTTGCTCATCTTGTCATTCTCACTTTTCACAAATAAGGATGTCTGCTAAATAATGAATCTGATTAACAAGTTCATAAAGCTCCAAACGTGGCCAGGTTAAGCAAACCTTTTTTAGCTGAGCTCGAATGGTGGTGGGTGGGGGGCAATAAACCATTGACAAAAGCAGCTGAGAGACCACTTGCTGCCGGACCTTCAGTAGGTTCTGTATAACTTGAGAAGGCTTCAAAGGCATCTGTTATATGCCATAAATAATAAGATTCAATTGACTCATCCTGTCTGTCTGTGTGATTGTGTTTATCCAGGACCAGTTAGGTACTGGTGGACATACTGCAGTAATAGCCTGTAATAAGCGAGTCTTAGATGCTTGAAAAGCCTTTACATCCGTATGCTGGGGAATAGGGTCTGGTATATTAGCATGATCCCAAATACATTTAAATAGACCAAGTGGAAGGGATATGTCAATCACTGCTCTGAGATCCTGTAAAGTAGTATTTTGCAACTGAACATGCCCTTTTAAAATTCTTGCTTATTTTGCTGGATTTGTTCTGATTAAAGGGAGATAGTCTAAAATAGTTTGGAAATCAACCACAGACCAAGGACAGAACACATTTATAGTGGAAGGTGCTGCTTCATCTCTGTCGCGTATTGGGTTTGTGACATATCAGAGAATATAAATGGGCATTTGGAGTAACTACACTATCTCCCTCTTCCTCGTTGGAGGAATCATAATCATCTTTATCTGGCTTAAATTTATCAGGACTAAAATAACCATGCCTCCCCATCTATAATTATTGGGAATTGAGTAACACATTTACGTGAACATAGCTTTTGTCATCTAGGAAGAGAAGATAATACCCTCTTTCTACATCACCTCAGAAAACTAATAAATATTTGAGGCAATTTAGACCAGGGAACATCTGAAACAGAAGAACAGGAAGAATATTTAGGTTGGCTAGAGGATGGAGGTGACTGAGGAGGTTGAGACCTTTGACTAGTGGAGGTGGATGACTCATAAGGTTGCCTTCCTTAAGAAGGTGGTGGGGTAATAATCTCTGAGGTGGAAGAAGAGATTGCAGAATCTTACTGGTCAGGGGGAGATGGTGGTGCATTATGAGGTGGTGGTGGTGCAGTGGGCAGAATTAAGCAGTCGTCATCAGACAACCCGCTGTGGTTAAGTTGTAATTTCTGTAGTTCCCTAAGGGGATAGAGCCCATAACCACTCTGTCCCTGACAATCAGAATGCTAGACAATTAGCCATCTTATTAGTCACTTGCGACTGTGGTTTAAGTTTAGCTGTGTTATGTTTAGAACTACAAACTACAGAATCTTTTTAGCTATGTTTAGATTCTACTTGCCATGCATTAAAGGCTGACCACCAGCTGGCAGGGACTTTATTACCTTTTTCTGTAAGTCTTTTTTAAAAGTTTAACAAAATATTTTTATCAAAAGTGCCTGCAGGTGCAAAAGTCAATTTACCATCACTTTTAGTGAAGTGAGCTCATGCCATTTATCCAAGTAAAGACAACTATCTTTGTTACAACTCTGAAACATATATCTTACAGGAGTACAATACTCTGGTTCTTTTAAAGTACCCACACTTGCTCCTATTGTAAAAAAAACTTACAATGCTAGTACAAAAAACAATTAAAAGATATTCCACTCACATACTAGCCCATATGCATACAAAAGCTACACTTACCTGTAGAAATAAGAAGTTATGTTCCTACCATAACGTTCCATGTTAGTTGTCTTCTCTCGCCTTCTTTCTTGCTTGATGGGTTCGGAGCCGATCCTCGGCCCGACTGCACTTGCTTTAGCTCGAGAACTCCTTTTACCAGCTCGAGGCAGCCCCATATCCCATGATGCAAGGCAGGAAGTACCCAGATCTCGTTTGTTGACAAAAGGGCAATAACACCAAGCATAAAAATACTTCCCAAAGGAAGAAGAAACTTACAGATGGAAAAGGACCAGGTTAGAATGGTCTTTAGCATAATAGTTTCTTGTACAAGGTCTGTCCAGGCCAGGGGAAGGAGGGAGGAAGAAAGAAGGCAGAGAAGACAACTAACATGGAACGTTATGGTAGGAACATAACTTAATGTTAAGTTGTCAATCTCGCCTTCATTCTTGCTTGATGGGACCGCGTCCTAGCACCTCTATCCTGGGTGGCTCAATGGAACAAACTCTTGAGGACGGTAGAGCCAAAACTGGCTCTGTCCCTGGAGGCCAAGTCCAATTTGTAATGGGAAACAAAAGTGTGAGGAGTGGCCCAAGTGGCGCTGCACAAATAGTGTCCAAAGGCAGTCTAGCTTGAAAAGCTGCAGAAGTAGCTAAACTCCTAGTTGAATGTGCTTTAGGTTTTGAGCACAGCTGTTTTCTCCTGATCGTATAAATTTCAGTGATGACCAAGAAAGCCATCTGGACAAAGTCACTTTAGAAACAGGAAGGCCTTTTTATTATCCGCATAGGAAACAAAAGTTGATCAGATTTCCTAAATTTTTTGTTCTGTCCAAATAATATCTAAGCTGACGGTGGACGCCAAGATAATGTAGCTTTTGTTCAGCTCTATCTGAATAGTTAGGAAAAATACAGGAGATCAATGGATTGATTCAGATTGTTTTTGAAGCGACTTTAGGTAAAACGATGGATTAGTTCTCAAAGATACTCTGTCTTTGTGAAAACCAAATAGGGGGGTCGAACCGAAAGAGCATGAAGTTCAGACACCCTCCTGGCAGATGTAATAGCCACTAGGAATAAAGTTTTCCAAGAAAGATATTTCAGGGAACAAGAAACAGCTGGCTCGAAGGGGGAAGAATCAAGGATGTCAGCACTAAATTTAGATCCCACTGAGGAGGAGGATTCCTGATTGGAGGCTTTAGTAGGAAAATTCCTTTCAAGAAGGCCCTGCAGAGCCTATGGGACATAATATTATGATCTGCTATCCCAACATGAAAATTAGAAATAGCAGCCAATTGAACTCTGACTGTGGAAGAAGAGGAGCCTGCATGAAAAATCTCTGCTAAGAAGTCTAGAACTGCCTGAACAGGGCAGTAAAAGGATCAATATTTTGGGCCTTAGCCCAATAAGAGAAACGCTTCCATTTGCTCGTGTAAATCCTCCTGGTAGAGGATTTTAGTGAAGTTACTATGATATCTCTAACAGGGTTAGAGATCAAAGGAAGCCTGGCTAGGGAAGGAAGTGGAGCAACCATGCTGTGAGGTTGAGAGAAGGGATTGACCGGTGCAGCTGACCGGATTGGTGAATCAGTAGATCTGGCACTGGGTCCAGATGCCACGGCTGCACCAAAAGATGATGATGGAGGAACGGAACCAAACTTGTCGAGGCCAGTAAGGGGCAATGAGAATCAATTTGGCTCTCAAAACGGTAGCTTTCTGGATCACCTGAGGGATCAGAGGAAATGGAGGGAAGGCATAAAGAAGTCCCTGGGGCCAATCCTGGGTCAGAGCGTCTCTGGGGGGATGGCCTGATAGAGGGAAGAGGCTGAAGAAGTCTGGACATTTGCTGTTTTGGGGAGTAGCAAAAAGATCGCAACATGGACGACCCCATTCCAGAAAAATCTCTTCCGCTACGGATTGTTTGAGAGACCACTCGTGAGGCATGAGAATAGCTCTGCTCAATCTGTCCGCTAGAATGTTGGTTTTCCCAGGGATATGCGTTGCTACCAGAAACCGATGAGAGGAGATCGCCCATTGCCATAGTCTGAGCGCTTCTCGACACAAGGGTAGGACTTGGTTCCGCCCTGTTTGTTGATATACCACACTACAGACATGTTGTCTGTGTGGACTGCAATTGTCCCTACGGGAAGAAAGTCGTTGAGGGCTTGCAACGTCAAAAGCACTGCTCTCATCTCCAGGACATTTATGTGCAGATGGTACTCGAACGGTTGCCACGCCCCATGAACCATCCTGCCCTGATAATGACCCCCACCCGATCAGGGAGGCATCCGTGGTGACAGTGGCTATCGGGACGGGGTACAAAGCACCTGCCTTGGTGAACCTGAGACGATGTGATCCACCAAGCAAGATGTTCTTTGCATGTCTGTGTCACCAGAATCTGGTGACGATAGGAGTTGCTGGTATGACCACTGTGTGAACAGCATCCACTGAAGGAGGCGCATGTAGAATCGAGCCAGGGAAGAAGAGTAATGGCCGCAGCCATGAGACCTAATACCTTTAGAACCATTCTGGCCTGTACTTTCTTGCTGGCCAGAATGATCCTGACATGAGTCTGAATGTCTGAAACTCTTTGTTCTGTAAGGGTAGCTGACATCGAACAGTGTCTAAGTTTGCGCCTATGAAGGTAATAGACTGGCAGGGCGATAAGGATGACTTTTCAAGTTGATCGAGATGCCTAAATGAGAACAAAGGTCTATTGTGTAATCCCTGGCTTGTATAAGCTGATGCCTGGTGGTGGCTGACAGGAGCCAGTCGTCGAGATACGGAAACACCTGGAATCCTTGACGCCTCAGATGAGCCGTGACCACTGCCATGCATTTGGTGAACACTCTGGGGCTGTAGTGAGACCAAAGGGCAGGGCTCTGAACTGGAAATGACTGGACCCCAGCCGAAAGCAGAGAAATCTCCTGAGCGCCTGTGAATTTTGATGTGATAGTACGCATCCTGAAGATCTATTGAGCACATCCAGTTGTCCTTCTGTAAGAAGGGCAGAATTGACTGAAGAGTGACCATTCGAATTTTGTCTTCCTGACAGACTTGTTGAGTCTGCTGAGATCCAATATTGGTCTCCAGTCTCCCGTCTTTTGGGGACCAAAAGAACCTTGAGTAGATTCCGGCTCTGAATGGTCTAGTGTAACTGGCTGAATGGCTCTTTTTGCAGTAGTTTTGCGATTTCTAACTCTGCAATGTCCCTTAGACCGGTGGTACATCTGGAAGGGAACTTGAGGGAAAGGGACTTTCCTCGAAAGGAATTAAGTAACCCTTGGATATGATCGACTGTACCCATCTGTCTTGAGTGAGGGAATGCCAGGCTTCTGGGTACAGTGATAGTCTTCCCCGACTGCCTCCAAGGAGGGACAGCCGGGCAACACCTCAGGGATGCTGAAAGGGCTGCTCAGGAAGAGACTCCCTGTTGCCCTGGTTCTTGGACCCCTCTGCCTCTAGAGCGCGTCTGTTGTTGTTACCCCTCTGCCTCTAGGGGTAAACTGACCACGTGAATCCGCGTGACTCCTTGGGATTTACGGAACCACATCTTCCCACCCTTCTGTCCTTTGGGATAAGGCCTAGAAGGGGTGGAAAACGGACTCCAACAGCAGAAAGAGTCTTGCCGTCCTGCTCACACCTGGTCAAGGTTTCCTTCACCTGAGGGCCAAACAAAGCTGACCCATCAAAGGGAGAATTTGTGAAGGACGCCTTAAAGGGATCCGCAAAATCACATAGCCGCATCCAGGCTTGGCGCCTAAGAGCCACACCTGTGCCTGCGGCTCTACTCGCTCCATCAGCAGCATAAGATATTAGCCGCATGGAGGAGTTAGCAATGGAATTGAGGGTTCCTAGCTGCGAAGCAATCTTTTCTTGGGCCCCTGCAGCTGTAGGATCCTGAACTACCTCTCCCAGCTCCTTCAGGATATCTCTCTGGAGTCTGGTGAAGTGACAAAGATAATTCAGCGAACGATAGCAAAGGTCGCTGAGGAAAACATCCGCTTGCACCTATCCATGGTCCTAGAGTCCTTATTAGGAGGATGGACGGGCACAGAAGGATCTGCAAGTTCCTTTTGGTGGCCGCAGCCACCACCATGGCATCAGCGGGACACCCTTGGTAAGGAATAGTTTGTCACTAGGGCAGTTATAAATTTAGAAGGCCTCCTAGGGACTGGCTCTACAGAGTCAGGAGCTGTCCACGCCTTCGAGCAATAACCTGCATCAAGGGGTCGAAGGCGGAGACACCCAGGAGGTGGAGGGCCGAGATCCAAACGCCTCTAGGTATACTGACTCATCCTCAGAGGGATTGTTGGTGGGCCAGTTTCCCTCTGTTTCAGAAGTTCTAGGATGTCTGAGAAGGAGACATCCTCAGAGGGGATCTAGGGGATCCCTCTGACTCATCAAAGTCAGTATCCAAGTGACAGACTCGGGGAGTCTACATGCTTCCTCTTACAAGTCCTCTTCCTAGGAGGATCTCCAAACATCAGGAGAATCCTCGAAGAGGGGAAATTCCCAATGGGGAAACCTGAGGCGGAGGATCTCTGGGTCCTGTAGCAAGAGTAGTGGCAGAGATGTCAACAGGTACAATAGAGGGAGGAGCTACGGGAAGAGACTGCTGACTGATACTAGTGGCCAGTACACTCTTCATCACCTCGAATGCTCCCTCCCAGGCAGATCCGAGAGGCCCCGCTCCAAGAGCTAGGAACTCCAGGGGCCACCGAAAGGAAGTCTCCGAGGCAGATGTCGGAGCCGAGCTCACCAAGGTCGAGGCTCCAAGGGGAAGAGCGGGCTCGGACAAGGGTCCGATGCCACTCACCCCTCGGAGGAGACCATGGAAGCCCGACCACGAATCCCTCTAAGGAAGAGGAGATAAGAGTAGGGGCTGAAGGAACAGAAGGGGTATCCGTCCTCCAGCCGTAGCAGTAACCAAACCCGAAGACTCCAACTCCAAGCTCTGGGGTAGAGTTGAAGGAGGAACTGTAACGGGGTGTGGACCAACAGTCGTCTGCTGAGTCGGTCTGTGTAGCATTTGGGCCAGTACCTGTGACTTGTGCAATCTACTGACCACTCTCGAGGTCATGATCTGTCTACCTGGATGACCTTGAAGATCGGCTCCGATGGCTCCGCCCGATAGAAGAGGCGAGGCCGAGCCGAAAGTATCGGCTCCAAGGAAGGAGACCTCGACCTCTTCCTGGAATGGGCCATCGGAGCCGATTACTACAGATCCTGTCGGCACCGACTTCGGAGCCGACAGAACGTCTGGATGTATCGGCTCCAGCCGGAGCCGATACAGCCACCAAAGTAACGGTGTCGGAGCCGATCGGAGCCGACACCGATGCCTGTGCCACATGGGTGTCGGAGCCGATCGGAGCCGACACCGATGCCCGTACACGGGTGTCGGAGCCGGTTGGAACCGACCCCACAGTGGTCAGCAGATTCGCACCGATAGCCATCGGAGCCGAAGCTTAGTGGATCCAGAATCGGCTCCAGCCGAGCCGATCTCGACTCTATACGAGTCGGAGCCGAGGCCACAGGCTTAGAAACAGAAGCCTGGGTCTTGGCAGATTTAGTTGATTTTTGTGGGGCCGACTTAGCCGGAGAGCCCTCCGCTTAAGAAGACCCATGAGAATCAACTTATTCTTCTCTCCTGCAGGACTCTCTGGCTGAAGGAGTGACAAATAGCACAGGAGTCCTGCAGGTGAAGAGGGCCTAAACAGTACAGGCAAGAAGTGTGACCGACTGTCAGAGACATCTTCTGACAGCACGAGTCACACTTCTTAAAACCTGAAACCCTCTCTTTAGACATGGTGTCTAACAAAAACACACACACACCAGTCCAATTAAATTAAACTAATACCAAAAAGGTATTTAGTAAAAAATACCAACACACACACCCTAACAGGGGGGGGGATGGGACAGGGAAATTAACTGACTAAAAAAATTAAAAGAGACAGGGATTTCTGTCAGAAAAAGTTAAATTTAAAGTTAAACTATCAAAAACAAAAAGTTTTTAAGTAAAAGGGGCTTAAAAATCACAAATGTGAATTACTTACCAGGAGCTGGTAAAGAGAAGACCTCCCAAGCGAAGCGGCAAACGAGATCTGGGTACTTCCTGCCTTGCATCATGGGATATGGGGCTGCCTCGAGCTGGTAAAAGGAGTTCTCGAGCTAAAGCAAGTGCCGAGTCGGAGCCGAGGGATCGGCTCCGAACCCATCAAGCAAGAATGAAGGCGAGATTGACAACTTAACATCCTAAATGTTTGCCAAGACTGAACGTTCCAAACAAAGATGCAGTTGTGAACTGATGCTTCAGAAAATATACTAGACAGAAAACTGTCAAAGAATCCAGTAGTGATTTTCTGTAGAAGCAGCTCCAGACAGTTCGAAAAAAATCAGAGTCTTTAAGGCACCATTTGTTAAAGTTTAATCATAATAAAATAAACTTCAGTCACTGACAGATTAAAATCCAGTTTATTATAAATAACAGACATGTGGGAGACAGTCTTCAGGAAGTAATTTCTCCTCAAACAAAAGAATTCATGATCTTTTATAGGAAAATTTTAACAAAGTAGCAAACTTTATCAATCATACCACTGCTAGCATCCAATAAAAATAATACAGTTCATAACACAGTTTATTCTTCAGACCATTACTAAATATCAAATAGAAATACCTCAGTTTTAGTAAAAATAGATCTGCAACTTCTTATCTACATTTTTGGCTTAGTATGGGATAAGTTTCTTTTTACCATGGGCTTTAGAAAGAATGCTGCCTCAGGCTCATGGAATTTAACATTCTGCACTTTTCCATGTTTCCTCTTATGCTGTTGCAAACACATACACTAACCTTCTAGGACAGGGCTTCTTAAACTTTTTCTACTCACGACCCAATTTTCACAAAAGAAAATTGTATACCACACCGGATATATAGGTATATAAAATAGGTATAAAAATAATACATTTACTGATAAAATAAATCAAAAATAAATTTATTTCAAAACATTTCTTATAATATAGCATCACTTATTAGAGCGTGTTTTAAATTTTCGGATATTTTTCCAGTTAGCAATGAAGCAAACCATATAAACCAATAATGACAAAACTGCCCAGTTCAAAACATTCCAACCATAAAAGGCCACTCAAACTTCTGTCATTACAATCCACTAATATCAGTCAATATGCACAATCTCTGTAGAAGTAAAAGTCATCTGAATAATTCCACATTAAAGAGATCTGGAACTAATGAAAAGGCTGCTGCTAGCAAACAACTTTCTATTTCACTGTTTCATCTACAAATTCACTGCCTTCTGCCCATGAAGAATAAATTGCCTGTGTTACATTAAAAATGGTAAGCTGGTAATATTGCAATAGGGAATGGATGGCAAACTAAAAACATGTTCATACTTACTAGGCATCTCATCCAAAGGA
Source organism: Protopterus annectens (assembly GCF_019279795.1). NCBI lineage: Eukaryota > Metazoa > Chordata > Ceratodontiformes > Protopteridae > Protopterus > Protopterus annectens. The sequence continues at coordinate 1,332,976,590 of NC_056732.1, forward strand.
GGACATCCTCAGGAGTGCAGCACCCTCCCCCCATTTGCTTCTGGATCATAAATTAATGCCCATATTAGTTGGCTCTACTATTCTGTTGATTCATGACAACAAGGTTCAGATTCAAGATAAATTAAAATAAATTAAAGTAAAGTAAAATTGAATCAAAGAAAAGTTTTGTTGTGACAGATAGTTATCAGAGTTGTCTGATCAACACGAAGGAGAGAATGCCAGAAAGCAGAAAGGTAAATTTAGGACAGCCAGAAGATGCACTTTCGGTACTTACTTATTATCGCAACCACATGGGAAAGGACTATCACTATGTTTTCCATCAGCCCTTCAAGATATCTTTTTTTCTGGGTAACAAAATCCACCTTTTTTACGATGTACTCTTTACAACACTATTTACTTTCCGGGGTGTAATGGAAAATTACATAAATCATCTGCTGTCCATTTCTTCTGTGCTGTAAATGTTACCACGATGCCTGTTCAAATACATACAAAACAGTGTTTTGTCTTTGCGGCTTGAGTCTTAACCTAGTAGAATATAATTGTCATGAAGCTGAAGCTGCAAAGCTAAACAAATGTTTTGAATGTAAATTCACAGCGATTGCCATAACACTTCCAACACAGAAGAAGCGGTGAACTGTTTGCCAAGCTGTGACAGCAATGCCAGGTCTCTTACTGTGGGGAGCACATGAATAAGCTCAGTAGCCACACCACTGCAGTATTCCAAGTGCAAGGCTGCCAGAATAACTGAAATTGTAGAAAAATAATTCACTGTTAAGCAGTAGAGAACATACAAGCAAAGTGATGGGATATCGTCTGCCCGCCTCACTGCTGAGGCTAAAGGACATCTTGTTCAACCACCAACAGCCTGAAATGCTAAACGTCCATGGTGCTATTGAGCAGCCACGCACCTGCACTACATTACAAGGGGGAATCCCAAAGGTTGTTGGCCTTACACGTTTGACTGTGGTACTTCCACTACTATCCACCAAGCAAACAGCCAGCTCATTCCATTACACTATACCACTGGTAATGACTGTCATGCCGTTTGACCATCTTACCACGCAGAACTGCATACTGAGTCATGTAGAATGTGGTTGCGATAATACGTAAGTACCGCACTTTCTAATCAAGATCCTTTAGTCTATATATAAGATGAAAGATTACGTAAAAAAAAAGGAAAGCACTTAATGAAGATGAGACAGAGGGTATTTTAACAAAAAAGGTGTTAGCAGAAGATGAGACTGACTTTAATATGTTGGACGAAAGTAATACTGATTTGTCACCTCTGTTTGTTCAACATATTTGTCAGATTCTGAACTTACTGCATCACTAACCATTAAATTTACTACATTAGAAAAACAGAATTAGCTTCAATCATGCCATAGGGACAGATATTTAATTTCCTATGACTGATCTATACTTGGAAGTACTGAGTCTCTAAAATGTTTTCAAGGAAAAAAATAAGAAGTTATGTACTCACCATAATGTTCTATGTTTGTTGTCCATCTCACCTTTATTCTTGCTGGTTGGGTTCAGAACCAAGCATTGGTTCCAACTTGGCCTAATACAAAAGCTCGAGAACTTCTACTGGCTCGAGGCTAACCCCCTATCCCATGATGCTTAGGGTATAATACTCAGATCTTGTTTGCAAGTGAAAGCGCTGCTATTATGTATATATATTCATAAACACAGCTAGCCTAGCTGAAAGAGAGGAGGGAACCAGGGACTCCAAAAACCCCCAACATACCTATTACCTATCTACATATGTGTGTGTGCGTGTATGTGTGTGTGTATATATATATATATATATATATATATATATATATATATATATATATATATATATACACATAAACATCCGCCCGATCCTCCAGGAGCGAAGGAAGGGGAAGGAGGGAGGGATGCAAGAATAAAGGCAAGATGGACAACAAACAGAATGTTATGGTGGGTACATAACTTCTTAATGTTATGTTGTCCTATCTCGCCTTAATTCTTGCTGGTTGGGACAGCGTCTCTAGCACCTTCATCCATGGGCGGCTGAGGAAAACAGACTCTTCAGTACAGTGGATCCAAAGGAAGACCTGTTCTGGGAAGCCATGTCTACTTTGTAATGAGAAATAAAGGTATGAGGTCTCACCCATGTGGCAGCTGCACAGATAGAATCCATAGGAAGTTTAGCTTGAAAGGCAGAGGACATTACAACTGCTCCTGTGGAATGACTCTCCACTTTACCTGTTAATTTCCTGTTATTAAGGCTGTATGAGAAGGAAATTAAGTCTGTGAGCCATTTTGGCAGTTACTTTAGAAAATGATATTTGGGAGACATACATATATCCACTCATTGTTTCTTTGTGAATTGCTTATCCAGTGTCTCTTCTTAATCCTTTCTGACCTCCTCTGCTTGATTCTTATAGTTATCATGCACGGTAGCATTGTCGCCTCACAGTTAGACGTTGCCCGTTCGATTCTCAGTTAGAGCGTCTTCTGTGTGGCGACATGCGTGAATGGGCGTTCCTTTGTTGAAGGTTGTGCGTTAGGCCCGGCAGGCTAGCACGTAAAACTCTACTGCCAATCATTAGCAGACCGGAGTTCCGCTGTGGCGACCCCTAACTGGGAAAAAGCCGAAAGACACAAACAGACTTTAGAAAATGGTAATCCTTTCCTTTTGTCTGAAAAGGAAACAAAAATCTGGTCTGACTTTCTGAAATCTTTGGTCCTGTGCAAATAGAAGTGTAGATGTCTGTGTATATCTAGTTGATGCAATTTATATTCTGCTTTGCTGCTATAGTTGGGGAAGAACACTGGCAACTCAATAGATTGATTTAAATTGTTTTCTGAGCAAACTTTTGGTAAGAAGGAAGGATTAGTTCTTAAGGATACTCTGTCTTTGTTCAAAACTATATAAGGAGGGCGTACAGAAAGAGCTTGAAGTTCAGACACCCATCTAACGGAGGTAATGGCTATCAAGAAAAGAGTCTTCCATGATAAAAAACCTTATATCGTAGGATAATGCAGGTTCAAATGGTGACAAGATTAAGGCAGTTAGAATAAAATTTAGGTCCCAAGTGGCTGGAGGTTCTTTGATTGGGGTCTTAGCAGGAAGGTACTTTTCAAAAAGGCCTTGCATAGCCTATGGGACATAATAGACATTCCCATCTCCTCAATATGGAAATTAAATATGACTGCTAGCTGTACCCTGATGGTAGATGCTGCTGCACCTTCGTCAAAAAGATTGGCGAGAAATTCTAGAACTGCTGTGATAGAAGCTGTAAAGGGGTTTAAATTGTGCTTAACAGCATAGTATGAAAATCTTTTCCATTTAATAGAATACAGTTTTCTCATTGAAGGTTTGTGGGAAGAGATCAAGATATGTTTAACTGCAGGGGAAAAGTCAAAACACCTGGCTATTTGTGGAATTGGAGCAGCCATGCTGTCAACTTGAAGGCCTGGATGAACGGATGGAACATTCCCGATGAGTGGGTCAAGAGATCTGGAACTGGGTCCAGAATCCATGGTTCCTCCAGGAGATGGGCTCAGAGAAAGGGGAAACAAATTTGTCGAGGCCATTAAGGCGCAATGAGTATCATAGTGCTGTTCAATGTGCTGGCTTTCTGAAGTACATTGGGTATTAAGAGGAAGGGTAGAAAGGCATAAAGAAGTCCCGGGGGCCAATCGTGTATGAGTGCATCCCTTGGTGACTTCTCCAGGGGGGAATGAGGGCAAAGTAGCTGCTGCATTTGTCATTTATGGACGTGGCAAAAAGATCGCAGTAAGGCTGGCCCCATTTTAGGAAGATCTCTTCCGCAACTTCTTGTTTGAGGGACCACTCATGAGGCAACAAAATTGCTCTGCTGAGTTTGTCCGCTGTCACGTTGGATTTTCCCAGGATGTGGGTTGGTATCAGAAAACGTTGAGAAGAGACAGCCCATTGCCATACCCATTGTGCTTCTCGACATAGGGGATATGATTTGGTTCCTCCCTGTTTATGTACCACACTATTCACATGTTGTCTGTTTGAACTGCAATAGTTCCTATCGGGAGAGAGTCCTGGAATGCTTGGAAAGCATATAGCACCACTCTCATCTCTAGGACATTGATATGCAAGTGGCTCTCATGTTCTTGCCATAAGCCGTGAATAAGAAGTTATGTACCTACCATAACATTCCATGTTAGTTGTCTTCATCTCGCCTTCTTTCTTGCTGTTTGGGGATAGGAGCCGATCCTCGGCTCTGACTCGAACATCTTCAATAGCTCGAGAGCTGTTTACTGGCTCGAGGCTACCCGTTATCCCATGATGCCTAGTGATAGCTACCCAGATCTCATTTGAAATAGCTAATCCAGACATAATAAGAAAGAAACCAGTTATCAAAATACTGGTTGTTCCATGCATTCTAATATCTAGAATAGGTTAGGAAGACCTGGCCAGATGAATAACAATGAAAGAATACTCAGCCAGTGAAAAAAAGGAACGCCTCTCAATCCACTAGGATGGGGGACAGAGGGAGGAACACAAGAAAGAAGGCGAGATGAAGACAACTAACATGGAACTTTATGGTAGGTACATAACTTCTTAATGTTAAGTTGTCTATCTCGCCTTCATTCTTGCTGTTTGGGACAGCGTCCCTAACATGTAACACCCTGGGTGGCTCAGTGGAACAGACTCTTCAGAACAGTGGAACCAAAGTCAGCTCTGCTCTGGGAGACCATATCCACCTTGTAATGAGAAATAAAGGTATGAGGGTTTGCCCACGTGGCAGCTGCACAGATAGAATCCATGGGCAACCTAGACTGAAAGGCTACGGAGGTGGCTAACGCCCTAGTAGAATGACCTTTTGGATTAAACTGGTAATTCCTTGTTCCTTAACTGGTAAATAAAAGTAATAGTGTGGGACAACCATCTGGATAAGGTCACCTTGGAAACTGGGAGACCTTGTTTGTTTAAGGCATAAGAAAGGAATAATTGGTTTGACTTTCTTATTTCTTTAGTTCTCTGCAGGTAAAAATGCAATTGTCTATGAACGTCTAATTGGTGAAGTTTGTACTCTGTCTTGTTGCTATGATTTGGGAAGAACACAGGGAGATCTATAGATTGGTTTAAATTATTTTCTGAGCAGACTTTAGGAAGAAATGAAGGATTAGTCCTCAGAGCAACTCTGTCCTTGTGAAACACCAGGTAGGGAGGACGAACACATAGTGCTTGAAGTTCTGAGACATGCCTAGCTGAAGTGATAGCTACCAGAAAGTGTCTTCCAAGATAGAAACTTGATGGAGAAGGATGCTGCTGGTTCAAAAGGAGGCAGAATTAAAGAAGTTAGGACTAAATTAAGGTCCCAAGGGGGAGGGGGATCTCTCACTGGAGGTCTAAGAAGAGATGTTCCTCTCAGAAAGGCTTTACAGAGCTTATGAGACATAATGTTAGCATTTGACAAACCAATATGAAAATTAGAAATGGCCGCTATTTATACCCTAATCATAGTGGAAGCGGTCCTGGAGTGAAACAGTTGTGCCAGGAATTCCAGAATTTCATGGACCGGGGCTGAGAAGGGATCCACATTCCTAGACTCTGCCCAACAAGAAAAACATTTCCATTTGCTAGCATAAGTTTTTTCTAGTTGTAGACTTATGAGAGGAGACGATAATCTCACGGACTGCTGGGGAAATGCTGGGAAGCCTGGCTAAGATTGGAAGTGGAGCAACCAAGCTGTGAGCTGGAGAGTATGGAGGGATTGATGCAACCCACCTGATTGATGAATCAGGAGATCTGGAATTGGGTCCAGAGTCCGGGGCTGATCGAGAAGGTAATGGTGCAGGAACGGGAACCATATCTGTCGAGGCCAGTAGGGGGCAATGAGGATCATTTTGCAACCCAACAATTTTGCTTTCTATATGAGTTTCGGTATCAGGGGAAACGGAGGAAAAGCATAAGGAAGTCCCTGAGGCCAATCGTGGACTAGAGCGTCTCTGGGTATGTAACCTGGAAGCGGAAGAAGGGAGAAGTAGTTGTTGCATTTGCTGTTGAAGGGGGCGGCAAACAGATCGCAGCAAGGCTGTCCCCATTTGCGGAAAATAAGATCCGCAACTTCCTGATTCAGAGACCACTCATGAGGCATGAGGATAGCTCTGCTGAGCCTGTCCGCTATGACGTTGGATCTCCCAGGGATGTGCGTCACAATCAGAAAACATTGGGAGGAAATCGCCCACTGCCAAAGTCTGAGTGCTTCTTGACACAGGTGGTAAGATCTGGTTCCACCCTGCTTGTTGATGTACCACACCACTGACATGTTGTCTGTTTGAATTGCAATGGTCCTGAAAGGAAGAGAGTCTTGAAGAGCTTGCAACACTAAGATTAAGGCTCTCATTTCTAGGACATTTATGTGCAGATGGTACTCGTGAGGTTGCCAAGTGCCTTGGACTGTCCTGCTCAGATAATGCCCCCCATCCTATCAGGGAGCCGTCTGTCGTCACTGTGGCTACCGGAGGGGGTTGTATGAAAGGTCTGCCCTGAGTAACTAATGGGGAGACCATCCACCAAGAAAGGTGTCTTTTGCATGCCTCTTTGATCAGGATCATGTGAGACATGGGAAGCTCTTGGAAAGACCACTGCATGAAAAGAAGCCACTGAAGAATTCTCATGTGGAAGCCCGCTAGTGGGAGTAGAAGAATGGCAGCTGCCATGGAGCCCAGAGTTTGAAGGACATACCTGACTTGGATCCTTTTGCTCTGCTCTGCATTAGAATTTGCACTTGTTGATGAATTGTGGACACTCTTTCTAGTGGCAACCTTGCGAACATATCCCTTGTGTTTTAGTCTGCTCCTATGTAAGTGATAGTCTGACAGGGCAACACGGCAGATTTTTTGAAATTTATTGTAATACCTAGCTGGGTGCAGGATGTGATTGTATAATCCCTCGCTTGTAGGAGTTGATGCCTGGTGGTAGCAGTGAGGAGCCAGTCGTCTAGATATGGAAACACCTGGAATCCTTGATGTCATAGGTGAGCCATGACCACTGACATACATTTGGTGAACACCCTGGGGGCTGTGGTGAGACCAAAGGGCAGAGCTCTGAACTGGTAATGACTGGCTCCCACCCGAAAGTGAAGAAATCTCCTGGATCGTCTGTCCATGTTGATATGGTAGTACGCGTCCTGAAGATCTATTGAGCACATCCAATTGTCCTGACCCAGGAAGGGTAGAATGGACTGTAGTGTGACCATCCAAATCTTTTTTCTTTGTACAGATTTGTTTAGTCTGCTGAGATCCAGAATCAGTCTCCAGTCCCCTGTCTTTTTTGGTACTAAAAAGAACCTTGAGTAAGTTCCGGATCCGTGCTGGTCTGCGGGAACTTCCTGGATGGCTCTTTTTTTTAGCAGTTTTGAAACGTCTATTACTGCTTGCTCCTTAAGATTGGGTGGAACATCTGGAAGGGTCTTCCTTGACTGTAAGGGGGGTTGATGGAAGGGAATTTTGTAACCTCTGGATATAATGGACTGTACCCATCTGTCTTGTGTTAAACTTTGCCAGGCTTTTTGGTACAGTGACAGTCTTCCCCCGACTGCCTCCAGAGATGAGCAGCCAGGCAACCCTTCAGGGATGCTGGAAAGGCTTATCAGAGAAAGATTCTCTGTAGCCATGGTTCTGTGGACCCCCTCTGCCACGAGGGCAGCATCTATTAATAGAAGTTATGTCCTTACCATAACGTTCCATGTGGAGTGTTCATCTCGCCTTTGTTCTTACACATGGGTTCGGAGCCGATCCTCGGCTCCGTCGCCTCTTGCAAGCTCTGCATCGAGAAGAAGCTCGAGACAATCTAATACCCACAATCCCCCTCTGCCTTTACCTCAGATCTAGTTTGCAAGCAAACCAATCTATATAAAAGCACATTCATGCTTACACACATAACATATCTAAACAGACACATATAAACATATATGTGTATGCCAACTATGTACACAGAATAATAGCAGTAGCAAAAATGCTTCTGGCCAGGCATCAAAGAACGTTCTTCCTAAGGGTGGGAGGGTGGGACTGTAAGAACAAAGGAGATGAACACTCCACATGGAACGTTATGGTAAGGACATAACTTCTATATGTGATAGTGTTCAATCTTTGTTCTTACACATGGGTAGCCCCTAGCTCCTTGATCCTGAGGAACTCACGGAAGGACGTTCTTGAGCACAGTGGAACCAAAGGTTGCCCTGTCCCTAGAAACCTTGTCTACTTTATAATGAGAAATAAATGTATGTGGCTTAGACCAGGTAGCAGCCGCACAAATAGCATCCAGAGGTAGGCGAGCTGCATGAGCCAAAGACGTAGATATCGATCTTGTGGAATGTCCTTTGGGTTTGTGTAAAAGGGGTTGATCTGCAGAATCATAGACATAGATTATACAATCCGTTAACCATTTAGAAAGAGTTCTTTTGGTAACTGCAAGTCCTTTCCTGCTATCAGCAAAAGCCACAAAGAGTTGATCTGTTTTCCTGTGATCTTTTGTTCTATCCAAATAAAACCTTAGCTGTCTGTGAACATCTAATTTGTGTAACATATACTCCATTTTGTTGGAGTGGTTTTGAAGAAAGTGGGTAATTCAATGGACTGATTAATATTGTTAATGGAACATACTTTAGGGAGGAAGGATGAATTGGTTCAAGAGAAACTCTGTCAGAGTGAAAGATCAAATAAGGGTGCTTGATGGAGAGAGCCTGAAGTTCAGACACTCGTCTAGCAGAAGTAATGGCTACCAGAAAGAGAGTTTTCCAGGCCAAAAATTTTAATGGGCAAGAAGAGGCAGGTTCAAAGGGGCAACATTAATTTAGATAGCAACAAGTTTAGACTCCAAGGTGACGAGGAGATCTGACCGTGGTCTAATATGAAAAACTCCTTTTAAAAGGCTTTACAAAGTCTGTGAGCCATAACAGGAGCTCCACATTCTTCCACATGGAAATTGAAATGGCAGCCAATTGAACTTTTAGAGTAGCAGGAGAAGCACCCTGATGAAATAAGTCTGTTAAGAACTCTAATATCTTATTCAAAGGAGCTATAAAGGATCCACATGGTGTGCCTTCAGAAAACAAACCGCTTCCATTTGCTAGTATATGTTTTCGTAGTGGAAGCTTTATGAAGCCACTAATATATCCTGGACTGCTGGTGACAAAAGATCAGACCTGGCTAAGTTGGAATTGGAGCAGCCAAGCTGCTAGATGGAGTGACAGGAGCTGGATGGGGAACCCCTGACGAGTGAGTCAATAGATCTGGTTCTGGGTCCAGAATCCAGGGTCCCCGAATGCAGTGTATTTTCAGGAAGGGAAACCAAATTTGATGAGGCCAGAATGGAGCAATGAGGATTATCGTCCTGTGTAGGTTCCTGGCTTTCTGGAGAAACTTGATATCAGAGGAAATGGGGAAATGCGATAGGAGTCCCGGGGCCAATCAGAAACCAGTGCGCCCTGGGGACTTCTGGAGGTAATAGGGCAAAGTAGCTCCTGCATTTGGCATTCATTGGAGACGCAAACAGGTCGCAGGAAGGCTGGCCCAAAAATCCTTTCCGCCACTGACTGTTTTAGAGACCACTGCGGTAACAGAATTGCTCTGCTCAGCCTGTCGGCTATGACGTTGGATGACCCGGGATGTGCGTGTTAATAGACTCCGCCACTGCCAAATTCTCATGGCCTCTCTGCATAGTTGATAGGACTTGGTTCCCCTTGTTTGTTTATGTACCAGACTACCGACATGTTGTCCGTCTGAACCGCAATAGTCCCTAGAGGAAGGAGGGGAGCAAAGTGTTGCAACGCTAGAAACACTGCCCTCAACTCTAGAACATTGATGTGCAGATTGTACTCCAAATTGGTCCATCGCCTTTGGACTGTCTGTCCCTGAAAGATGCCCCCACCCTATCAGGGAAGCGTCCGGTCACCGTAACTGTGGGCGTGGGTAGCACAAACGGCCTCCTGGGAAAGGTTGCACGTTTGAAGCCACCAGTTTAGATCTGTTTTGCAAGTCTTTGTTATAAGAATCTCGTGTGTTAGAGGTAGTTGTTGAAATGACCATTGAGCAAACAGTAGCCATTGTAGGACTCTCATGTGCAGCCTTCCCAGGGAATTGCAATAAGGGAGGCTGACATGAGGCCCAACACCTTCAGTACTAGTTTTGCAGGAGATTTCCTTGACAAGAGTAGAAGACGATGTGAGTCTGCAGTGATAATATCCTTTCTGGGGAGCTTCAGAATTAATTGACGTGTGTTTAACTCTGCTCCTATGAACAAGATATTTTGTGATGGCTGAAGTAAGGATTTTCCGAAATTTACGGAGATCCCTAGGTGAACACACAGTTAAAGAACATAGTCTCTGGCCTGCAGTAGTTGGCCGGGTGGTGGAAAAGGAGCCAGTCGTCCAGATATGGAAACACCTGGAATCCCTGACGTCTCAAGTGAGACGCTACCACTGCCATACATTTGGTGAAGACCCTGGGGGCTGAGGTCAGACCAAAGGGCAGGGCTCGAAATTGAAAGTGACTGGCTCCCGAAGCGGCGCAAATGATCTCTGGATGCCCTGGCCATTTTGATGTGGTAGTATGCATCCTCTAGATCTATTGAGCACATCCACTCGTCCTTCTGTAAGAATGGAAGGATCGATTGAAGCGTGACCATTCGAACTTTTCTTTCTTTGACGAAAGTATTGAGGTAGCTTAGGTCTAGAATGGGCCTCCAGTCCCCTGTTTTCTTTGGAACTAAAAAGAACCTTGAGTAAGTCACTGCTCCTTGCTGGTCCGCTGGGACTGGCTGGATGACTCTTTTTCTAGCAGCTTTGAAATTTCTAAAGCTGCTGGCTCGCAGATGGGGCGGTACATCTGGGAGTCTTTTCTTTGGAATGGGATAGGATAGGAAGGGTATGGAGTAACCTCTGGTAACCACGCTTTTACCCACTTGTCTGTAGTTATACCTTGCCAGGCCTGAGGGTATAAAGCTAAGCGACCCCGACTGCCTCCAGAGCAGGACAGTCGGGCCTCCTCTCAGGAGTGCTGGAAAGGTTTACCAGGAGTGTATCCCTGTCACCTTGATGTTGCGGACCCCTCTGCCGCCAGGGCGTCTTCCACCTCTGCCCCTCCTCTGCCTCTAGAGGGAGCATCACCCTGTGTGCCTGAGAAAGACCCTTGGGGTTTTCAAACCACATTTTCCCACCGCTGCCCCATGGGGACGGTCTAGTTGGGGTGGAAAACGGACTCCGACAGCAGACAGAGTCTTTCCTCTTGTTCACACCGGGTAAGGGTCTCCTTTACTTTGGGGCCAAAAGAGTGGCACCGCAAATGTTGTAAAGAAAGACTTGAAGGCTTCCAGAAAGGAGCATAGGCGCATCCAGGATTGTCTCTGAAGAGCAATCGCTGAAGTGCTGCCCTACTCGAACCTTCGCCGCGTAAGAAATCAGCCTCATGGACGAGTTAACAATCGATGTTAGGGTATTAAGTTGCGCTGTCACTTTTTCTGAGACAGCTGCATCTGCAGTACCCTGGAGGGTATCTCCCAACTCTTTGACTAGATCCCTCTGCAGACGTGTAAAATGGGTCAAATAGTTCAGGGACCGCATGGAAAAAGCCGCTGAACTAAAAATGCGCTTCCCATATCTATCCATCGTCCTAGAATCTTTATTAGGCGGATGGACAGACGAAGAAGACTCCGACATCTCCTTTTCGTGGCTGCAGCCACCACCATAGCCTACTGGAACTCCTTTTGTAAGGTAGGACTTATCCTGAGGTGCTGTGATGTACTTGTTCGGTTTCCTTGGAACAGGTTCCACTGTGTCAGGAGCCCGCCCCCTTGAGCAATAAGTTCCATTAGTTCGGCGGAGTGACCCAGGAGGAGGAAGGGCGAGCACCAAATGCCTTCAGCAGAACTGACTCATCCTCAGAAGGGGAAGGGACTGCCAGTCACCTCTCTGTTTCAGGATCTCCAAAATGTCTGAAAAGAGACATCTTCTGAAGGTGACTTAGGGGACCCTCTGACTCATCTAAGTCAGTATCAGATGTTATGGATTCCTGTGGAGAATCCAAGTGTCTCCTCTTACACAGTCTCTTCCTAGGGACTTCCTCGTGGGAAGCATCCGAAGAAGCCTCGAGGAAGAGGGGGGCACCAGGGGTGGCTGAGACACTGGTGCCCGACGCTTGGATGTGGCCGTGGGTGCAGATGAAGACAAAGGCCCTTTATGGGGAGGAGAAACTGCTTCCACTGATGTGGTTGTCTGGGTAGACAAGACCTTCCTCATCAGGTCGAACGCCCCGGTCCCGCCGATCAAGAGTCCCCGGTTCAAGAAATGGGAAGAATCCTGACACGGGCACAAGGCATCGACCCGAGGACGGAGCCGAATCGATCCGTGCCGAGGCCCGAGGGAGAGTCGGAACCGACACGCCGGTTCGACTCGCCCCGGAACCAAGAACAGACCGTCGGCTCGAGACTCCGGAGTCGAGGTAAGGGGAACAGACCAAGAAAAGGACGGTTCTGGACCCGAGGGCTCCACAATCAGCAGATCAGCCTCTTCCGGCTCCAAAGACTGAATCGGTCTCGGAGGAGGAATGGATGGAGATACAGGAAGGCCTTCAAGTTTCGACACCAACTGGGTGGAAACCAAAATAAGTTTAGAGAGGAATGCTCCAACAACTTCTGCACCACGCGATCCACATCGACATCCGAAAGTTTGGAGGAAGAACGGGTCGAAGGAACCGAAGACGGAGCCGACCTCAATATGGTCCATCACCGGTTCCAAGACTCGAGGCTCAGGAACCGACACCAGTTGAACACTCGCCCGAAGTCTGTGGAACCGGTGATCTAACCTTTGAAGAAGAGCTCAGAGCCGATGACTTAGGCTCTTCGATTCCTTAGAGGACTTGATGCCTGGTCAGAAGCATCCAAAGCCTCTTGGAAAGCTGGTTTCAGTAGACCTCTGTCCATCAGTTTCCTGCGCCTATCTGTCATGACCCTCCCACTAAAAGAGTGACAGATGGAGCAATCCTCTTGTAAGTGAAGAGGGCCAAGGCAGTAGACGAGGAACTGTGGTTGTCAGTGACCGACATTTTTTGGCCACACTGACAACGTTTGAAACCAGACTTTGCTTTCTCCGACATAGTATAACACTATATAACTACAGAAAAACACAGTCAATCCGAGTAAAAGTCACAATCAGGTTAATGTCAAATCCGTTAAATTGTCTCAATATGGTAGATGTGAAGGGAGTAGGCCCGATACAAAAATACCGAAAATAAGGTTAACGGTACCAAGGAATTACGGAACCACAACACAATCACACTTGTTAATACAGATAATATCAACTAGAATATATTTCTTAAGAAAATACAACAAAAAAAGTTATATCTTAGCTTAGAAACTCTCGAGCTAGCTCCCAACGATGCGTATGCAGCAGCGGCAAACTAGATCTGAGGTAAAGGCAGAGGGGGATTGTGGGTATTAGATTGTCTCGAGCTTCTTCTCGATGCAGAGCTTGCAAGAGGCCGGCACGGAGCCGAGGATCGGCTCAACCCATTAAGAACAAAGATTGAACACTATCACATTTATTGTTTCCCCCTCTGCCTCTGGAGGAAAATCACTACTTGTGTCAGGCAAGGCTCCCTGAGATTTACGGAACCACATCTTCCCACTCTTCTGACCCTTGGGGTAAGGTCTAGAGGGAGTGGAAAAACGGACTTCCATGGCAGAGAGAGTCTTGCCTTCTTGCTCACACCTAGTCAACATGTCTTTTACCTGTGGCCCAAAGAGAAAGGAGCCATCAAAGGGGGGTATTGGTGAAGGACACTCGAAAGGGTTCCGCAAAGTGACACAGCTGCATACACGCATGCCTCCTAAAGGCTACACCCGTGCCCATGGCTCTACTCGCTCCATCGGCTGCATAGGAAATGAGCCTCATGGAGGAGTTAACTACAGAATTAAGCATCACTAGCTGGGAAGCTACTTTGGCTTGTGCTCCCTCAGCTGTAGGATCTTGAAGGGTACCCCCAAGCTCTTTAAGGAGATCCCTATGAAGTCGAGTAAAATGACTTTGGTAATTCAGTGACCTCATGGAGAAGGTCGCTGAAGCAAATATTCACTTTCCGTACCTGTCCATCGTCCTAGACTCCTTGTTAGGGGGATGAACAGATGAAGAGGTCTCCGCTAACTCTTTTTTGGTGGCTGCTGCTACCACCATGGCATCAATGGGCACACCTTAGAAAGGAATTAATTATTCTGGGGGCTGTAATAAATTTACCAGGTCTCCTCGGAGTTGGTTCCACTGTGTCTGGAGCTGACCAAGCCTTTCGAGCCACTACGGACATAAGTGGGTTGAAAGGCGGAGAAACCCAGGAGGTGGAAGGTCGGGAACCGAAAGCATCCAGGAATGCAGACTCATCCTCGGTAGGGGCTAGGGGATTCCAGTTCCCCCCCCGCCTAAGCATTTCCAGGATGTCTGAGAAGGAAACATATTCAGAGGGGGAACTTGGGGACCCTTCTGATTCATCTAAGTCTGTATCAAAAGTGACAGATTCAGGGGAGTCAAAGTGCTTCCTCTTGCACTTCTTCTTCCGTGGGGGCTCTTCTGAGTGATCAGGGGAGGCCTCGGAAGAAGAGGAAACACCCAATGGGGTGTCCTGGAGCATTGGTTCCCTACGCTTGGGGTCTGGAGGAGGAGCAGAGGTTGGCACAGACACTACGGGGGACAGAGCCAGTGGGGCTGGTAGTGGAGCTAACTCGGGGGACAGCACAATCTGCATGACCTCAAAGGCATCCCTGCCTTGAGGCAGAGAAAGCTCCAGTTCCGAAGCAATAGGAATCTTTCTCCGTGTCGAGGGGTATGGCTCCAAGGCCGATGTTGGAGCCGAGCTCACCTGCGCCAATGCTCCGAGACGGAGAACGGGGTCAGACAAGGGTCCGATGTCACTCGCCCCCTTGGAGCTGACGAGGGAACCCCGGCATCCAGTTCCCTCGATGGAAGGTACCACTGAGGTAATTGGAGCTGACGTCAGAACTGAAGGAGATATAGTTATCAGAGCCGACGGTTCCACTACTCGATCCCCAAGGAACTCCGGCTGTGAGCTCAATGGAGTCAGAGGAGGAACAGAAAGGGAGGTGGATGGAGTCGATACCTGTTGAGGAGGGCTAGACAACATTTTAGCTAGTGCCTGTGATTTTAGCAACCTACTTACTACTCTCTCCACATCATGATCTGACAGCCTAGAGGATTGAGAGGAGTGTGAAGAGTGGTGGCTATGTTCACTTTGCAATAATGGAGAGCCAGGAGCCGAATGAACTGACTCTAACAAAGGGGACCTCAGCCTTTTATGGCTCCGAGATGGCTCTGAAACATCCGATGGAGCCGACAGAGGGGTTGTCTTGTTGGTGCCAGCCAGAACCGACATACTGGGTAAATCCTGTACCGGGGTTGGCTCCGAAGATGGAGCCGACGGTTTAGAGGATTTTGGGGATTTCA